>NC_020496.1:9246320-9247387 GCF_000184155.1 Fragaria vesca subsp. vesca
CGTTCTTCTGGTCAGGCTTCACGGTGTAAGGAGCTTGAGGCAATTTTTTCTTCCCTTCTTTCAACCACAGATGTCTTCTTAATTGCAGTTTTTTTTAGATCAATGCGTGTCTTAGGACCGTCTTTCGTCTTCCCCTCCAAGTTCAGCACTGTGCCCAACACACTGTCGCAAACATTCTTTTCTATGTGCATCACATCTAGGTAGTGCATGATCAACAACTTACTCCAGTATGGGAGTTCCCAGAATATGCTCTTATGTGTCCAGAATTTGTACCTGTCGGGTCTTTCAGGTATTGCCGCCACAATGTTGGGATGATTGTTGAGTTGCCCAAAATCGTACTCATTAAGCACTGCTAAAATTTCTTCCCCCGTCCATCTTCTGGGAGGCACACCGTGTTCTACGGTCCCATCAAATGCCTTGTCATCGAACCGCCATTCGTGATTATATGGAAGGAAAGCACGGTGACCCAATCTGCATATCTTGTTGCAATGACTGCTGCTCCCCTCATCGTTAAGGCACTCTGGACAAGCCTTGTATCCCCTAACAACGTTGCCCGACAACATCCCACGGGCAGGAAAATCACTGATGGTACCAACAACCATGGCATGCATCTGGAACATCTCGTGCATGTACTTGTCATAAGTGGGATGACCAACGTCCCACAAAAACTGAAGTTCTTCAATCAAAGGTCTCAAATACACATCGAGACACTTCCCTGGATAACCGGGCTCCGGAATCAACAAACTCAACATATTGTATTCCTTCTTCATGCACATCCATGGAGGAAGGTTGTACGGTACCAAAATCACCGGCCATACACTGTATTGAAGACTCATGTTGCCAAAAGGGTTGAACCCGTCGGATGAGAGCCCGAGCCTCACATTTCGGACCTCTGACGCAAAATGAGGAAACTCCCTGTCTATATGCTTCCAAGCCTCCCCGTCAGCAGGGTGAATAAGGGTATCTTCGTCATGCAATTCCCTATCAGCGTGCCATCTCATAGCTTCGGCCGTGTGTGAAGACATGTACAGCCGCTCTATCCTATCCCTCAACGGGAAATACCGAAG
>NC_020496.1:9247437-9287770 GCF_000184155.1 Fragaria vesca subsp. vesca
ATGCTATATGCATTCAACATGTATGATAATACAAATTTTATGTCACATGATCGATATTTGATCATTGTTTTAGCTCTTATGAACTATATATATATATATATGTTTTAATAAAAAGAAATTAGAAAACGAAAATATATAAGGAAAATAATAAAGAATATAATTAATTATTATTGAATTTGAAAGTCTAAAGAGAATAAATATAATATTTCATTTTATATAATTATTGTCCTTAATAGTCATTGTGTATGAGGATATATATGTCATTTAATAATTCACAATAGCTGCACTCAACAAGTTTATATGTTCACTATTTAATGACATTTGATATCAAATTAATGGCTAATAGTGGTTTATTAACGATGGACAGTTGGACACATTGTTTTTCGATAATTCTTCAGAATTTTACTATGTAATGAAATGCATTACAAGTATCTTTCTATATAGACCGAAAAAATAACTTGTGGGATGTGCTCGTCAAACAAAAAGCAACTAAGATTTGTTTACAGGCTTATAAACAAAACTTTTACATGGACAATAATTGATTAATCACGTTTCGATTTATTATAGAAGGTTTGGGAGGCCTCAAACCCCTTTAGCATAGCTCATAGAATCCTTGTTAGGTTTGTATAATATTGCAGACTTAGTTCTCCAATAAAGCTTGGCAAACATGCTCCATGATCAGGTCACCAAGCTCCTCAACTACTAAAGAGACATGAGATCGACTACTTCAATTCTATGTTGCCTTTATTTTATTAATTGGCATCATAGATCTGATCTACTAGGAGAATAAAGAGGGGACATTCTCCTAGCTATGACGTAAGATTTTTTTTTTACTATTTCCAATTTTGTCAATCTCATTTTTATAAGCATTAGTGTAAGTGTAAACACCAATCAAGAAGAGGTTAAGTCTTTACGATAATTGGAACTTTAATTTGGTGAAGGCACGCTTGAATAGAATAGAAATGTTCAGTAAGCATATATGATGGTGATCATATGTTAAAATTGTAGTAACATGGCAACACCACATGTCATATTTTTGACTTCTTAAATTAACAAACCTATTGACTTTGTGGTAAGTTAAACTAATTAAACCCCGATTACATAATCATCCTTGTCTTTAAATGCCACTTTGCCTAGGAATGAATCTTTTGAAGACTTAGGTAGGAAATAAAAATAACTATAAAGTCGAACTCCCCTAATTTAAATGGAGTAACTCCAAATGGTTATTGTATACAGCTACATTAGTGTGTAATATGATATGGAAACATATAGTTTAAACTTTAAAAGGTGACATTATCAGTATACCTTAATTATCTGTTGTTTATGACATGCTTCACCTAACTCAATACTCGAGCCATCTCACGATAAAGAAAATTAATTAAGATCTCACTTACATAGGATCCCTATTGTATTCATCAAAAGATTTCATTATCGGTTCTTGATTATTTTGTGCACAATTATGACGATAAAATTGCATTAGTTGCAAGTTTTTTTAATTATATATGAATATGCATGTACTCATCTAAGAAATTACATTTGCCCAATATCATTTGGTCTATTGCTATTAGTCTCCTCGTTGTAGCATTTCAGTTGTTTGTTGATAAATTTTATTTTATTTTTTTTAAGTAAGAAACTACTTCGGGGCAATAGTAACTATTAAATCCATCCAGAAACCAGCTAGAAACTGAAGGAACACATATAATAGCTGCTCGGTACTACCACGTAAGGAGCCTTATTAGAACTACAGGAAACAAAGTCTCAGCTACATTACTCAAGCAAATATCTTATTCTGTTTTGAAAAGGGAAAGAATGTCTCCCTTTACTTAAGTTGAGCTCACTAATCCATCCATTTAAGGGGTAAAGGAAAACCTTCACAACAAATCTAATCTTCTTGTCACTTGCTTTATTTTATTTGGGCCTCCACCTCCTGTCCTCCCACAGCCCGGTGCGTTTTTGGGCCTTCACTAAGACCCGACCCACCAACCAATTGCAGGAACAGTGACGTGGCAAGAAGTGAGTGGCAAAGGACGTGACGAAATGTAATGTAATAACGCGCGAAATCCACCATTAAAATAAAGATTCTCCCTTGACTCTTTCCTCTTTCCTCTTTGCCTCCATAACATAACGGTAATTAACTACCTGACACCCGCCCCCTCATTTTTCTCTCTTCCTTCTCTCTCTTTCCCCTTCAATCACACAATCCATTTTTCTTTCTTTTCGCTCCAAAACACTCCAATCCAACTTTCTCTTTTCCCTTTTGAACATTTAATTACAGAAAACTCGCCGTGATTCGAAACCCTAAATGCAACACACACATGATCATGGACAGGAAAATGGAGCGGAAGAGGACCTTCACTATGAACTGGGACGGCCTCCACGACCAAGAAGACGACTCCTTCTTCGAATCCCGAGAGCGGATGTCCTCCGCCGTCGCTATCGACCTCGAAGCCTCCTCCTCCGACGATGAGGACTTCGACGACAGCCGTATGTCCTTCGCCTCCTGCGCCTCCTCCCTCCGAAACGACCTCGAGGTCGAGGTCCGAGCCTTGTCCGGCGCCGCCGCCGAGCCTTCGTTTTCCTCTCCTCCGTTGACGCCGGACTACAACATCTGGATGGCCGCGCCGGGGTCGATCTCCGAGCGACGCAGGCGGTTGATGCAGGGGATGGGATTGGCCAACGGCGGCAGAGACATCGTCAGCTTTAAACGCATCGTTTCGAGTAAACCTCCAAACGGCGTCATTCCGGCCGTTACGAAATCCCCTACGCTTTCTGTGGAAAAGATACAAGTTCCTGAACCGGCGCCGCATGATCCGGAGGCGGAGGCGGAGGCGTCGAATTCGCCGTTGCAGGCGGTGCTTGTACGGTCGAGATCGGACGGAGAAATCGAGGCTTTCTCAGCGGATAAACGGAGGAAAGAGGAAGTGATCGGCGCAATCTCGAAGCAACGGCTGACTCGGACGTCGTCGACGATCGCGGCGCCGAGCACGAGAATGTTTTCGTACCCGGAGGTTGTGGCGACGACGCCGCAAAGCGACGGAGGAGCCAGGGCCGTCCGATCTAGACAGAACAGCACGGCGTTGTCGACGGAGTTCACTAACAATTTAGGAGCTTTCTTCTTGATTAAGAATCTGGACACCGGAACCGAGTTCATTGTGAACGAGTACGATCAGAACGGGTGTTGGAACAAGTTCAGTGATCTTCAAACGGGGAAGAAATTGACCATGGACGAGTTCGAGAAGTCCGTGGGGTACTCGCCGGTGGTGAAGGAGGTGATGCGGCGGCAGAATGTGACCAGCGACGCCGTGAATGAGAGGAAAGTTGGTTCACCCGGAGCCAATTCATTTGTGTCGAAAAGTTTGAGGATGAGCAAGCGAAAGGTGGCGCTGTTGAAGAATAGCATAAAAGGTGTGGGGAGTGCTGTGAGTGTGCTAATTGGGGATAAGGATCAACACCCGCCACCGCCGCTGCCGCAGGACCAGAAACCGAGCAAGTCTAATGAGTGGATCAAAGTTAGGCAGAATGGGAAGTCGTATAAGGAGCTATCAGCATTGCATTTGTGCCAGGAGATTCAAGCTCATGAGGGCTCAATTTGGACTATTAAGTTTAGCTTGGATGCTAGGTTTCTTGCTAGTGCTGGAGAGGATAGGGTCATTCATGTGTGGGAGGTTCAGGAATGTGAGATTATGTCCATGGATAGCAATGCGACCCCACTGCATCCCTCGTTGTCTCAGGATCGATCGGGGCCTCTTAGCTCTGAAGCGGCAATTTCGTCTGAGAAGAAGAAGAAGGGGAAAGGAGGCTCTTCCAGGAAAACAAATCCCATTCCTGACTATGTCCATGTGCCTGAATTCGTGTTTGCCCTCTCGGAGAAACCTGTGTGCTCTTTCGAAGGTCATTTGGATGCTGTACTGGACCTGTCATGGTCCAGAGATCAGGTCAGTTTTAGCTAATCCTTGCCATCTAACGCGCGATCTTCATTTAAAGCTGAATTGTAGACTTTGTAGTGGTTTGTTATCCTTAAGTTAGAAGACAAGCTTATGAGAATTTCAATTATGATATATGCATGTTCATTTGATATAACAAGGATTATTTGGGCTAATTTTGATCTGAAATGCAGCTGTTGCTTTCATCTTCAATGGACAAAACTGTTAGATTATGGGATATGGAGACCAAGAGTTGTTTGAAGATGTTTGCCCACAATGATTATGGTAAGAAGCATCTATAAACCACTGCTCATCTGTTGTCTGCATTTGTTGTTTGACCCTAAATATTATGCAGAATAGATGCATATATGGTGTTTGATTATTTCAATATCCTTTGGTTTCTTGAGTATAACATGGAAATTGGTCTGGCAGTAACTTGCATACAGTTCAATCCTTTGGACGACAATGTTTTTCTCAGCGGCTCCCTTGATGCAAAGCTTCGATTATGGGACATACCTGCTCGAAAAGTGGTAGACTGGACAGATCTTCATGAAATGGTCACTGCTGCATGCTATACTCCAGATGGCCAGGTCCATCTCAATTCTATAATGGTTTTCACAAATGCTATTATTCTGGTTTCATGTACTCTTAAACATGCTTCGGATCTTCATATGAAGTTGAATCAACTTAGAAAACTTTCCTATGACTTCTACTAATCATGGTTTAACTTTTTAACTGCAGGCTGCCATCACTGGCTCACATAAAGGGAACTGCCGTATGTACAATGCAGAAGGTACGAGTGTTTCATACACATAGTACTGTATATTCATTGGTCATGAACCCTGAAGAACTACTTTGTCCTAGTTATAAGTTTTTAACATATTCAAACAGACAGTGTATGATAAGGCTCATCTTCTTTCGTAATTCAGACTGTAAATTAAGTCAAGAAGGACAGATTGATATCAAAAACAAGAAGAAGAGTCAAGCAAAGAAAATTACTGGTTTCCAGGTAATGTAATTGTCCTCCCTTTGATTCCTTTCCAATAAACAGGTTCTGCATAAATCCTCTGGAATGATTGTTACCATTGTTCTTCTCTTCTAAACAGTTTTCTCCAACCAATCCATCCGAAATGCTTGTCACATCTGCTGATTCCCGGATTCGGATTGTAGATGGTGATAAAGATGTCACTCATAAGTTTAGAGGTTTTCGAAACACAAGTAGTCAAATTGGAGCGTCATTCACTCCCAATGGAAAGTACATTATTTGTGCTAGTGAAGACTCTAATGTATATGTATGGAAGCGTGAAGAGCCTCGAGTGTCAGCCGCAGGAAAAAAGAGCACAATCACCACCACTTCTCATGAATATTTTCAGTGTAAAGATGTATCAGTAGCAATCCCATGGCCTGGCACCATAAAGGGTGACCCTCCCCCATCTATACCTGTGCATTCTTCTAAGAGACACTCAAAACGTTCCTCTGTACAGCCAGTTTCAGGAACTGCATCGCCTACTAAAGAAGAGAGCAAAAGACTGTTGCCACCTCTCCCAAAGAAACACACTAATCCTAGCACTCCTCCTACGGCTGCGGCAGCGGAGAGACCTTCAACTCCCCCTACGGAAGATCAAGATCCATCTGAAATATCTCGAACGGATTCTGGCATTGGCGAGTCATTCGGCAGCAGCTCAGACCCTTCCTCTATTAGGTACAGTGGCGACTCATCTTCTATATTTTCTGGCAATGCATCATCATCATCTTGGTCTTCCTCTTGGTCCTCTTTGTTTGGGCATGAATCGAGCCAAACAACGCAAGCTTGGGGCTTGGTCATTGTCACAGCCACTCTGGAAGGTGAAATCAGAGCATATCAAAATTTTGGTATACCAAGAAGGGTGCAGAGCAATATTTTTGGAGGTCCTACCTAGTTCCTTTTCAACTTTGTGGTTAGTCTCATCAAATCAATCAAAAACTAAGTCAGTTCCCCCTGGTGCAGTGAGATCAAGGTACATATAGAACCGCACAAATGGGATTTCTGTTGTAGATGTCAAAACTACTCATCACCATCATCAAGAAGTCTTGAGAATTACAACCACAAAATCCATTTTCCCCAAAATGGATGCTTGTATACTTATTTTTGTTGTATCAGGCCAGAGTTGTATTTTGCTGTAAATGTCATGTCATTGTGTCGAAGCTGTTCATCATCAGAAGTATTTGTGAATTACAATTTAGTATTTTATATAGTTTCGCGAAGAATGTCACTGAAGAATCTCCATGGTTTAATCCACTTTAGCTTTATACTCAGATAACCTGATGTTTTTACTGGGGCCAAGTCTATAAAAGGCAAGAGAACTTGCGTTTATTACATTTACTTTGAATCCCAAAATCACCCGCCAAAAATGTCAGAGAGGAAAAGAGCCAGAGCTTCTTCGCCTTCGAGCCCACTCGCCACCGTCGACGACATTCAGAGACGCCTCCGTCGGCCTTCCTCCGCCTCCTCTCCACCGCCGATCTCCACCTTCTCATCCCCGCCGTACGATCCCTAACTCCCTCACGCTCTCCGATTTGAAATTCGTAACTAATTCTTACTAATTTCGGTCTCAATTTGACTGCAGGGAAGATCGCCGTGCTCAGATCCAGAAGCACTCGTCGGAATCGAAGCTGAGAACGACGAATTATAAGCTGGAAGATTACTTGGATCTGAATCTGCTCGCCGAAGTGTCTTCGAAAATCGGCCGCCGGAAGAAGGGAGAAACGACGTCGTTGAAGAGAGAGGTCGGAGATTTCGAGTGGCCGATCAACGAATTGAAGGTGCTGGTGGTGGAGTCGGACAAGGGAGCTGTGAGTCTCAATGACGATGTGGATCTGAGCGAGGAATTCGGGGACGGAGACGTAGAATCGTGCACGGCGTTTGGGCGATTCGAGCGAAGTGCCTTGCGGCGTTTCAGAAGGTGAGGATCACAATCACGCGTAGCTTGTGTGATGAGTAATTGTGCATAGTTACTGTGAGGAAAGGGAGTTGGGATTCAAAAACAAACTGTTAGTTACTGTTCGTAATTGTGCATGGGATTTTCGTTTTTGTTCATTTGATTAAATGGATTTTCATTTTCATTTTTGTTCATTTGATTAAATGGAGTTGAGAACAATCTGATTAAATAGGTTCTTGAAGGTCACTCGAAGTTGGTCAGGGAGTGCATTAAACAAATTTTGTGATATCCTACCAGGGATTTGATTCTTAATAAGAAATCGCAGATTTGTTTATGTCAATTTCTTTTACATATGTCGCTCGAAAAGGCAACTTTGTAGCGCGCGGATGCAGTAACTATTTTTTGGGCATCAAGCTCGTTATCATATTATTTGGAGAAAAAGACACTCTCCCTTTCTAGCTTTTTGGTAAATTAGCTTTGAATTGAGTTCATTTATGGTGTTGTTAGATTTTCAAATGTGATTACTTCTTCTTCTTTAAATTAAAAGAAAAACTTTTTCCACAACAAGAAATTTAGATTTGCGAACTCAAAAATGGTATATCCCGATATCTGGTACTATTTTTTTTTAGCACTCACCTTCTCATTGGGCTAATCTACCAATATTAAAATTAAAAAGCATAGAATACACTTTGATTCTTACATGCAAAATGAATATGACATAAGACAAGAAAGAATAACATCTGCTTACTTCTGTTTAACCTAGTCGTCGTCGCACATAATCTTCGTCGTTTCGTTCCATCGCCATAAAAATTTGTAGTCAAAATAAAACTTCTCATTTACAAATGATAGACTTATGTCACTTAGAAATAAACTAGTTCATTTTTCTTTTTGACATAAAATAAACTAGCTCATTATGCAAGTATATTGCATCTATGGGAGCCCTTCTAGTGAGGACTTTTAAATTGAGGACTTTTCGGTTTATGGTTTAAAAGGCTCAATTTTCGATCACATTTTGACATCTTATCCGTTCAGTTTTTAGGTTTATATGAGTAGATCATTTCTACAAATTTTCACTCAAATTGGTGTTCGTTAAGATAACAAACTAGATCAAATTAATGGACAAACCAAATCTGTCAAATATGAACCGTTTAAGTTCATAATTGATAAATCACACTTATGAATGTCTTAATAATTTTCAATATAGCTGAAAATTTGAAGAAATGATCTACTAATAAATACCTATAAACTGAACGGTCAAGATGTAGATATAAGATCGAAAGGTGAGATAAGCCGAAAAATCCTCACCAAGTCCTCAATTTAAGAGTCCTCACTAAAAAGGCTCATTTGCATCTATAAATGAAATGAGACCTGAATTCAGGTGGGCCGTATAAATTGGCCGTTTAGCCAAGGCCCGATGGAGTCATCTTCCACCGGCAGTCTTTGTCTGAAGACGATCCTATCCTTCTGTGGTTCTTCCCCAAATTGAATTCGAAAATTTCGCGCCTTCTGTAGCTTCCTCTCTACACTTCTTCAGCCTCAGAATGCCCAACCAAATCTTCCTCCTTCAAAAACGCCCAAGCTTCTCCTCCAAACCCTAAGCTCCCAAAACCATGGACGACAAAGACCTAGACGACGCCGCTCTCTGGGCCGTGATCGACTCCGCCGCCGCCTCCCACACCTCCAAATCCAAATTCCAATCCCGCCAACCCCTCGCGATCCAATACCACCACCGCCCCTCGCCGCCGATCTCAAACCCTTCGCCGCCGCCGAAGCTCTTCAAGACCGCTCGGATCTCCTACTCCGCCGACTCCGACTCCAAATCGGAGGGCGAGGTCGTCGAGGAGCCTTGGGCCTTCCACCCGCCGAGGAAGATCGCCAGGTCAGGAAACGACGGCAATTCTCTCGCCGTCGTCAGAAATGTGCCGCGCACGCCTACCACGCCGGTGTACGCTTCGCCGGAGTCGCGTCTGTCGCCGGGAATCGGGAGGTTTAACAGTCCTGGTAGCTATCCGCAGAGAGAAGAGAGGGAGAATAATAATCCGGTGCAGACGGCGCAGCATAGCTTGGCTGGAATGTTTCCTTCAGTTTCGTTGTTCAAGGAGTATCAAGATGCAGCTATGGCGGTGAGTGTTGCTATATGATTAGTGCTCTCAGCTCAATTTCAGTTAATTTTGATAGTATAATTGCTTGGCCTTTTAGGAAATTTAGGTTTTTCGAGCTACTTAATTTGGAAATTTTAATTGCCTAGATAGTTTATGTCTAATTAGTTTGTGTCAATTTACCAGATCTTGGAGAAAACTGACTACGTTAAGATTCATGGGAATACTTATATCAAAAAGTCAGGTAAAGGATTTGGAGAGAGGTTCTTGTATTTTTTGCGAGGTGGAATGGAAATGTTAGATTGAACATGAGAGGTGTATTGTGTGTTGTACAGGTTGGAGGAAGATATCATTTTACTTCAATCTCTCTTTCGAGATCAAAGACAAGAACATTGAGTTTGATGAGGGTCGGAATGTTCTGCGTGCAGAGTTTGTGGTTCGGGCACACATGCAGTAAGGATTTTGGGAACTAAGCATTAGATAGCAATCTGATTCATGATTATGTTTTATCTCATTATGATTTAGGATCATTGTTTTTGATAATATGCTGCTTCCCTTGTTAATAGGGGTGGTAGATTCTCAGATGGATGGGGCTCCTGTGATCGGCGGGAGAAGAGATTCAACAAACCAAATCATGATATTCCAAGTACAGCAGAGACCAGGGCGAAAAATAAAGCATCCTCGGTAGGCCTTTGTTTCTTATTTATATTGCGTTGATTGCTATTGTGGAGAACTGATATTGGTGTGTGTTCGTTATGAATTTCATTATCGCATTCTAGCTTCTCTCTTTAGATGTCACTGCTGCACAAGTGCTCATTGTATGCATTGTTCATGTAGAGCTCAAACCTTACTGGATGGTAATGTAGTGTTTGCCAATATAGGGTAGTTTCTATCAACTCAGTTCATTTAGGTCCCCGTCATATTTCACGTATATGAGAGTATGGGAAAAGCTGTCAAATCCGATTACTTACCTACCTGCTGTTCAACCTTGGAGATGTAGTTGTTTTTTATTCTTGTTTAACACATTTATAACAGAAAGAGACAGAAGATCCTTCTTTCAGCTTTAGCAAAAGAAAGCCTCCCCCTAGCCAACCAATTCATGTAACAAAAGAAAATGACCCACCACCTAGTACTCTTTTGGCCTCGATCGAAGTACCAATAATTGAGAGTCATAGACTTCTTCAACCTTCTGAACCATGAAGTAAGATTTCACAACTCTAATTAAAGTGACTAAAGAAATTTTTGACACAAGTTTAAACTATCACCATTGTGAAGTCTGAATGGGGGGCAAGATCAAGACAGGTGTCTGTGGTGGAGACTGGAGTCTCCAGTTAAATCGATGAGTGACTTTTGGGTTTGATCACATTCTTTATTCTCTGTTTTGATTGGTCTGTTTGATTTGAATTCTGTGCCAAATCATAGCTCATTATATGATTGCTGCTGTGGGTAGTGATCTGTGAGGCTCTGTGATTGGGATATAGGAGCTCATTGAGCATCTTGCATTTGCTAAAGAGTCTGGAGGAAAGAAACCTAGCTGATGATCACCGAGCCCACCCTTGTTTAAAGACTTCCAAGACAGCAGGAAGGAAGACACCTTCCTTAATTTGCTCCATGAAAAAATCTTTATGGTGACAAAAATGCGGCAAATTAAGAAATGAGTTTTTTGCTTACTACAAATGACAAACCTGTAATCTTTAGGGTCAGCTTCATAACATAGTGTTCAACCATGTGAACTATTTGATTTTGATTCAAAATTTGTATAGTACAGGTCACAAATATAATAGTTATGCTAAAGCCCATAAAAGTTCTGTTATATGGTCAAAATTAATAGCCTTGCTAAAAGTATGCCCTTAATGTGTGCTTCCTTTGAATCGTTTATTTGTATGTCTTGAAGCTTGTTTTCTATCAAGGACAAATGTAATATGCATTATCAAGTTTCATCTCCCTTTTCTGAGTGATGATATGATTTTCTTCTATTTCTGATTTCGATAACTTGTGAAGGTTATATTAGAGCTTCCCATTGGGCCAAACACACAGGTTGCTTGTCTGCTTTGGAGTAAAATTCAAGATACATAACACCAGCATTAGATAATCTAGTTTATAAATGTCAGAACCATGCATGTGCTATCTGTTTACTTACCTCCAGGCTTTATTTGCTAACCCATACATGGAAGACTTAATAATTTATAATAGGACAGGCTCTTGCATGATTTAAATCTATGTTTCTTTCTTCTTCTTCTTTTACTTCTTCTCCTTGTGCCAATAAATGAACAGACATATGATGCATGGTCCATAATATGCGTTTGTTTTCTACTTTTTGGAGGCTATGTGCTGAAAGTTCCATTATTGAGTACCTTCGCATTTGCAGGACTTGCTAGGAATTGGTGATTACAGACCTGGTGCAACTCAAGACCACCCATATCCATGATCAACAATGATTCCTTGATTGGATTTAATGGTCTGTACTGTATAAAACTATTAGCTGATAGATTATGCAAGTTTTTCCTTTGAAAAGTTGAAAGACATCGAATCATATACACAACTAGGAAAGCTGAAACTTCACTTGGAGCTTCCGAAAAGTATAACCTCTATACTTGCGGGTAGCGATGCTAATCATACTACTGTAGCTAGATTTACTGCTTTCTGATCTTGCTGGTACACAACAGATAAGATTTGATGTAATAGAACATTGGAATCAATGGAATGTGCTGTTTGGTCCTAGTCCCCTACTCACATTGTTGGAGAATGATACAATTTATAAAGCTGATTTACTTAAAAATGTACGATTTTTGGAGGTCTGGTTTTTACTAATTGGGTGCTAGTGCTACATTTCTTCTGTGTGGATTGTGGAAGTTATACGATGCTCGAATATACATAAGATTTCCTTATCCAGTGCGATGGTTACGGTAGATACTTTGTTTCTACTTTCTACTAAAGAGTTCATGCTAATTTTGTATAAAAAAAACCTATGTCCAGATTAAATCAGAAAGCCAATTATAAGTACCTTGAATACAGATAGCTATATCTACACAGCAAAATCTCTACTTATGTGACAATATTTCCAAGTAAATTTTGTATTTGCTTATTGACTTGACTCCTTCACCACATTCTTAACACTAAGGTAAAATGATATATCTGGGAAAAGATTAATGTCCGCTTAGGATTTCGTATTTAATTACTCTTTCTTTGTATTGTTTGATCTGGTACAGTTTATATACGAAGCACCGTACCTGGATGACAGACATCCTTCATACTTATTATTGTTATACAAGTGCAGTGTTAGGCGCAGTGGTTCAGATTGGACTGAACTTGACACAGAGAACCTGTGGTCCGAAAAGAAAAAGGGTCCTCAAAAGACAGGATGACACAGTTTATGTTCACCAAAAGAGTGCCCAAAACTGGTATCTTCTTCCCCTTCATGATTAATCTAACAGATCTCTGAGGCCATTGGCCTTCATGCCCTTTTGTTCTCTCTTTTCTCTCCCCCTGCTACTTTTATCACCCTCCCCTCATAAATTTGCTACATACTCCTCACGATTATTATATTACAGAGATTAGAACCCTCGAAATTAACTTAATTAAACGATATATTGTTTCTTTTTCTTATACTAAAAGATCATACATCTCTTGTTTGTTTTTTTTTTTTGCTTTTTAAGAAGGGGGCTGGTGCGGTTACGCTCACATCATTTACTACTGTATCCAAGTTTCCCTTGTATAATGAAGTACAGATTCATTGATCTTGTTTCATTACAGTATTGTCGTTAACAGAAGCAAATCATGAATTTCAATTATTCATTGTACTGATTTAATTTAAAATTTTAACGTACTGTCTTTTGCATTCTGTACATTCATTTCAAAATCCAATTTCAGTTTCTAATATCATTCAGTCCCAATGAAATCCCAAGTGCTATATATATATCCTCTATTACATATAAACTATTCAAAGTGATGCACAAAAACCTTTGCAGAACATCAACTATACTAATATAATGGAGTGATGGTTATGGTCCTAATGAGGCATGTGCAAACTCTGATCATGGAAGCAAGAAACCTTTCAATGGTGGGGGTAGTGCGGTCATTTGGAAGTCATCAATAAAAGAGAGGGTCTTCATCTTCTCTGTCTCCAAAACCAGTGGATGCTTTAACCACTAGAAGGTAAGACGTCAGTCTCACCCTATCTCAGCATCTCTATCCCAATCTGTATTTATGTTCATCTTTTGTGCTTAAAGTGACCCAATGCCGTTGGCCAAAGTGTTTCAGAAGTACACACCACTGTCTTTTTCTTGTTCATCTCTCTGTCTCTATCATTTTATCTTTTTCATATTCTCTTCATCTCTATATATATTCTGCAGGTACAATAAAGAGCAATGTTGGTGGAGATGACGTTTGTTTATGTGAAGTGATCGCCGGAGTTTCGATTATAGTACATTGTTCAGTCTGCCTTATTTTCCCAGATAAAGACTAGGAGGAAAGAAAGTTATGGGTAACCAGGTAATGCTAAGCGTGTCTGTCATTACTTTGCTTTGGTTGAATTAGTACGAATTGAGCTAACTCTTGTAACTGGTTTTTGAGAATAGGATGAAGGGTGGCCTTTGGGACTGAGACCGCTTAATGCAAGAGTTGGGTTGATGAGAAGAGAGTTATCTGCTGGTTCAGCTTCGTTTAGTACTTTGATCACTGGCTCTCCTACTTCTACTGCTTCTTCAGATCTTGATACAGAGGTCAGCATCTTGCTACATGTTACTTTTGGCTGGAAAATGTTTATGAGCATTGTCACTATGACTTCATTGTGAGTCAAACAAAAGAGTTTCTGTTCTTGGTATGGTTTTGTTGATTCCTTCATGTAACTGGTTTCAGTCAACTGGGTCTCTATTACATGACAATGGCATCACACTTGGGAGCCTCATTGGAGTGTCTAGCATTTTCGACCTCTCTCGAAGATCAAGCATGGGAAGAAGGACAATAGAAGCCTCGAAGAACAAGAAGAATTGCAAAACCAAGTATTGGTTGTTTTCACTCTGCTCCAAGCTGACCCCTGAAGATGTGGATGTGAGTAATACTCCTTCTCTAGGTCACTTTCTCGAGGCAGAAAGAAGAGGAAGTACCAACACTAACAGAAGAAATCCAAGACCAACCGAATACGGACCTGACGATTTCTCACCTGCTGTGCCGGTTTCAGAAGCAAACGGGCTATTTGTGGATGGTGTAGTTGCAGCTGCTCAGCCTTCAAGTGCTTCAGGGAGTGCAGATAATGGTGGAACAATATCAAACAATGAGGAGTTAATAGAATATGGAAACGGATTCAGAACCCCATTGCTGGTTTCATGTATGTGTGGACAACTAGTTAAATGAAGACCCCTCTTTGGGTATTTTTTTTTTCCTCATGAGTTCTGGATTTCTCATTTCATGTATTGAAATTTAGATTGCAAATTGTTTAAAGAGAAGACTTTTAGTTCTTCGAGGATCTGATAACTTTGTTCTCATTTTATGGCAAAGTTATATAACTTTGCCATTGAGCTAATGTCAGTTAATAGTCTTTTTAGGTACATTATAGTATTAAGCTCTGAGCAAGCTCTCTAATTAAGGGTGTCTCTAGTAAATGATTCCTTGATTAGTAAATGCTGCTCAATTCCATTTGGTGCTAATTGTGTCAGTTCCACACTTTCACGTGCTCTTAGATGAAGAAATTGCAGCTTAAACCTGTTTCAAATTGTTTATTCATTTTGGAACATGCCAGTGATTCATTATCATAAGTTCATAACAGCATGCAATTATAAATTGCAGGTCAAGTGAATGAGGCAAAGCAGAACTAGAATGAACATAACATTAAGAACTCTTTGAGGGGAAGATAAATGACATTTTATTTATATGATATAGAATTATATTTATAATTGGGTGACAAACCCTTGAGTTTTGCTGCTTCTTTAATGTAAAGAAAAGCAGACTAAACCCGACTCAAGAAAGCAAAAAACTGCAGACTTGGTGCGCCCCAAAGGACATACATATTCTCATATGCTTATAGCACTTAAGACCTCCAAAAGGTAAGTAAGATGTTCATACCAGTGATGGTCTAGCTCCTCAAGCAAACTCAAGAAAGCTAGTTCCATCTGCTTGATTGTTCAGAGAAAGGACAAGTCCATGCTCCATAGCTGCACTTGTCAAGGCTTGATGTCTTCATTGCATTCAGCAGATACCCTTGCTGAACTGCGACCACCCAATCTTCCAAATGATCCCAAAGGCGACAAGCCCTTGAAGCTACTGCTGCCTTCACTAACATTAGACTTTCTTGATTTCCTCGGCTTCGAGGGACTCATTTCCACCTCCACATCATTGTTGGCCTTGATATTGGCAACAACTAGTTGGGTGATGCTGGTTCGACAAAAGGGGCAAACAGGGACTGTAGGGCAAGATATAGATGAAGGGTCGGGCTTCTTGTGGCAGCACAGAGCAAGGGTGCAATGAGCACACATCTGATGGCCGCATGGCCCAACCTCAATTGTGCATAACTGATCAAAGCATATGCAGCATAGGTCCACATCGCTGGCCTGTTTGATATGATTCACCACTGAATAAGCGGGGTTTATGGACTCTCCACAACTAAGCAGTAGTATTGTTTTACTCAAAGACTATGAATGAACACAATCTAACACTATATTCCCTTTCAGGCAGGACAAACATAAGTAACAGAATAAATATTGCAAGCCTTTTCTAACTACCAATATTAGAAAATAGTGCATAAAATGGGAAAGTGTTCTCAGTCATTGCTTTTCTGGTGACATGTACTTTGCAATCCTCAAATTATGTCGAGCAAATATATTACCAGCAAAAAGAAAAAAAAAATATTCTTCATATCGAGCCAATTATAGAAAATATTGTCCACAAAAAAGTAAAATAAAGAATTAAGCAGGAAGAGAAAGCACATTCACCTCAGAGGCATAATCATCAGCCTCTACATCTGAATGCAAAGGAGATGGAATGGAGACTATCTCCTTCAAGATAGCTTTCTCCCTCTCCATGTTTGATTCCATTAACGCCCTCTCCAACAAAGCTTTAGCTTCTGGATTGAGTTCGCTGATGAACTTCAATGGTGATGGCCAGACAAGAGGCTCTGCTGATGAAGGGTTCAGTATCGCTGCACATGCTTGATGCTTGTGCTTCAGAGCAACCAGGTAAGGTATTCTCCTGCAGAGATAATTTCTTTTAGTTATACAACATATCCATAAATTCCAGAGGCCCTTGGTCTAAAGCAGAACATAAACAATTCAAGAATGATACTTGCAAGGGTATAGAGGATACAAATCTACAAGATAAGATCAACAAAAATACTAACAGTAAAATGAAGAGACTACGTACATACACTGGCTCAAAGTAACTTTAAATGTAGAAAATCAGGTGTAAAAAAATCGCTTTTCCAGGAGGTTTGCATTCATATATCAAATCAACAAACCAGATCTTCTACATTGTGATATGAAATAGGTAAGCAACTAGCTGACTGCTCTAACAATTAAGTAAATAAAAAAAAGTTAGCCATTCCTAATCAGGAATCTATTGATGTATTGGCTCTTAGTAGATCACGATTCATTAAACTTGATGACACACAGAGGGAACTCCATCCTGTTGACTTATATGGATTTTATAGTATTTCAACTTGGCAAGATCCAATAAGTTAATGTAGAAGCAAATATTTTACCATCTATATAAAAATGATTACCCTGATGAATCTAAATGAAGCCGATCTGCTCCCCAAGCAAGCAACTCTCGAATAGAATCTAAAGAACCAGCACGAGCCGCTAAATGAAGTGGAGTGCTTCCAGGGTAGCTGCAGAAATGGTAGATCCATCAATCTCATTGCAAAATTTTCACCAATTATCCACAACATGGTAGAACTGATATGGTAGCTGCAGATAAAGTAGAAAATAAGCAACTTTAATCACCTGTATCCACCAGTTGAAGCACAAACAAGTGCCCCACTATCCAGAAGAACATGCACACACTCTGCCCGGCTTTGTCGGGCAGCCAAGTGCAATGGGGTTGCACCACCTCCATCTCTAATATTCACAAATCTCGCAAATCCCCTGCGAATGCCAAAGTACGTAAATCAAACACCAATCATCAGAGAAATGAAGAGAAAGAGAGTGAGTAATAAAACAAACCAAGAATTTGCGACTGTGGTGGATTGTGCGGCGGAAAGAAAGGCTTGGAGGCAATCTGAATGGCCATAGTAAGCAGCATAATGCAGGCAAGTTCTTCCATTTAATGAGTCAAACATCAATATCTAATAATCACACAAATAAAACCCACGATCAGCATCTGATCACTAACTCAAGTAAAAACTACACCAAGTAAACATTCACCATTTTCACAGAAACAAAACAGAACATACATTTGCTCCTGCTTGGATAAGCTTTCTAACGCAAGCAATATTGCCATGCATTGCAGCCAACATCAGCGGAGTCTGAACCAATCACAAGTTCCAATCGATCAGATACAAACCAGAATATCCAAATCCAATCACAAATGTTCTAAACAAAACCACATATTCACCTGCTTATGGCGATTCACTATATCAGGACTAACAGACCGATCCAAAAGCATCGAAAGCACCTACTCATCATCACCAACACCCACAAAAACAAACCTCAGTTATCAATATTGATCAAATCTTTGAACACCAATCATCAAAACCAAACAAAACCCACCTCGATCCGACCACTAGCAGCAGCCACATGCAAAGCAGAGAGCTTCCCATGGCCTCTTCTCAGCTCCAAAACTCTTGGGTCAGCTTCCACCATATCCTCAACCAACTCCAGCTCCCCATTCTCCACCGCCCCAAACAGACCACCACTACTCTCCCGTGCCTCTCCGCAACTCAGCCCCTGACCCATTTCCCGTTTGGTGGCGCCACTCGAGTCGCGTGTTCCTCACGCGCCACCACTCTCTGTGGCGATTGGTGGAAATGGGAATACGCAATCCGAAAAAGTGGCGAGGAGTAGTAGTAGTAAGGGATGGGCAGCGTCTTGTCTCGGAGTTCGGTCCCTGACCGCCGAGATTTCGGGCAGCTGACCGGGCTTGCGAGGCTCTTTGCGATTGTCAGAGTTCGGGCAGCAGCTGTCAGATATTTGTTCCCGCACATTTTTAGATTTTATACGTCTTTTTCCTTTCGTCATTTTTTTTTTATATTTGGTCTTGGTTTCACACATGGTTTTTACAATTACAACGCGTTTACTGAATCGCCGCCGTTGATTTGTCACTGTTTTTTATATTATCCGTCGGATCGGATATTTTTGTAGAATTATTTGAGACCTGGTCTAGTTGTTGGGTCACTTTGCGTTTTGGAGAAGCAGGTTTGGTACAAAAATGACTGCATTTGGTCAATGAGTAGAAAACAGAAAGCTCAAAGCAGCCAGTGATAAAAAAAAAATATACAAAATTTTAGCGGTTACATATTTGAGAATATTAAAAAAAATAAGAAGCAATCGACAGTTTTCAAATCATAATTACGAGTTTATAGTTTTGTTTTTTAGTGATTCAAATGGTATATATACACAGATTTTTAGATCATCACAAATTACAATAGATAAGTTGTTTTAAATGTTGTTGTTTTACTATTCAAATAACACGTTGATTGTGCTTCTGTAGTATATATTATATGAATAACTAAAAAGGGGTATTTATGAAGATGAGCTGAATGATTGATGATCAAGTAGGGTGTTTGGGTTTTTTTTTCTTTTTTTCTTTTTTAGGATGACATAGACATGCTTTTTCTTCCTTTTTGACCTCTTCGTTCTAGTTGCTTCCATTCTGGTTGCCAACTTGCTGCTACCCAGTCTCTGCTTTTAGGTATTATTGGATTTGGCGGTCAATTATCTACGGCTCTAGCTGAATTGATAAGCCAACAAAGAAATTAACAACAATCAAAGAGGGAGGGAAAGGTTTTTTAATTTTTTATTATGTAAACTCCAAGCTTTAACCAAATTGGTCCTTAATTAGGGGCCGAAAGCTTCTGCATTTTCTGAAAGGGTAAAAGTTCATTTTCGCCGAAAGCTTAGAGTTAAACTACAACCGAGGGTTAATTGTTCTTCCCGGAGAAGAAAGGAGAATGAGTGTATTGGAACTTGAGAAGCGTAGTGGTCCGAGGGAATTAAGATTTGGTATCAACTCGATCTTCTTGATCGTAGTAGAGCTTGGCTTGCCTTCTACGTCTGGCTATCCTAATACTTGCACTCTTGTCTCTGTGCGATGAACAATCTAACGAACTTTGGTGTATTACTTTTGACTACCAAACGGAGTGTTGAGTGATAGATGGTTGAAAAGGTTTTTTTTTTTTTTTTTTAGTAGTATCAACGACAATATCTTTAGAGCAATTGCATTTATGAATGGATGGTAATTATTGATTTGTCAATCAAATTGGTACTACTAATTCACTATTCATCTAAAATTGACAATTGCCTCTCTTTTGTCTTTGTCAATGCGAAGACAATTTGTCTGTTAATTTACTATTCACTTTTGAAATTTGAATAAATCATTAATTCAAAAGGTTAAATTATAATTTGTTAATTAATAATAAGATTAATCAGACAAAAGGTTAAATGCGCCCATGAATCATATTATTGAATTTGCTCATTGCCATGCCAATTGTAATGAGATACCCCCATGGCTGGAAGAAAATTTGGAAGAAATGGAGAATAAATTGATAGAATAGGAAGATGGGAAGGTAAAACTTATACGAAGTGAGTAACGTATTCAATTATATGATTTTTAAAGAAAAAAATTCAGATTTTTTTAACCCCAAAAATTGTTAACCATTGGTATTTAATTATAGTCGTTAGATCTCGATCTGACGGCTATAATCAGTCAATCGTAAAACTTGTATGTTGAAAAGCATGTGAAAGCAGAGGTGGAGCCTATAAATTGGTTGGGCCAATTGATAGGCAAGAATCAGCAAAGGAATTGCCCAAGTAATTACTATTCATCTAGGGCCCACGAATTGATCATGCAATTTATAGTTGGTGCATTTGTGTTTTGGTTGAATGCTGGTGTGTCCCATTAATTGGTCACCAATCAGCTCACCGGTGTAATTGCTCTTATAGACTTTATGGGCCTATAGACTAATCCGCTCTGAGTAATTATATATAAGAACGCTTCATCATCTTGGCCATCAAGAATAAATTAGGATTTAACTCTAATTAATGTCGGCGAGATTCAAACCTGGGTATAAGAGTTCCACATCAAAGCACTTACCAACTCGACCACATGTGGTGATGTTGAGATGTTGAGAATGATCGCCACAAGCCCACAAACACCATTCGTCTTCAAGCCAATTGCTCTGGTTGAAGCATCGAAGCAAGTCCGATGAGAAACGCACAACCAAATATAGTCATTCTACTTGATTCGTGATACCATCCATGACATTATGTTACGGTTAAAAGGTGAATTTGTTCAAAAACTTTTTATATACACGATGGTACAAGTACACGATGTGCTCACTACAATTTGTGAAATTTTCAGTAACCACATGGACTTTCGAGATGTTAGTTGTGACCATGGACCTGCTTACCAATTAAATCCAGTAAACCACAATCATTACTTCCCTCAGACCAACCCACCAATCCTTAAATCACACAATCGAAAAGCCCAAGCCCAAAATACTGATCCAGCAAAACCTAAATAAAAATTCCGCCCATACGACGTCGTAGTGGACAAACCCTTCCAAAACAGTGTATATATAAAGACGCATAAGCAGTAGGGTTTTATTTTCAGTCTACACTCGAGGAGCCGCCCTCTCTATTCCGCCAAGATCTACTAGGGTTTGTTCTCAGGAAATGGCGCCGCCGCAGCCCAAGACTGGGCTCTTCGTCGGACTGAACAAGGGTCACGTCACCACCAAGAAGGAATTGGCTCCTCGCCCTTCTGACCGCAAAGGCGTACGTGTATTTCATTGCTTTTTACACTAATTGCTCATAGATCTTTGATTTGGTTTTGTGATATGTGTGAATGGGATTGTGATGTTTTTGGGTTTTGGGTATTGTAGAAAACGAGCAAGAGGGTTCACTTTGTGAGGAACCTGATCAGGGAAGTTGCTGGGTTTGCTCCATATGAGAAGAGGATCACTGAGCTTTTGAAGGTCGGAAAGGACAAGCGTGCTCTTAAGGTCGCCAAGAGGAAGTTGGGTACCCACAAGAGGGCCAAGAAGAAGAGAGAGGAGATGTCTAACGTTCTCCGCAAGATGAGGTCAGATATTTGTCCACTTTAGAATGATATGCGCTTTTTAATCTGTGTTATCTGCTGTTGGTCAATTCTAAGGTTGTTCGTGTTTCGTTCTGTATAGGATTGCTTAATGTTGATAGTTTTAATTTGTTATTGGACTTGCCAATGTTTTGCCGATTATGTGTAAATGAGTTGGTTGCTGCTGTCTTGCGCCATTTTGATAGTACATAGACCAAGTTTATAGAGCATTAGTAGTTTAGAGTCCTTGGAGGCTAAGACATTGCCACCCCCCTTTGTGAGTTTTGTTTTGGAAAGTAGAATAGGGAAAGAGAAAATGGCAGTGATGACCCAATAAATTCAAGCTCAACAGACCGGAATGCAGGCTTTACTATGTAGAGAAACTTGCGTGTTGACAACCCCACTGAACTGAGCCATATTCCTCTTGCTCTTATTTTATTACCCAGAAATTCTCATTCTTTAGTTTTTAATGTAACATGCAATTGTTTTTGTATTGCTTCTTTTTTTGTTGGTAATGTGTCGGAAATGGGAAGTTGCCATGAGGATACAAAGCTCCCTCTTCTGATATTGTGTTGAGGAAATTGGTTGGCAGAATCGAACCTAAAAACTTATCGCCACCACTGAGTCAATCTTCCCTTTTCCAAGTTTTTGTTTGATATATCCTTAAGTTAACTATTCATCGGCATTGAGATCATTTTTGTATCATCAAGTTTGTGTTTTGATATTTGCAAGCTTGTCATTCTGATATCTAAGAGCAAACAGTTTTCTTCTGTTGTGACTTTGAGTCCCAAGGAACAATCTTGATGTGGTTTCTTTGTTGTTGGTTCTTTTGCAGGTCTGGTGGTACCACCGAGAAGAAGAAGTAAGCTGTCTGTTATGGTCATGGAAATTTTATTTTTGAACTGTAGTTTTCTTGCAGTGGATATTTGGTGAAGAACTGTTAGACCATTGTAAGGGGCGTGTAATTTTTATTGCCATTTTAAGACCATTTGGTTTTTCTAAGCAGAGGATATTTGGTTTAGTCGTATTAATCTGCTATGAGCCACTGAATTACTGGGGTAGTTTCGATTGGTTGCTATGTTGGTGGCTATACCTGACGGCTTTATTTTATGAAACTAGCAGTGCATTCCAGTGAATACCCTTGGTCTTTAACAAAGAATTTAGAATTTTAGATAATGAAAAAAATTTGTCTATTAAGTAGAGACACGGTAGAGACGAGAGAGGATATGCAATGGAATGGACTGACACTATAGTTTGACAGATTGTATTTAAGAAGCCAATGAACAGTGCTGTCTTTTGTGCTTATCTATAATACTGCAGTGCTCTATATATGTAAATGCTCCAGACCCAAGTTTTCCTCTCATGGAATGAAGCTCTCTCTTTCCATGTACTTCTACCGACCGCAGCTTTAACTCTCCTGTTCTTAACCCTCTCACCCACAGAACAAATATCCCTATGTGTATACCTTATTAAGCTAGAGAAGGACTTGTTCTGGATTTGCGTTACCCATTTAGTCCCCCTGTTTCAATTCCTAGAATACAGTTGCTCACCTGTTTCTTTAGGCAAAAAAACAGCATTGGATCACTAGGATTTGATTCAGAACCTAGTTTCGTAGTATGCTCTTCCACATCATAAGGATTTGGTGGAATTGCTGGAGAGATTTGACAGCGGCAATGAAGAGAGGCTTTTAAAGAGAAAGGGTAAAGGACCAAGGGGAGGCGAGGGAAAAAGGCTATCAGAGAGAAAGGTCTACATTCTCCAACCTGTGAATTGGAGAAGATGTGGAAATCAAACGTTGTATAGCTGACTGTTATTTGAGCATTCTGGTAGTGGGTGTATCAAAAGGTTCAGTGCTGTGCAGTTTCAATTACGGATCCGGATCATTTCCTTATGGGAGATACCGATCATCTTATTTGTAATAAGTTTCTAGTCAGCCTATTTTTTAAAAATAATAACAAAAGAAATCAGGCCCTAAGCAGGCAGTTTTGCTCCGCTGTCCCTAGGCACTAGTCCTTCATAATTTGCTCCACGAAGTTCCTAGGGTCAAGTTTCTGCTGGCTCCCCAGGACATTATGGTCCAACTTCTCCGGCAAGAGTTTCTAATTGGGATTGGGGTGACATGGTAGATAAATATGGTCTTTAGCTGAAGGACCGGTTAAAATGGATGTTTAGATCTCAAGAGCAGTGAGATATGGTGTATGACGAATTGACGATGACAAGTACAAATCGTCATGTAGCTCATCTTCGTATGCCAGTCATCTCTTTCTAGTGCATTTTGGAGTAGACTACATACACGCCCGGACCAGGTGAGGTCAAGAGGCAACTAAGAAAGGGGGAACATTTGCTAGCATATGGGGTGGGTGGGTTTGAAGATTTTTGCTTAGAAATATGGGATACACATCAGTACATTAGGATTTTCCGTTGCACAAAGCGAAAACCTCCCACTGTAGCACCATAAGGAAAAATTGGACTCTTTTTTTTAGACTCTTTAGCCCTATTTCCCTTCTTGAACCATCATGCTACTTGTTTTCAAAGGATTGTAAACTCATCCTTATCACCCACATTATTGAACTTATGACAGTACAATTTGCATGCTTTTATCAATATGTAAATTAGAAATTAAGAAGTCGGAAACTCAGTTTGGACAAGCAAAAAAGGAGTGCAATTTAGTGAAGAGTACTAGTAATCTTCTTGGTAATTTCCCGAGTGCCTCAGAAAATTTGTATCGAGAAAGAGTCAAATAGCAACTAGTTTGTCTATCTCTCTGAAGGAATCCTTGGTTCTTCGTACTAAATAAAGAAGAGAGACATGGTAAGAACACAAATCATAGGATATGTTCATTATTTTACCAAAAGCTTGCTGGTTTGGCTCGGACAGGTAAGTTACATTGCTTAAAAACAAATGATGTTCAAGGGTGCTGATCAAGATCCCACGGAAAGAGATTGGCACTACAAAGACCCAGGAATATGTATCTGAGCCTCAATTGATCATGAATCTAATCCAAATACATTAACAGCATTTGCCGTCTCGTCGACGTAACTGATCGAAAGATTGAACACCTTCCAGTCGCCACCATGAATCATCTACCTATTCTCTTTCTAAAGTAGTGCTTGCTTTGCAAGAAAACAATTGATCCAAATATATGATAAATGAAACCATGACAAATCATTTCCCTTCCCAAATTATTGGACCTAAAGTACTATCCATGGCCTGAAAAAAAGGCCCAGGACCACAAGAACAAGCTAGCAAAAGCAACCGAAATTCAACCAAGTAACTAACAGTCTAACACCTCAATGAAGAAGACAAAGCATGCAGTGTGGCAAGAACAATTTTTTTTCTTCTTCTCATTCGAATAAATTCGTTAGAGACAAGAATCTAAATTAGCTGATTAGATTCTAAATTACAACACTGGTGTTGTGTCATTATGTACAACCACATACCAAAGTGGCAAATCCTCTTTTTGCTGAAAGACACAATTAACCGGTTGTTAAGTTTAAACAATATCGTAACAATGATGATCCACGACCTGTTGTTGTTTAACATAACTAGCCAATTGATTTTGATGAGACGTTGGATTAGTCTCTGTGACATATACAGAGCGGTTTCCCCGCGCGCCCTAGCTTGGACCAACATAAGAATTTTGCTTTAGGATTTTAGCTTCTATATAAAATATGAGTGAACGAAGAGGAAACCCTTGTATGCTGTGGCTATAAATTGATAAACACAATAAGTGCTCTCTTACATAAGTATCCATTCCATGCATATATATATGTCTTATCATTATTTCAAAAAAAATAAAATAAATGTCTTTATGATTTTATATTTCTCGCTGTATTAATCATGTCAACACCTCACCACCATGTATGGCAACTCAAATTATGATATTGAAGGACAACCTTTCCTATTCTACCATTTCTACGTACACTAATTGAAGGACAAAAACTAATTTTGTTAGGCACGTATAGGACAACCCACTTTACAAAAGATTATACAAAATCAATTAGTCCATTAGCTTGTAAAGACATACTAATTTACTACCAAGGAATAAGAATCTGACTAATCTGATCATCCCTCGGACAACATTTTCTATAAGAAAGCAAACATGCGTTTTGCTACGTACCCAAACCTCAAATTGTTACTTGTTTGCCAAACCCCCAAGTTGTTTGAACTTTCCAGCAAAACAATTATTTCCAAAACATACTTTGAGTTAAACCAAATCGTGATTCTTATGAACACGATTTGTATGGCTATACCTACCAAGTTGGGAATTGTTGGGAAAGTGACTTCAGATAGATCATTTCACTGTTTTCACCTATATCATTTGAATATAAACTTCAAGCTATAGGACCATTTGGTGCGCAAGATTGTTGATACGTTGAAGGAAAATCGAAAATGGAGATTATTTTCTTATTATTCATGTGCAAGTTTGAAGGATGGTGGGAGATGGATATATCAACTTGGACAAAATTCGAAGGGGATGTTTATAATCGATCAGGATTTAGAGACAATGCATGTTTTATATCCAATCAAGCTACAGAGACACGTTAAAAGCGAAAGCTGCTGCTTCTGCTTCTGCGAACTAGTTCTGTGTAATATTTGTGTGAGAGAGATAGAGAGCTGGAGAGAAAGAAAGGAAGAAAGAAGGGCGCGCGCATGTCATGACTGACTGATCACACAGACCCATGTGGGCATCATCAATATGATCGAGGCACAAGTAAAAAGAGGCAAATATTTGCCGGCTTGGATTTCTGAGCCTCTGTAATTCCTTCTGATATGCTACCACCTGTTTCGTACAACAGCTTAATTACTGGACCAGTCATGGTGCGGCTTTTTTCATATATGTACGTTTCTCACAGCTCATTGAGAAGAAGATGCCAAATTTCCAATCTATCTTCGATTTCGGGATCATAATATTCAGGTAGCTAGTCTAATTCCTCTAATCAAATCTCTGATTGCTACACACCCAAGGCTGCGCTATCATTATTCTATGAGTACTACTCGTACTGTCCCAGAGAGAGAGAGAGAGAGAGAGAGAGAGAGTATTTAGTTTGTCTTCTTTTTATTTTCTACGGTGGTTTTGAATATGCTTTATTGGTTCTTGCAAAAGCAAATCCGAATTCGCTCTCGATCCCTACATAGAGATTCCTTTCTTTCAATATGTGACTAACTAAACCACTTGGAATACAACTGTATAGTCTAGCCATATATATATATATATACATGTAATTCATTGATTCCTAATCACCCTATAATAACATTACTTTAGACATATTCGTAATGTTTGTCAACTAATTCTACTCATCAAATATATGTATTTGCAACTTAGAGCATATCTTTATGTCCGAATGTCAAATTTTGCGTCACAATATATACTTCATTGATTTCCTCTTACTTATCAATGAGGTTACCTACGTTTATAGATTCTTTGATTTCAAATAAATATAAAACCAGGCATAATATCCTAGATTCTGCATGTAAACTAATGATAGGAAGGTAGCAATTAGAATGACAAATATATGCAATGTCTAGGCTGGCGCACTATATACTTAACCTGCAAGCAACACCAGCCAATACTATTCTTGACGAACCATTTATTCTGTACTGATCACAGACAAAAATGCATGCAATATAATCCAAACTATCATTGCCAAATTTGCTTTCCAGAATAATTAACCTAACACAAAGGAGGAGCTCAGCTTAAAAGTTAGGGTCACTGTGAATGAGCTTAGACCGGCGCACAGAGTTCATGTCAGAAACTGTAGCAAAACAAAGAACAAAGTAAGAACTTGGAACCCAGAAGCAGCAAAGCTAGGGCTTACTAGGGCAGCAGCTGGGTCAAGAGAGAGATAGAAAGTTGCACGCAGCTCTGAGGCGCGTGCTAACGATACATCGAATCAGTCTCTCTATCTGCCATGTCAGATTCGGGTGACCTGACAAAACAGTCATTTGTCTGCTAGCCAAGTAGTAGAACTGGTCAGAGAGAGACATATATTCTTTGTTTGACTGATCTTCAATCTATGACAAAATGAGTAGCAGCAGCAGTAGTAGTAATTTACGTGTTCGAGATATATAGAAAACGCCACCAATTAACAAGAGAGCAAGAAAAGTCGGGTTAGCTAGTATTGTTAAATGTGGGCGAGTATGAAAGTAGAAGACCAATGCAAAGCAAAGGAAAGCAATCTAGTTCTGTCTCTATTCCTTCTATGATTTGGGAATGAAAAATGGAATGGAATAGAATTTTTGGTGGGTGTGGAATTGAGTGTCGTTTTGGCGTCTTTTGAGAGACTTGTCCAAAATATTCATCATCTTCTTGATTCTTATATGATCTCATCATCCTCATCGAATAGAGCCTCGACATATTCGATCCTGTTTGCTTAACTACATTTACTATTATTACAAAATGATTTGGAACAATATCCTAGTCTCATGCAGATGGCACCCTAACCCAATCACTGATTTGCGTTTCATTCCAATTATTGGGATATCAATCATTTAAGTAATTCATGCCTCCTCATGCATGCGCATTATAGTTAATTATAATTATTGCATGCTAAGATTTGGTCTTGTTGGAGAGTTGGATGTCACTCAACTCAGGGTGGATGTGTATATTATTTATGTCTCCATTATTTTTCAGACAAAAAAAAGAAAAGGCTGGTGGAAACTGATCTGATAGAATATCTATGTCTTCCATTTGAAGCTACGTACCAAAGGAAACTAAATCAGAATATATAGTCTGATAGAGAAGAACGTACTGAAATCTATGGCGCTTTGTCCAACAGATACTAAAGCAGTTTCTTAACCGGGTATATCCCAATTCCCTAAGGGCATGTGGTTCATTGAAGTTTGCAAATGGGAAAACAGATCGAAATGAATTTACGTCGACGGTGATTTTGCCAAGATATATGGCTTTTCTTTGCATCGATCATACCTGATGCCCAGTCAATATTCTAGCTAGCTCGTTCTTTATGTTCCCTGCTAGCCCTTAAAATGAGAACTAGGGCAAACACAATTGGATATGCCCTACCGGGTCTTTCTAGCTTGATCCTTTTGTTCGTCATACACAATGTAAGCCAGAACGACGACAGTACTTCAAAGTTTTTCCAACGAATGGTCGACACAGATCAGAACTAGCTAGCTCACAAGGATTATATGTAGTCACTAATTAAGCTTGCTTAGACTGGAAGTTTAGTATAGCTCCTTTTATTAGTTATTGTTGCTCAAACAAAGTTGGCCTTTTTGCTTTGAGAATATAATAGTATATGCAATTGCAAGCTAAATGCATACGGGTTAAGCTAGCTAGTGAGCTTTTCAAGTATTAAACTGCGGCATCAATTGAAGTCAAGAAAGGAAATCGCCTCGCTTGGATACTTTACTCTTCAGGCAGCTGCTGCTATGAAGTATATATGACCCTTAACTGCCCAAAAATAGAACAAGACTCGTTTAAAAATTTCACAGACGTACACATTTGCTACAAGAGATGATCTTCAATTAACAAGTCATGTTAATTATCCTTTACTGCGGTTTGATAATTCTCCAACAAACACAAAAGCTAGGAAAAACAATTAGCACGGTCCCAAACAAATTATTGATTTCTTGCAACATAACCATGATTTTGAATATCCTGCACGTCAGTGCAAATTCGATAACATACCGGAAAGAAATTGATCGTCATTTGCTTGTATAAGATTTTCGAATCGAATATTGTATTGAAATGTTATAATTGAAGCATATTATTAACTCGAGGATGAGATGATAATGCCAGTCAAGAACTTTAGTTCCAGCAGAGGATCAGCTAGCACATGATCAAACGCATAGAATAGTAGTACTTTTGTTAAACATTTGATATGATATTCTCATTCAAATCGAATTCCATAAACGCATACACTCACTAGTATTGCAAACATGCTAGCTAATTAAGCTCATACAAGGCCTTCTAAAATTAAATTTTGAAAGAAAAGTAAACTAAGTTCACTAGAAGCGAAGAAGCAAATTAAAATCATTGAAAAACCTACCATTTCTAGGGTTTCTACTTGATCATGAAGATGAACAAATTAAACCCATATCCCCCCATTCTCACATTTCGTCGTACTCTTTCAACGAGTCGGATGTGGAAGTACCAGTAATTTGTTTAGAGTTAATTCCTAGAGCTAATTGAAGCTGCAACACACAAGGAAAAAACCTCAAACTAAAATTTATAGAGGATGATTGGTGGCAGTGGAAGTAGAGCTGAACCCAGAAAGATCAGTCCACGCAGTTGTTGAAGTACCATTCGCATTCCCACCGGCGCCGTTAATCCAGTACTGACTGTCATTCCCTCCTTGGATCCCCGAAAGCTGCCTCGACAGGTTCATCTCTTGTTGCTGATGATTCTGATTGTGAGGATCTTCCGTCTTCACCGAAGCTATTTGCGAAGAAACCCCAACACTGCTACCGGATGATAGTAGCCTCGGCCGCACCGGATTATAACCTGAAAACTCAACTCCACTACCCTCAAATAAACCAGGAGCAGAATCCAAACCTCCACTCAAGAAAGGAAACGAGGGAGTTTGCTGTTGAAACCTCCATTGCTGCTCGAAAAGCGACCCGGTAGGAGTGCTAGTAATTCCTCCACCTAAACCGCTCCCTATCTGAAAACCCAAGTCCCCTACTCCACCGCCGTAGCTCAGGCCGTAGTTCATGCCGAGATTCTCGCTGGCGCCGAAGTGGTGGTCAGCGAAAGGGTTGATGAAACGCAGTGGTGGGATTTGAGGGCTTAACCCAGCTGCTATCATATCGACAGTTCCAGCTGAACTATTGGATGGAATTGCTTGACCAGATGAGCTTGCCGAACCGGTGGGGCGGTCAGAGCTGCTAACCGGAGATTTAGACCTGCTACTTCCTCCTCCTTTGCTGCTCCTTTTGTTTCTCCTGCAGCCGCCTCCGACTGGAACGTTTCTCAGCGCGCCACCACGTGTCCAGTAGCGTCGGCAAGTTTTGCAGAAATGGCGAGGCTGCGTGAGGCTGTAGTTGTTGAAGTAGCAGAACTTAGTGTTGGTGGAGTCGCAGCGCGGGCATTTGAGTGCCGGCTCAGGCAAGGGGATGTTAGCCATGCGGGCTCGATCAGCCATGGAACCTGGCCTGATCGAACCCGCACCTCCAGGCCCACTGCCACCACCGCCAGGGTTTGAAGGCGGTGGTGGCGGGGGAGGTGGAAGAGGATGAAGCTGAGAGTTGTTGTTGATGTTGTTATTGCTGTTGCTTCCGGATAATAAGTGATGGTGATGATGATGATGAGGACTTGGTTGCTGCAATTAAAGAGGAACATATTCAAAGATTGTTAGAAAGCAGAAATCAAATATCTGTGGTATATTCATGAAGCTAGATGATGAAAAACAAAAGCAAGAGGAATATTTGGCTTTTGAGAAAAAAAAAAGATTGAAGAAGAAGAAGAAGAGAATTAAGCTAGCACTGGATTATTCATTACCTGCTGCCAGTTGGCCGGATCAAGATAAGCCGGAATGGAGGAAAAAACCATGGTGATGATCTATATCTTGTAGTCTTGTGGCGCCCTTTAATTCTTTTATCTCTTTTGTAAAGGTTGATGGGGTTTTTTTTGGAGATAATACTTAGCTAGCTGGTAGTGGAGAGAATCACATCAACAATTTGCAGACACAGAGTGAGTGAGGGAGAAAGAGAAAGAGAAAGGGGAAAGATGAGGAGGAGGAAGAAGAAGAGAGGAGAAGGAGCAAAAATAAAGGAGGGGGCTTTTGTGTATTTATATTCTAATAACTTAGTTGGTTGCTGATGATGTTTGGTGTTGTTACTCTTGTTACCTCCTCACTAAGAGACTTACTGCTCTTTTTGTTTTATTGCTTTTTAGGGTTTTGTGAAGAGGATGTTCTTTCTTTCTTAATTCATAAGCTTCTCTCTCTCTCTTTGTGTCTATCTGACATTGTGGGTGCTATATGCTTGAGAAAAAGAGATTAGTGGCCCTCATTTTTGCATGGAAAAAGTTGGTGTAGACCATACTTGGTGTTTAGTTTAGTATTATGGAGCAGAATCATTTTTGTAGTACATGACCAAACCCCCATTTCGTGATTTAGGATCATATAATAAGGTGGAAAATACTTAATGGGTGATAGATTAAGGAAAAGAAATGCATGGGATTATGTTGAAGTAAATAGTTGGAAATGAATATTAAGATAATGAAAAAGAAAAGGTGGTTCTTGTATGTATGGATATGGGGCGGTTGAAGCTTTGGTGATGGTGGTGGAAAGAGTGGCACAGTCGAAGTGTCCGACCGGACCAACCCTTTAAGCCCGGTCCGCTGTCTGTTTCCTTCCCCACTCGGCTTTATTTTTTTCTTATTTTTTTGGAATGGGAATATTATACAGCATCTCTCTGTATCTATGTACTCAGTCCCACGCGCCGTCACAATCCAGTGTGGTGACACTCGCTTGATATGAAACTCACGGTCAAAAAGTGAAAATCTTCCAAAGGGCTTTTGCAGTTTACTGACTTGCATGTCAGATGAAAATCATTCCCATTCCATATGTTCGCTTTGTGTTTACAAACATGCCAAAATTAAAAGATCTGCATAGATGAATATAACATTTGTGTTTGATGCTTAATTCCCACCGAAATCGATAATCGATAGATGTAGAATGTGCAACAAAATCAAAAACTGCGCTATTAATTTGGAATTAGTCAAAAGTTTGAAATCATTCTGATATTTTTTTACACCCTTCTTTCGGATTGTTCACAGTGTCCTTAAGACTTCCTAGGCCTAAAGACCGCTAAGGACCCGTCAGCCAACAAGGCATTACAGCCCCTCCCCTGACCACGTTTATAATTTGAAATCATTCTTGACTTGCCAAAACACTTTGATCGCATCCGTTCTTCCTCTCAATTCCCTCTCCACGCCCATTTCAGATCAGCAAAAAAGGAATAAACATTGTGTTTTACCTCACTTTAAAGTGATAATATTCTACATGTAGTTATTCTTCATCATATTTCAAATTACCATATATAACGATTCTAAAGCAACAAGATTCAAGTAAAACTAAATTTTCAATACATGCTGCCTATATAGGTTCTAAAAGTTGCTGATCTCACAAGACGAATTTTAAAATCTCTTTTTTTTTCGACAAAACGAATTTCCAAACTTTGGTCATGTTAAATAACCTACCTTTTGCTGAAAACTTAAAAAGATAGCACTCAGATAATTTGCACAAATATATCATAATTTCCTTTTCTTTGTAGTTTGTGTACCATATGTGGCCTCCTTGTACATCTCGATCAGAATCTGTTCATCATTTTGGAGTTTGTGTTTCCGAGTTCCAAAGGAAGGGTCTGGTAGAAGCCATGCCAGAGCTTGAAGAAGAGTAAACTGAAGAACTTTGAGACACATTTCTACTTTCTGGCAATTGGCGGCACCGCAACATCTTTAGAATGGAAGTATCATCGTGCAAGGAGAAAGGAGTACTAGAAAAAAAAAAAAAATCTAGTCAGAAATTTATTGTGCAGAACAACATTAGAGTCTCTCCAAATTTCCATAGTAAGGCAAAGTGCTCGTACCTATTGAAGTCGCAGTGCACCAACTGCATGTCTTCAGAAATCTCAATCTCAACCGTAGCATTATTGCTTGTCTAGAGTAAAGACCAAAATGTGAAAAGTGAGGCTATGCACATCAGCCAAATTGAGAGAGAGAACAGGCTGTTGAATTAGTTTCATATAATCAAGAAAATATAATTTTGAAAAACTATTAGTCCACCTACTTGAGTTTAATATCAAAGTGCAGGAAACTGAACTGTTCTATCATATTACTAATTGTTAGTAACTTGCTCTTGCAAATGTTTCAACAGCCAAATGTTTCTTATATACAGTGACACAGAATTCCTTTTAGCAAAAGAAACTAAAAAAATCTAGCCTCCTGTCAGCAAGTAGATTCCATATCTTCCTTCCTGCACCTTCCACCTAACAAATTTAAATGAACCGCTTGGGTTGTTCAGTTCAACTCTAGCAAGTTCATGCAGCATACTCCTTAGTAATCATTGTTAGCAGGATTAATATAAATTTATACCATATTTCATTGTTTGATAGTGGAAAGCCTAATAACATTCTGTCAGTATTAGCATTTTCATGAAGGAAGTTTATATAGGTCTGCAGTATCTGATGAACATAATATATACTATGCCTCATGAAATTTCTATCAACCTAGTTCCTAATTTTCCCTTACCCCACGAAGAAGATAATGTGGATCATAGCTCTTGGCCATTGTGCACTGGCTTAGTTGGTAACGAGTAGAAAGGGGAGATGAGTCTTGAACTTAGTATCAATAACACAAACAAAAGATACATGCATGCTTCAAACGTTTGATTGTATGGAATCAACTAGAACCACAAAATTGCTTTCTAACCATCATAATGCCAGAAAACAACCAACAAGATGTATCTACCTGAGCTAGTATAAATGGAAAAGAAAATCCTTTGTGGCTGCTGTTCCCACTCTTGAGCAACTGCTTATTACGCAACATCAAATTCTGGAGATCTGCCATCTTTTTATCCCAATAAAAAAACATAAACACTTCTGAGAATAAGACAATAGAACTATTTGATTAGGCTGAATATAAAAAAACAATGTCAATTGAATAATCACACAAAATCTACCTGTCGAATGCAACTGAAAAACAGAGATACTTTGACCACATACGATCTAATTTCAAATTCTTCATTCAATGCGCGGTACAGAATATGTGTGTGTGTGTGTGTGTCCATACATATATGCTTAGAGCATGTGAAACTCATCACTACATTGTAAGTGCGTTGAGAACACACCATGTTACAAGAAAGCGCCTATGTATGCTAAGTTTTTTTTAAGCCTTTATATGAGCAATGACATTATTAGTGGTTCGCTATTGCAATTTGACAAGTAATCATGTTACCAAAATTTCCTAAAATGTTTGAATAAGATTAAAACCACCAATGACACTCCTCAAGAGTCAAGACCACAACAATCAAATACTAGGATCGAAAAAACCATCCACTAAGTTTGTGACAGTTATATGATTGCAAGGATTTCAGAAGTCAGTACTTGTTCTTCCAAGTCTTTCAAGTAAGCCTCCTTTGCATTAATCCTACCCATCAATTTAACACGCTGAGCCTGAAAGGATTAGAAATAATATCAACATCAAAGCACCCCCATATATCAAAACATGTTTGTGTGTCATGTGGATAAAAAAAAATAATAATAATGACATCTACCAACCTTAATACCTTCCCGATCAATAGCATTTGTATCTCGAAGTCCCTTCCACCAGATTTGTTTTTTCTCTTTGGTGATAATATCCATTGCCATAAGAACATTTAGTGCATCATATACCCGTCGTCGTATGTTTTTCATATCATACTGAAAAGTTGAAATTTCATTTTTAGAACAATTGAATGACTTTGAAAAATAATAACAAGACTATGACAATGTAGATAGTTAAATATACTAGTTGAACCTCACTCAAAGCTTCTGTTTGACCATAAATTCCAGGTAACTCTGCAATGATCTCATTTGCAACCTGAACATCATTACTATTATTTATTAAAATAAGCTAAAAAATTCAATGGTCAAAGAAGGAAGAAATAATGTGAAGCTATTTTGGGGCGGTGGTTGTTTTTCAAACAGAATATACTGAATCTGATTGTGAACAATGATTTAAAATTTGAATCAGCATTACGTTCATACAATGATACAAACAAGTAAACCCCAAACTGGTTCCGGTAAAAGCTGTATGCAATACCAGCAAAGACAAGGATTAATAACTTAAGCAAAGAAACAACTGCTACATAATGGATCTCCAGTTACTTTCATAATCCTCTACCAAAGAAACTACATTATTACTCAACAAATTAAAGCAACCATACCTCATCATATGTTGCTCTTCCCTTGCTCTTCAACTTGCTACAAACTGAAAATAAAGAAAGAAGTATATGGTCACTTAACCACAGTTTTTTAAAATAGTACTCTTTTTACATCTACGCTTCTTAGTTTCAGTGATAGACAGTTTATATAAGCATATACTGGATGATCAAATGCAGCAAGACCTTTCTCTCTTATTAGTATTATAAGGAATTGTCTTGACTTGTGTATAATAAGCTGACCTATGGCACTGAACTGACGTAGACCTCCAGCTGTATATCTTGAACCCCTTCTCTTCTTTCCCGCACTTCTGATACAGAAATGAAAGCATTTCAGACAATACATAACTCAATGAGAAAGAAGAGCCAAAAACGCCTTAGGTACCGCTTGATACAGCATACCAGTGAAGTTAACTTAACTAAGCAAGTCCTGAAAGGATGCTATGGCCAACAAAACGAATGCAATGATACTTGTTCAATTGCAAGAATATGAAAGACAAACCAAACTTATGTGCTCACTTGTCAACATCCGGTGTACTTGTATTGTCACAACAGAAAGTCGTACTGTCTGCATTGCTCACCGAAGCTGACCTGGGAGTTTTTGGGCTAGAATGTCCCCCAGAGAGCTCACCAAAAGAATCCGTGAAATACTCAACCTCCATTACTGTCTAGAAGCTACTAATCTCGGCACTGAAATAATTAAACTGCAAGTAAACAAAAAACTCTGTGGGAATTTACAAAAGATCATGAAGCATAACATTTCGCAAGACTAAACTTGATGAGAAATGATTTTGTTCTTAAACAATTGACAAATGATAAAAGAAATCATCATATACATTTTGCGCATAACCACAAATCGATCACGGCTCCAAAGCAAAATTTGAGCGAATCGATTTGATTTCAAAGTCAGGATCTGAGGACCCAATACAAGAGTAACATTAAACTAACAGTGAGCTTAACAAGTCATATAAATGCAAGATAATTCCCAATTGACTAGAGCAATTAAGGAAGCTGGGTGAATTAGAAGAAATAAGAGCGATGAGCATGTTGGGTAAAGTTTGGCGTGTAAAAGCGAAATGGAGGCGGTAAATTTAAGTAGAGAGAGAGTGAAGAATCAGACCTGAAGAGAGGGAGGTGTTTCAATGGCGACGAAGAAAACCCTAGAGAATTACAGCACATAACGGACTTCGAGTTCCCGCTTTCGCGAATATGAAAGATCGTCAACAAATTAAAAATGACGGAGAGGACTGTGAATAGTTTTGTTCCTGACCAATAAATGTATACAATGTTTAAATAAAATAATGAGGTACAAACAACCCAACAAGGTTTCGTGGTGTAGTTGGTTATCACGTCAGTCTAACACACTGAAGGTCTCCGGTTCGAACCCGGGCGAAGCCATCTGTTTTTAATTTTACACTTTCACTTCAACTGTAGAATTTGGGTATTCATGCACCAAGCTTGTTGTGTCTTGCAGGTCTTGGTGCTTGTTGTTTTGAATAGAAATCGAGCCGATTTGCTGATGCTAGCAAAGCCATCGGTTTCTATAGCAAATACACCTGAAAAACGAGTTCTTGCCCATATCACATGATGCTTAAACATGAGTGTACCTTGGGCGATAGACTAGCTGTTCCTGACTTCCTATCGATTAGCTTATTTAGGCCCAATATATGCACGGGCATTACACCATCTTATGGTTCTCATCAGCACATATATTAGACGAAAACAGGGTTCGAAAACATAGCCCACACAGCCACACTCCCACAGTATAGAATGACATGAAAAAAAATGAAGAAACCGAGATATCAGAGGGATACAACAAGACATAACAAAGACTATTTACACTGCTTAGACCTGAAATTTTCAGAATCAAGAAGTTTCACAATGAGTTTCTCTAGCCTCTTTGAAACTACACTAGGTTTTACAGCCACTGGATTCCCATAAACTGAACATCTATCTTTACCAACTCTTCCTAAACACCAACCACCGGGTGTCAGATGCCCGCTTGGTCTCCCCAAGAGCTCCTTATCAATTTTGTCGAGAACTGGATCATCCCTTGTAAATGGACCGGCAAGAGGAGCTCCCGCTTGGATGATGTCATTGTAATGTTCCAGTGTTAGATTTACTGGATTTAGCTTTGGAGGGCTATCCCACCTTATGTAATGCAAGTCATGATTTACAGTTGTGTTCTGGTAATCCTTATGGTTGCAGATAACAGTGTGGAAGTAGCCTTCTGGTGACTGAAGGAAATTAGTATAGTACATGAGAAGAGTGCGGGGAAGATTGTCCCATCCCAAAATACAGAATTCAAGAAATGATCTTGTCAGCACCACCCCTGTAGACCCTGAAAGTAGAAAGGTATACATTTTAGATATGCAAAGTAAAATGACTCTACAAAATCAGCCACAAAGAGGAAAACTATGCAGAGTAAACCGCAGTTTCAATACAAGTCTCCAACTAGTACAGTATGCTTCATTGCATCAAGTTAAAATGGCAAATTTCAGACTTCAAATTAGAGTAGCAAAATCTAGTCTACATTTCTGTTTAGTAGATGTAAGGACTATGCTATGGTCCACATGGCAAAACTGAAGCCTTGACAGGACTATTGCAACAATACACTGGTTAAAAGTCCAAAAAAAATAGTCAGGATGACAACCAACAACACTATCTAATATCCTCATATTAGGGAAATCACTGTGACATGTCAGTAATGAAATTAGAGGACCTATGGCTTAAGAACTTGGAAATTACTAGCTTCATGAGAAACAGTGCTCAATGCTATATTACATTAATTCTTTAAAGAAACTAACCTAACGCATAGTTCAAAGAAATTCCAGCTGCTTAAAGCTTATCTTATTGACCTAAATGATGCAAATTTAAAAGGAAGCTGTTCAGAAAGCTCAAAAACGAGGCACACAATTTATTTGGTTTTTGAAGCATAATAACCACTCGCTCAAAACCTAGTGTACAGAAATTATTGAACTATCTCCATGATCAATTCCCAATTTAGCTAAGAATCTAGTACTCTCAAGTATATAACTGATTAGCACAAGCCAGGATCCACTAGCTATTATCTTACACAATTTCATAACCTCAACGGTAAAGGATATGCAAAAACTACTAAACTAGCTGGAATTCGAAAATAAACACAATGCAGATAAGTGCAGTACCCATGAATAACTTGAAAGAAGCTGGCATTGACCTTCTCTCTTTAGCCCAAAACACACCTGATTTCTTATTGTGGTACAAACCAGGATCAATAATAATCGGCCTCGCTCTTTGATTCCTGCCACATTTATAACACGTACAAAAATTATCAACACCAACTCCAACACTACGGAAACATTAAGAATAAACATTACAGGATTAAGTATGCTCACTCTTTCCATCCAATATTGCTAGTGTGCTCCAGGAAGTTAAGATCCCTCGGCAAGTATGAAAAGATATGCAACAAATCTAACATCCCCAAAATTAACCACAATTAGCAAACATAACCAATCTGTAAATTTCAACAATTAATTCCATAAATTAGCAAGACTAACCATCTTGGGACATGAGTGGATAATCCGAAGCACTGAGATTAATAAACCAATCCCAATCCCCAGCCCGCTTCAGCAGAATAGCAACCGCGTGCAGCGTCGCCGCCATCACCGTCGGACCTTTCGCGGTCACCAAATCTGCGGCTCCAACCACCATCGCATTCCGAAACGCGTGCATCACACTCTCCGACTTCACATACTTAGCCAGGTCAAGCCTCTCGGCGTCGGAAGCTTCTAGATCGAGGTGGAGCAAGTAGTGATTCCTCGGGTGGTACGCCGCCTGGAGCAGCCGCTTCAGCTGCGGGCCTTCGCCTTTGGAACCGGTGAGCAGGTACGCGAATCTCGGGAGGCGCGGGAGCTCGAGGCCGTAGCTGTTGTCGCCGTCGATGAAATTGTGGTCGGGATTAGCGAATCGGCGGTGATCGTAGTCGGCGGCGGAGGAGGAGTGCTTGGCGTGTGTTAGGGTTAATGCGAGGAGGGCGAGGAGGAGGAGGGCGGAGGTTGCGGTTAGGATGACGAGCCATTGGGACTGGTTGTTGGAGGTTCGTTTCATGGAGGTGGGGGATTAGGGTTTGATGGGATCGGAGGGGTTAGGTGAGTGTGGCGGTTGGAGGTGGTGGTGGTGGTGTCGGCGTGAAGGTTAGTCGTTTTTATTTACAGGTGGGAAATGGCCCAATTGGAGAGGGAAAGGCTACCTTGTTGAAATTTTAATTTGAATGAATTGCTGGTTAGGATATGCTACCGTCGGGGTTTTCCACTATCGTACGACCTAAGCTTTCTCAGTAATCAGTATATTACAGTACAGTAAACAGTAATGTTAAGTCACGGTTAAATGTAAAATCCAAAAGTGAGAAAACTAATATTTACTATCGGATTTACTTACACAAGAACATATTCTTTTAATAGTAAACTACATATTAGTTACTGACCAAATTTCAGTTTACAAATACATCATTTACACATTATCTTACACATTTAAGGACAAAAATTAACAATTTATGACATACTAATGTCCATATGTCATATGTCACTACATATTTTACTAAACTACCATTCACTACATATTCTACTACTACTGTGGACGTGCTACTACCGTATCGACGAGAAACGTGTTACTGTCGTGTCAACGAGAGACGTGCTACTGCCGTGTCGACCGTAAACGTGCTACTGCTATGTCGACCGCAAACGTGCTACTGTCATGTCGACCGCAAACGTGCTACTGTTGTGTCGACGAGAGACGTGTTACTGTCGTATCAACAAGAGACGTGTTACTGCCGTATCAACAAGAGACGTGTTACTGTCGTGTCAACGAAAAACGTGCTACTGATGTGTCAACCGCAGACGTGCTACTGATGTGTCAACCGAAGACGTGCTACTACCGTGTCGACCGAAGACGTGCTACTGCCGTGTCGACGGGAGACGTGCTACTGCCGTGTCAACCGGAGACGTGTTACTGTTGTGTCGACCGAAGACGTGCTACTGCCGTGTCGACGTGAGACGTGTTACTGTCATGTAGGAAGGTGTTACTATCGTGTCGAATCACCGTTGTGGTCGTCGATTAACAAATGTCGCAGTCGTCCTCGATTCAGAAATGTCGTTGTCATTGTCAATTCAACGATGTTGTCGTTGACATCAAGGTGTCACCGATGTCGTTGTCATCGAGGCGCCGTTGTCGTCATTGTTAGGCCTAGGATACGAGAGAGAGAGAGAGAGAGAGAGAGAGAGAGAGAGAGAGAGAGAGAGAGA
>NC_020496.1:9287790-9301742 GCF_000184155.1 Fragaria vesca subsp. vesca
GAGAGAGAGAGAGAACCNGATCGATGAGATGGAGAAAGAGGGAATGGGTGGTGGAGAAAGAATATAACTCAGTGTCATTTTACGTAAATTTATTTGAAAAAATAGGTATTTTAGTCATTTTGCCTATGAAAATCTAGATCAGATCTGATACTATTAGTTTAGGCATGGGCTTATGTCCTAATTTGTACATAAAATATTGAAAATGGGGGTTTTTGTGTTTTTAAATTTGGTTATGTGCTATTATGTAATTTTCTCTTGCTTTAATCAATTACTAACTAGATGTTCTCTTTTCACTTGGTCTAATCTAATTAGAAAAAAAAAAAAAAAAACTAAGGTGAACAAAATCAGACAGGCTTAAACTCCATCCATTCGCAAAAGTAGCCTCATATACTCATGATCTAGCGCTGACATGACGTAAATCATCGACGATCCAGCTCCACCATCAATGAAGCCTTTTTGACTTCCCGTAGCCCTAATCTGGAAAATCCAAGCAAACCAAACTCTTAGCTTGAAAATACTTGAAACCATGTAAAAGCATTCCACTTGAAACCGCGTCTCCCCTTGGATCAGGTTATTTTGACCATTATATCAGAAACGTTGTACCGAAGATTGTCAAAGCCGCCTACTAATCGTCAAGTCCCCGAAATTCAAGAAAACAACGACATGCTTTCAATTACCCATCAGGCAACATTCCCCAAGTCGGTGGTGAGGTCGAAGGTCATATGCTATCTCGAACGCGTATGCGTCGCTGGACGAGTACAATTTCTTAAAACTCACAAAAATATAGGGAGTTTTATTAGCATCCCCAGCATGCATTTTACTTCTTCTTTTTTTTCCTATTTGTTAAGTGAATTCACAATAATTAAAGAAAAATACATAATATTGATAGGTTTATAATCCGTAGAAGGCAACAAGCAAGCGCATCTGGTGTAGTGGTATCATAGTACCCTCCCACGGTACTGACCAGGGTTCGATTCCCTGGATGCGCAACATTTTTTTTGTCTGTTCTAGACATATCACCTTAACAATCAAGGGAAAGTGAAAAAAAACACCATCCCCAATTTGGCTGCTATTATTCATTAAGGGTCTGTTTTGCATATAAAGTACTTAGTTTCAAAGCACGGCTACACTTTGAGGTCACTAATTAAAGGTGCAATTCATGACAACATATGTGATTCCGGGAGGGACATGGGAGAAAAGGTTGGATTTGGTACAAAATAATGGACCCGCCGGCCGGATATGATGATTCGTGTTGATTGATCGACGACAATGGAAATTTCCTCCCCGTAGTAAAAACAGAATATGTCACGTTGCTTGACTATTGCTTCCCCTATCTACTAAAGTTAGATAGTTGCTATATCCTATGCATGAACCATCGCTAAAGTGCTTACAATGATTTAAGCAAACCAACAATTGTGACCTCCCTACGGACTTGATCGATGATATTTTTTTCTTCGATTCCCTTGCATATTGTTCACAAGTAGCATGGTATTCAATGCGTGCACTTTAATGTAAATAAATCTATCATCATTATTCTGAAAAATTAAACAGAGAAAAATAGATTGTAATAATCAATCGTGTATTTTAATGTGAAGAAATTCAACGAATCACTCCTCATACCTTCTTAATTATTAAAAGAAAATAAGCAGAAAAATATAGGAAATTAAGGATATTACAATCCATCTTAATGTTAAGAACTCATAGACTGCATTTCATATTATTATTATTATTATTTAAAAAATAAGCTAATTAGGCATAAATAGATAGCGTGGGATAATCGTGCATATCGTGCATTTCAATATAAGGAACAATATTAACCAACACTCACCGTTTGTACGTATCTGTATCATTATTTAAAAATAAATAACCAAAAGATCAAAATGATCTACATAATGCTCAGTATCATTTGAGCTAGTGGCATCAGTCTCCCATTTGTAAGTGAGAGATTATGAGTTTAATTCACCATAGACTCGTTGTAACATTTCACTTATTTGTTGATAAAAAAAAATGATTTACATAATAATAGTTTCAATCATGAATTGATCAATTTCTCACCGTTTGTACTTTCTTCATCGTATATTATATCACCAAACTCGATCATATTACAATGACGACTCTTTCGCAAATCGAACTGCAATCTCATACGTACTTACAGAAGGAAGACAATGTCGGCAAACTAGCTAAATGATATTACACATTTTTAGTTACTTTGAAAAGAAAAAACTATGTAAGCAGAAAATTTACGAAATAACAATTTTAATCATAAACCGCAAAGAAGATTGAAAATGAAGAAAGTTTGGGCAGAGATTATTGATAATTGATAAATAAAGTTGGTGAGATTCCCATTTTCATAATTAATTAATGGTTCGGACTTGCTCATCAAACCTTAATCAATCGTCAAGTCCTCATTCATTTTAGCACAAATTGAAGGGATGTGGCACCATTTCTTGAACTTAAACACCCGCAAAAATCTACATTTTGTTTCCTTTTTAACCAATATAAAATTATAAATCACTGAGAACAAGATCATTGCGTGTAGTGTGAGGTCGAACATTTTACAGAAAAATGATGACTTACCAACTCCACTAAAGTCTTTCTCACCGAATTAAGAAACTCTTAAAATGACACACACACTCACTACTTTTCCCATCGATCTGGGTTTATCAAATTTACATAACCCATGTTCAATCTCCTCCTCCTCCATGAAGAATATGATCAAAACCATTCAAGAAGCAACACTTTAATTTCTCATCCCCTTGTTAGTTACCAAATAGAATGAAAACCAGAGGAGACAAAACGCCAAAAAGACTTGGCTCCCTACATGTGTGTGTGTGTATATATCCACCTATATATTAGATATATATCACGTCACAGACCCAACTTGGAATCTATGATAATGGAAGAGTACACCTTTCTTCAAGTTAGGGAAACCAAGAGATAATTACTACTAACTTGCAGCATTTCACATAACCAGTTCTCGTTCATGTAAAAACTAATCACATTCACTAGCTAGCTACAACTCTGTCGGTAAGTTTCTGAAACTACAAAGTGAAAGAAAGGAAAAAAAAATGAAAAAAAAAATATTTCCAGCTTCATATGTTGCCATCATCTCCATCCACCAAACCCAACAAAACCAAAACAAGACGAGAGAAAGAAAGACGAAGGTAGGTTTAAGTGTCAAACCATGGCGGAAGCATCCGGCAAACCTTGTTGCAGATCATCCCGATGTTCTCTACCGGACGCCGCCGTTCTACTCCGATCGACGGCGATGTTCGCGCGGCAAATCGGGCAATTAGAGTGGTCCTTGAGCCACATGTTGATGCACGTACTATGAAACGAGTGCTTACACACACTGAGCTGCCTCACCTCTTCGCCGTCGTCAAAGGCCGATAAGCAAACCGGGCACTCGGTCCCGATTTCCTTGACGTGTGAGTCCTTCTGGTACTTGAGGTCGGACATCACCTCCGGAAGAGCTTGTGAAGGGTCGCCGTGGGGGGTGGTGGAGCTCCGGCGGGGTCGATAGCGGAAGAGGCTGGGAGGGCACTTGATGGCGAAGAAGACAGCGTATATTAAGGCGGGGACGGTGATGACGGCGAGAAGGCCGAGGATGAACTCGAGGGCGGAGAAGTCGACGCTGCGCGGTGGCGCAGGGAAGGGCGGGGGTGGTTTGTTTAGGATGGCCGGTGAGCTCTCCATGATAGGAAAGAGAAAGAGAGAAAGCGAAAGAGTGTGTGAATAGAAGTGGGTGAAGGGAGGTTTTTTGGAGTCTTATTTAAGTTTCTGGTGTGGGCTTGTGTTGTGGTGGTGTTTTGTTTGGAGTTTTGGAAAGCCGAATTATTGCAATTGGTATGTGGGGTTTTGAAGACGAGTAGATTAATGTTGTGATGGCTCCATGTTTTACTGCAGTTGTAATCGATCACGATGATGATGAAGAAGACGATGATAGAATGTGTGTTGGTAAATTACCACAGGTTGGAATCATAGTTTTAGGTTATGTTTTGATCATTATAACGTTAAAAAGATCCTCCAATGTGGTAAAAAGACAAATGTCAGTTTAGCTACTAGGGTTGGAGGAGCCCATGGAAGTGAGAATGTTGCCGCTGCTCAAGTGAAAGAAAGAAAAGAAAAAGAGATTGACATAAAGAGAACATGTCCCCTCGGTTGGGATTTTGGTGGGTTGCAGCTCGAGACGAGGTCATCAGTTTACGTTTCTGTCGTTTCACATTAAGCGCGGTGCTGAATGTGTGGCATCACTTGTTTAAATTGTATGATGTTTGTGTATGTATGTACCTTGATTCCAAAAGTGTATATATATACAAACAAAATTTGGGAAAAAAATTTACACAATAAGGCCCATTTTTTCTTTTAACCAAAGGCCCACTCATTGAACAGCTTAACTTGAAAGTGAAGCCTTATATCCATGTCCATGATTGCAACTTCAACTTCACAGTCGAGCAAAAAACCATCTGTCTAGCTCCTAAATGACTAATCCCACCCAAATTTAGTATCAGGCTACTAGCACAACGTGTTGCAGAGGAGGCTGAGAAATTGAGTTTGGATCTGGATAGGTTACAGGTTCAATCCTCTCTTCTGTAACATGTTGCCGCCGGGGAATAATGTCAGTGCGACATAAGGGGCAATTAGTGTGCGAGTTCAGCCACATATCAATGCATCCCACATGAAACAAGTGCATGCATTCTGGCAGCACCCGGATCGCCTCACCGTCGGCGAAGTCACACAAGCACACGGCACACATTCCCTCCCTGCATTCCTTAGTGTATGTATAAACCGGAATCAAATGCGAAGGGATAGTAGTGTTGGTAGAAATGGTCGACCTAGTCCTGTTGTGGTTGGTAGTCGGAAGCACTTGTACTGTTTGTTCGCTTTGTAGTGCACTTGATATGCGGCTTTGGATGAAGCAACAGTTGTTAACTAGGCAGTGGTATGTTGCAACGATGATGGCTCCGGCTGCGACACCAAGAATGCCGATGATTAACGGGCTGTGGAGGAACTGCCGGTGTGGTTCTTCCATTGTAGAGAGAAGATCAAAGAGTTGGAGGTTGTGGCTGTGAAGAAATAGGAGAGGTTAAATTGTTTTTGATTGATAATTACACTGTTTGTCTTTGACAAAGTTGACAAAACAAAGGCTTTTACTTAACGTAGACGCAGAAAGAAATTGACGTTGTTAATTAGAATTTTGGTGGTAAGTGTGTTTGGATCAGTATGATCAAGGTAGCAGTCAGCTGTGTAGAAAGTCAGTGTTGGAAGATGAGTGAGGTCTTCTAATTTGTACAAGAGCCCTAATTCAAATTAAATTAGAAATAAGGTATGGAATCAGCTAACACTTTGACTGTAACATGCAGCTTGTATTAGCTTGTGAAAGTGCAGGTTTGAGGTCGTTATTGACGTCCCGTTTTGCATAAGATCTGTATACAACCATCTTCTGATACCATATCAAAGAATGGATTAATTTTAATTTACTCTTCAAGGTTTAGGGTTAACATGCATCATTTTAGTCCCTATATTCTTAATTTTGAAAAATTACCTCTAAAGTTTCTAATTTTCATAAATCATGCTCAATTGATAAAATTCCGTCCAATTTAGATGTTAAATGCTAGTATGGAAAAGAAGAATTTTGTTGTTAAAAGCCCTTAAAGTGAGTTATAAAGTGAAAATTAACGTTCAAATTAGATGAAATTTCAACAATTGGACATGATTTATGAAAATTAAAAACTTTAAAGGGGAAATTTTTTGAGAGAATGAAGACTGAAATGAAATTAATATCAAACCTCAAGGGGTAAAAATGAATTTAATTCTTAAAGAATTTTTGTATAGTCATGTTTGTGCAAGGTTTTGATCAAATTGTTATCTATATTTTCTTGCTTCTTTTTTAGTTTCTTCTCCAATTTATTTTATTCTTTATAAGCTAGGTTGTTCTAGGACATATCAAATAACTACAAGCGGCACAATTATCTCAATTCTTTATATTCGTTCTTTGAAATTGCCTACCGACTAAATGACTACTTCAGGTATATGCATAATGATGAAGTATTCGTTCTAGATATGTATCTCTAATCTTATTTTAAATGTTTTCTAAACATGCTAATGATATTGATAAAATTAGTCGTAATTTCTTGTGGAGAAATGATTCTTCACCCCAACTAAGTGACACTTTGATCCCAAAAAAAAATCTAAATGCATAGAAACATCAAAATTGTACTATGGGCCAAGGGAGATTCCTTAAGATCATGAGCAATCATCCACATCTCTAAATACAAATTCCATTTGGGTCCACAGAGATGCATTTTCATGGTTTCCTGCTACCTGCTACACTTATTTCCCCAGACATTTTGGATAGGGTATCATCTGAAAACACTGATGATTAACAACATTTAAATTAGAGTTTTTAAAGTTGTTTATGCCCCCTTTAAGCCATGCATAATCACTATATTGGAGGGATTAGAGACAAACCACAAAACCAATGGGGTACAGAAGTAATAAGTATACAAAAGCATACAAATTTTAAGAAAAATTATTTTTGAAAAGAAGAAGAAAAACCGAAACCGAACCAAACCATGGTTTGGTTTGATTTTCAATTCAAGGTCTCAAAAAATACCAAACTGAACCGAACCGAACCAAATTTTTTATTCGGTTTATTTTCGGTTTTAGGTGAAAACCGAACCCACCCCTAGTAATAAGCTTGACTGTGACTATGCCAACCCATTAGCTAGGTTGTATAACAATTAAAATCAGAACAACTAAGGAAAAATGAAATTCATGTTGAACTCTACCGATCAATGTACAAATAAGTTGCAGATTTTTATAAATCTTGTGCTGGGAGCCTGGGAGGGGTTCTAATGAGGACCATTTCGTTAAGAAGTCTTCAACTAGTCCTCAATTTAATGATGCTAATTACTTCCGAAAATTTCCTATCATCAATCTAATTTGGCAAAAACATTGAACTCTCGCTTAGACCCTCTATCTATTTCCACTAAAAACAAAACAAAACTATCACTTATCAACATAAAGGATACCAACTTCTATACCTTCTTCATGATATAGAAAAAATACTTGTATAATCCCTATTCCCTCACATGTGAATCTCTCCTAAGCGCATTGGAAAAGAGACGCAGTAATAAAAAGATGTTTGACATTTTTTTTGTTTGCGCTAGTACTGCACTAGTCACTCCCACTCTCGAAGCATCAAAATGAAGTGATCACTTGGTCCAACTAATTAGCTCTTATTTTGTAGTTTGTACCCCAATAACTTTCCAATTTTAAGCACTATGGTCTTCCGAGATTTGATTCCAACCAACTCAAAGAATCGAAGTCTCTCAATATATGAGATGGTTGAACTTGTTGCTTTTCCATGTGTAAAAAGGTTTGTTCTTTTGGATCTGTGGAGTCGAGTAGGATCCCAAATGCCACCAATCAATTCCTTCTTCGAGACCCCTTTCTTATATTCTTATACCATTTTCGTTCAACTTCACTGTCTCACTTCAAGATCTCACCCTAGCTGTCTTGTACAGTTTGTCTCAATTATTGTATTTGTTTATTTCCTTCTTATTATCATCACTAATTCACTATACAATTCCAAATTCACTGCCTAGCTAGTCATTTTTGTTCTGTGGAAAAGATATGCTTCTGGGTGTCTTTTTCTTCATTTGTTTAGTGTTAATCCTAGCCTGCAAGACGTACGTGTCTAAATTGTAAAGGATTAATTATAGGCAATTCATATGTTATCATCACTAATTCACTATTTTGATTAGCAGCCTCATTACAACAAAATGCTGGCGACATTGCTTACGCACTGCATCACTATATGAACTTTCTCTCTAACCCACATCATATACTATATTCCAGTTTCTCATTCACATGATACATGTTTCAAAAATGATAGGTTACTTTTCTTTTACACATTCTACATGTTTCAGAAATGATAATGCGTCATTTTTCGACACGATAAATTCATTTTTTCTAAGTACAATCTTCGTACAACTTACAAATTAATTAAATAGTGTTTATTCTTCGTGTTGTCTTTGAAACGATAATGTATGAAAATATTATAAAGACAATGCGAAAAATAAACAGGATCAAACAGACTAATCAGAAAATAATAGGTCGACGAATATTACAAATCGCCAGTAATATGGAGTTTACCACTGATGACCTCGATCAAAGAAACAGAAAACAAAACCCACCATGTTGGCCAGCTGGGGATGCTAGCTTCTGGTTTTTCTTGGTCTCTTTCCCCAGTGGATCAAGACGTGGAGCAAGAGACCAGGTCAGATGAATCCATATAGCTAGCGATCGATTATGATAAGCAAGAGAGGGCTGCCAACAATAATCAGAGTGCCACGTGCATCCATCTCCCACATCTTCCTCGTACGTGTCCCAAAAGGAAACTGTATCATGCTGCTACCGGGTAAGTTCAGATCGATCGAAGGCTTCAGATACACAGAACCAAATACACAGGTGATATCTGAGGCATATATATCTGCAGTGACCTTATATATATAATCTGCGCTTTAATCATTCAGTCTAGGAAACCCAGTATTCTAATTTTGATTTGTTTATGTCATTATGTGTAAGTGGAAAATGAAACGGAAGATTCCTCAGCTCGCTTCAGTTTCATTACCGCAGTGAATATTATTATAAAATGCGTTTGCTGGCTTAGGGTTTCATGTTTCGATCTGTTTTAAAGTTAAAAAACTCAATCAGTGGCCGGAAGGTGTTTATCCTAATGAGGCTGCACTTTACTTTGCCCTTTAATTTCTCAGCAACATGTTAGTGGCATGGAGTTGAGAGTTACAGATCGAAAAAGATAAACCAAGTAAAACTATGATGATATACTGAAACACGTACGGTTGCACTTCGATCTATAAGTTTATTCTCTTCAACCTTGTGTGCACACATGCATATTCTCCAAGCCAATATTATTCGATCCAAATATGAGTTCAATATGTTAGGTTTTCAATATATACTCCAAATTTTTACACACTTGGTGCTAGGGAGGGAGTCTTTCTAATGAGTAATGAGGATCATTATTTTTCACAAGGTTGAAGACTACTTGATCTTTTTTTCTTTTTTTTTGAAAGGGTACTTGATCTCTTTGTTTCATCCTTTTTCAATCACAAATGCACATCTCGACCGTTTAACTTTTAAGTATATATAAATAGATCATGCAGAGCCTTCTAATGAGGGATCAATTTTTTTGTTCATTTCTAGAAATAGGGTATTTGACGAACTTACCGATTACAAAATCACATATCCACCGTTCAATTTGTAGGTCTATATGAGTAGATCACTTCCATAAATTTTCAGAAGATTTGGTGATCATTAAGTTGTCTAAAACTTTGATTTATTTTTAATAAAGTTTAACAGTTCAGGTTTATCATAAAGTGTTGAATTTATTATTTAATCTCAGTCATCCAAAATCATTGAAAAACATATCTAATGGAGAGTTATTATTCTTAGAAATGAAAAAAAAAAAAAAGATTTCTCATTGGAAGGGCCATGTATCTCCAAATTTGAACAATATATATATGTTAAAAGTCTCGGTGTTTGTAATGTTATACTAGAGTTGATACCCGCGTCTTGGCGCGGTGTAATATCCACATTATGCATATTCCACTTATGTATAAGAGCTATCACAAAAATAACTTTTATACAAAAAAAAATCTAGTCTTGTGTTTTACCTAAAATATAAATGCTCCAATTGTTTTGATTTGTACGTATACAAAGCAAAAGAGAAAATGACAGAAATAGTTCCGTGAAACAACAGGGTAATAAATTATCACGATAATATATTAATATCTCTAGACTCTTCTGCTTTGTGAGAAATGTTGGAGCTATTTCAATAAGAGTCTAGAGAGTGTGAGAAAGATGGAGAAATGTTGGGCGAGAGAGAGAGCGAGAAGCGGCGGAAAAAAAAAATTATACATAGAGTTGAAACGAAGGGTAAATACGGAATTACACAGTCCATCAGTAGGGTAAAAATATCTGCACACTGTTCACAGTGCTTCTGAACAGTTAATCAAGCAATAGTATATAGGCATAAAACGAAACAATAGTAAAAGAGATGAAACGAAGCAGCGATATTCTCTGAGATACAAAGACAGAGAGATGAGAGAAATAAAAATAAAGAAGATTTAAAGAGGCAAGATCGATCAGGAAGATTTAGAAGGCAGAAAAAAAGTAAAAAATAGAGAGTAAAAAATCTTTACCGGGAAAGAGCCTATCTAAAAAAATCAAACTTACCCTGTTTCCCAAAAAAAAAAAAACTTTCACGGTTGTTAATGAACAATGTTTTCACACTGTTCACATGCTTTAAACAGTCGACCAACAAATGTATATAGTTAAATTAAACAGGGTAAGCATGCAATATGAGGAAACTGTGTTGTCTGCATTAGCGCCCTTTACACTGAATGGAGCATGACATTATTGGACATGTGAGACATAAAAGGCAACTAATTATAAATGGCCTAATCTTATTAGATTTGAACCCCCATTAAGGCTAAGCAGGGAAGGCTTAGCTATTGGTGTGGATTAATTATAGGGTAAACTATAGCATATAAGTTAATTGGTAGTTTTATATGCTAATAATTGAACCAGAAGCTTTGTTCCACATAGCTTTGCTCATCGGTTGCCTCTCAATATTTAACAAATTAATAAGATAGATGTCGCATAGCTAGATCATATCTTTTGTTACATGAACCCTAACAGAAAAGCTCTCAAATCTTAGATATCCACCACAACAATCAACATTATTTAAAAAGCAGTTCCACTTTTTCTCATTGGTGGGATTGGATTGTTATTTAGGGTTCCAAAACACTGGAGAAGGGAGCTATAGGTCCCTCATGATACGACTGATAGCCACAGCCACCTTAAATTATTAGTGACTACAAGAAGAGTGGACGACACTTTCTTCAAGCTTAACTAGCTAGCTTTAATAATGCAGGATCTAATTAACCAGGCTTCACTTCAGCCACAGTTTTCTTTCAGCAACATGATGATGATGGATTTTGATTCGGCAATTTTTCAGAACAATAATGTGGCTGGAAGTAAAATCTGTTTCGGGAATCTTTAAAGTTGATTCAATTCCGATCAAGCAACTTTTGTTCTTCTTTGCCTGTGGTATATATGCAAGTTGGTCTGTATGCCGCGTTTTTATGCTGGATCCTTTTGAGCTTTTAATTCAGTTGTTAGTTTAGATCTCCCTAGCTAGCTTTTAAACGCCGATATACAGCAGTGTTTGTTTTGTTTCTTTACAAAATTTAATGGGAAATTCGTTTGAATGATATACGAATTTTTGTTCCTTATAAATTTTTGTATATTAAGTTTTAAAAAATATTATATTGGTATCTTATGTTTCCATCCCGATTTAAGATTGATATATATAACCATTAAGATTACTAATTTTCCCTCAGACAAAAAAAACAGACCAATTTATCTTTAAATTCTTTTTTTTCTTAGTTTTTCTTTTTATTTTCATATTCCAATTTTCTTTTTTTGTTTTTTATATTTTTAGAAATGTAGAAAAATTTTATCGTCCTTGCTTAATAATTCAGTTATTCATCTCAATCATCATTGAATGTCAACGGCAACAACAAGATCCTTGAATATTAACGGAAATAACAAGGATTGAACTTCTGTTTGTTTCCCCTCTTCAATCTTCTTCAAGTTTATAAAGGCCTATGAAAACAAATATAAAAAAAAACTAAGGAAAAAGATAACTTAAGGGTAAATTGGTCATCTTAATGGCTATATATATCAATCTTAGGTCGGAATGAAAACATGAGATTCCATTTTGATATTTTCAAACTTGATATATCAAAGTTTATAAGGAGCAATTTGTATATCGTTCGAACGAATTTCTCAAGTTTCATCGTGAAATTTGTAGTGATGTAAAAGGTGATCCTTGATGAATGAAGGTCGATTTTCTCGACGATAATAGGGACTAGTACGTAATTGTATATATGTACATATGTATGATAATAAGGGTTAGGACGATGAGTTAGTTACTATTCTTCTTGTCAAGAAATAATAATAATAAAGGTCGATACACATGTCTCCGATCATAAGTGAATTGCTCGATGTAGTGTTTGTTGCCTGTTTTAATGGTTTTATATTTAGGATTATGAAATGTGATAGTTAAGCACGTAAAGTCGTTAACACATACGTTATTAAAATGAACGACGGATGAGTGAAGCTTTACTTGATAGAGTATGTTTATTCACCCCAGTGGGCAAAATTGACTACGCCGCCGCACTTACATATAAAGCAAACAACATAGTAACATGGAACTTTCATGTTACTCTGTTATTAATAGATCAGAGAAAGGCAAAATCGAGTCGGTTGATCATTTATATATATCAGGATTCAGACGACTTAACATGACAAGTTTTGCATGTATATGACGCATGTCAAGTCTTCGTGAATGTTTATAATGTTATTAGTAATGTGTCGATCACTGAAGGCTAATATTGCCACCTCGCGAACATCAATCACATATGTACACCGATATATATCTTATCCTTGCAAGTCGTCAGCTAATTAAAGAGAAAGTTTGAATGACGTGGTTATGTCACATGAAACCTCTTGCATTCTAATTATAACGCATAACATTAAATTTGACTCTATAGAATACCAAAATGAACATACTGCCATAACTGAACGACTCATTTTATTGTTTTGGTAGGAAGCTAATTCGTCATGCTGTAACCATGTTTGATTCCATTAAATCCTCACATGAATATAAAAGTGCCAACGCGCACAATAGGGACTCTCAACAATAGCCTAAAGAACCTGAAATTTCCAAGTCAAAAGCTAAGACCTCTTTTGCAAGGAAGAAAGTTGAACAGAAATTTTTAAGTGCTACGGGAGGACCACGTGGTAGTCTGACGTGGTCCTACTTTCCAATCAAATTTAGACATGTAGATTTTCTTCACAAAAAATTATTTCAGCTATTTTGTCAAAGACCATTTTAGGTTTTCTGTTGTTTTTTTAATACTAAACTCTAAGCCATAAACCCCAAACCCCAAACCCTAAACCCTAAACCCTAAACCTTATACCCTAAACCCTATACCCTAAACTCTAACCCTATACTTTAAACCCTATACCCTAGACCTTAGTTTGAACTTGTTAAATACCCATAAATGTCATTTCACAAAAAATAGAAAATATTTGTTTATATTTTAGTTGTAAAAAATCCACATGTCTAAATTTGGTTGAAACGTAGGACCACGTCAGACTGCCACGTGGTCCTCCTGTAGCATTTAAAAATTTCTCCTTTTAATGGCCAAACTCATTCATGAAATTTTATTTGTTTTTTGTTCTAGGATATTCTCTATGTGTGCTTTGGCCTTATGCCAATAGGATATGTAGTTAGACTAGATCTATGTATTCATATCCTTACCATATTGGTATTGTGTAATTCCCTATATAAAGGGCTCCTATCAATGAATAAGATGATGATTCTCTTACTATCTCTTTGTCTCTACACTTTATTCTTCATCACGTTATCATGCACTTTGTTCTAACCCTAGAGCCAATAGCCCACCATTTTTTTTCCAAACCCTAAAAACCAAAACCCTAAAATCGGGCAGCCTTGTTTTTCCCGATTTCCGACCAAAATTCCGACTGCCCTCCGCCGGAATTTTATATCCCCAGAAAGCTCTTTCCGTCACGGATCCAACGCCGCCGGCCTCACCCTGAGAACCGGCCGGAAAGTCTCCGAACCGGCCGCCGGAAAATTCCAGACCGCCGCCGCTACCGACCACCGGTTCACCACCTTCCCTTGCTCCGATCAACCTGAAATTTTGACAGAAGCTTCCCCATCCAGAGCTGCTCCTCCTGTCAAATTTTCAGCCCCAAATTCGAAGTATAAGTAGGCGAAACGTTATTCTCCTCTCGGCAGCCTTTAGAAAGGTATGTTTTGAAACCTTAAACTC
>NC_020496.1:9307171-9320889 GCF_000184155.1 Fragaria vesca subsp. vesca
GAAGGGTGCGTTGTACTCTTTTTCTCCTACGATCAAGGTTTAGTTTTTCTCCCACAGGGTTTTTGTGACTTGACGAGGTTTTTGACGAGGCAACAGATCAGCACCATCGGCATATCAGCGGGCGGCGACAAGGGGGAGTGTTCTAGGATATTCTCTATGTGTGCCTTGGCCTTATGCCAATAGGATATGTAGTTAGACTAGATCTATGTATTCATATCCTTACCATATTGGTATTGTGTAATTCCCTATATAAAGGGCTCCTATCAATGAATAAGATGATGATTCTCTTACTATCTCTTTGTCTCTACACTTTATTCTTCATATTTTTGACTTTTTTTTTTGTTAAAAATCGCAGTATTTAAACTATTAAGAGAAAACCGACGGGACAAAAAAATTCGACCGCCAAAAAAAAGAAGAAGAAGCGGGCACCGTCACGGCGGTAAGTAACGGTAGAGAGAAAAATGGGTGACACCCAGTGCAGGCTTCAACCCCCCACCTCTTCTCTTCTCTCTTTATAAATGAGACGCCCCCACACGACTCTGAAATTTCTCTCCTTCTTACTACTTCCCCCTAATCTCATCTCTCTCCCAAACAATTCCCAATCCTTCATCTTTTTTTGGACTGGCATAAATCCAAAAATTAATTTTTAGAGAAAATAAAAAAAATAAAAAGCTGGAATAGGTGAAAAGAAATATGGTAGTTGATGATATGCTGCAGATGAGCATCATGGTCTGCTATGGAGGTCCCTCTTGCTTCCGCTTCCCCGATGCTTATCCCAAAAGGTGATTCTCTTTCAAGATCCTCCCTTCCTGGGTCTTCGATTTTTTCGCTCTTTTCGGATAAATTTTTGTTCTTTTTTAATTTTATCTATATAAATCTTGTTGGGTTTAAAATTGGTTTTATGGATTTGATAGTTTTGATTCATTGTCTCCCACTTGGGTTTGGACGAATTCTTGAGATTCTTGAGCTGGGGTTGCATGTAGTGTTTCTATAGCGTTTTCGGAATCTCTTTCTCTCTTGCCATAGGTAGAGATTGAAGAGATCTTTCAGTCTTTCCATTTCGATATAAAATTTAGTTTGTTGGTTTTTGTTGTTTCTTGGAATTTTTATTTACTGGGGTTGTTGAATCTTGTTTTTATTTTATTGAATATTTTGATTGGAGTGTGAGTGGAATTTGTTATTTTGATTGATAAAATTAGGGTTTTGATGGAGGGGAGATACAGTGGGGATTGATATGATGATGAAGGTGTTTATAAGGTTACTTTGTTGAATTCGTTTTTCGGAAAAAAATGGCAATATTCAATCCACCAGCAACAGTAGTGATCATCATCCAGGAGTTGGAGTTTTTGTTGAGCTGAAATGGTTGATTCTCTGCTCACTGCCCTGTCAATGGAGAATAATCATCACCCTTCAACGCTCTTGTCAATGGATTCCAGTGCCTCCTCTCACGACGAATTGGATTTGGAAATGAATCGGCAGATCATACTTTCCCGTCCACCCGACATCAACTTGCCCCTGTCGGCCGAGCGCAGCCCGCCTCCCCCATCATGGAATTCGGAACCCTGTGATATTCTGGATGTGGGGCTTGGTCCGCAGGTTTACGAGACGGAGAGCTTGCTTGCGATCCCCAAGGTTGGGAGGAAATGTGCCAAGCGGATAGACAGCATATGGGGTGCCTGGTTTTTCTTCAGTTTCTACTTCAAGCCTGCATTGAATGAGAAGTCGAAGGCGAAGATTGTCCGGGACAGTAATGGCGTATCAGGGTTTGAGAAAAGTGATCTCAAGCTTGATGTTTTTATGGTTCAGCACGACATGGAGAATATGTACATGTGGGTTTTCAAGGAGAGGCCGGAGAATGCGTTGGGGAAGATGCAGCTGAGGAGTTACATGAATGGGCATTCCCGCCAAGGGGAGCGACCATTTCCATTTAGTGTTGACAAGGGTTTTGTTCGATCCCACAGGATGCAGCGGAAGCATTATAGGGGCCTTTCAAATCCGCAGTGTGTGCATGGGATTGAGCTTGTCCGGGCACCTAATCTCATGGTTCTTGATGATGATGAGCGCAAGAGGTGGATGGAGCTTACTGGAAGGGACATGAACTTCACGATCCCTATTGAAGCAGGTGATTTTAGCTCCTGGAGAAACCTTCCAAATACAGATTTTGAGCTGGAGAGGCCACCACCTCCGATAAAGACTGTGATAAACAATCACTCAAAGAAATTGCTGAATGGATCTGGATTAAACTTGTCTACACAGCCATCTAACAACAACCATTGCGAGGCAAATGGAAATGGTAATGGAAATGGTAATGGTAATGGAATGGACCTATCTCCTGTCAGTAGCAAGAGGAGGAAGGAGTTTTTCCCAACTGGGAATGATGATGACTGCTACTTGGGTGTTAATCCTCCTGATCGGGTCCCGGATATGGAAGTCAACCCAATTGAGTCGCAGTGGCTACATCAGTTCAGTGGTGTAATGAAGAACGTTTATGGGCCTGTTACAGCTGCAAAGACAATCTATGAGGATGATGTAGGTTATTTGATCATTATCAGCCTACCATTTGTGGATCTTCAGAGGGTAAAAGTTTCTTGGAGGAACACTCTCACTCATGGTATCATCAAGGTCTCTTGTATAAGCACATCTCGCATGCCATTCATCAAGAGACATGATCGTACTTTCAGGCTTACAGATCCTGCCTCTGAGCACTGTCCTCCTGGAGAGTTTGTTAGAGAAATCCCTCTCTCCACCCGCATTCCTGAAGATGCTAACATAGAAGCTTATTATGACGGGCCAGGATCAGTGCTTGAGATTATGGTTCCAAAACTCCGCGTTGGCCCAGAAGAACATGAAGTTCGTGTATGCCTTCGCCCTCACCTTGGGGGCAACGATCTTATGTTGACTTGAGATAGGCAATGATAGAGATTATAAGGTTTCTTGCTATGGTGGTGCTTCACTGTCCTACTAACTGTGTACCATATAGTATAAGTGTATTTTAGTTTTTCATGAAGGGAAAAGAATGCTGCCTCTCATATTTGTCATTGCAGTTTTTGCTCCCTTTTCTATGCATCTGTAGTTGACAGTCTGTTCTTGGCTTATATAAATTATTGTTCAGATTTGTTTCTTGAATACCTTGAATGTGAGGACTTTTGCTAGCTTATATTTATGCTCCTTTTAGTTGAACTCTAATATTGAAATGTCTTAGTTTTATTCTTGTTTGTTGGTTTTGCTTATCAGCACAGAACTAATTCATTCTTCTTACTCCATCATCCAAGTTGTATAGCTCAGCTTGCATTTCCTAGAGTGGTGTGAGCAGTCAACTTATTAGCAACTGGCAACTAATCTACAAAGTACAGTAGTATAGAATTAGTCAACATTGAGATAAAGTTATAAACTGTATAAACTATGTTATTAGAGTATAGTAGTTGGTCCTTTTTTGTAAAGAATTCTTTGAAGTCATTGTACAAATAGAGTAGTTGGCCGATTGAATAATGCAGCTGATTAAGACTTGCATTCCTGCGGTACTTTTTATTTTTTGCTATAATTGTGGATGAATTATGTCTATAAAGTCTTCTATGTTTGGAGCATATCTGCATCATATAAGACTTATAAGTTGTGGTTGCCTGTTGTCACCACCACCCAGCTTTTGATCAGTTGTATCTTTAAGTGGAAGGTCTTTGGGACTGTGGTGGGATTCTGAAAATTGAAAAGGCCACGCACCTCTTCACTCCTGTGTATGGCCAATGACTTATCATCTAATAATTAGAATATATATTGTGGTAGTCATAATCTGGATGGTAAATGTCAGATGACATGGATATTTAAGGAATGTGACAGGATAAGAATGTTTGATGCATTGGATATTCTCAGAAGATGTAGGTTCTGCCATCCATTGGTATAGCATCATATCAGATATGATACTTTCCTTATTGTTAAGCGTATGACATGAAAGTGGTTGGCAATGAAACTTGGTAGGCAAAATGTGGCATTGTCATACTTTTGATCTGCATGACTGCATCCAATATTCCAAAACTATTTCCTGTCGGAGGCGTTTGTTTGCCCGGATATGAAGCTTTATTTCCTATCTAGTGTTTGGACTTTCAGATATCAAGCAACCAGAAAACTTTTATCATGTCAGACCTTTATTTGAAATCTTGCTGAGAAGGTGTTATAATTTTTATCCAACTGGATTTGATCAAAACACTCAAGAAAACACTGCCCATCCAATTCTACGCGTTCATGTTGGTTCATTGTAGAAGAAGACTTGCCTCCTCTTCAATCAATCACCCCTCCTTAAAAATCAGAATCCTCATCCATCCAGTTCTACCCATCCAATTCTACGTTGTCGTTTTTATCAATTACGGTCTCGGATCTGCAGCAAAACCGCCTTGGGTCTTGATCGTCTTCTTCAATGAGATCTACTTCGGTGTCGTCATATTCGGTGGTGATGCAAGACGGCAGATGCAGAAAGCCAAGACCGCCATGAGGGAGGGGCCAACTTAAGCCACCATGGCTCGAACTCGTTGAGAGTGAAGGTCGTAGATGCAGAGGATGAAGATGACATGAGGAATTTCCGTTTGATTGAGTTGAAGAAGATGGATATTGAATAGAGATCTGCTTCTTTTACTTATCTGTTCCCGTTCTAATCCTTCAAACCAAACAAATGAATCCAATCTTATCCTAATCTAATCTTATTACTATCCTAATTCAATCTTATCCTAGTTACCAAACGTGTCCATCAGGTCAAAGATTTTGATTCATAGCACTTGACAACCATAGTTTAGCAGAAAGATTAGATTTACTAGTATATCATCTCTGTGGCTTTCTTCACTCGAACAAGAAGGTGATTGTTTCTGAAGTGTTAACAAAAACATATATCGATACAGGTGAAGATATGATAGCGTGATTCTTATTCAAACATTTCTACACGAGTTGAGCAAACAAGTACAACACTTGTTTTACAAGAACCTGGATTCAAAGACCTAATAAGAGAACAAACGCACAGCATTCTGATAACTTGCCTCAGCAACTTCCTCCTTGTCCATCTCTAACAAAGATGCAACATAAACCAGCACATTGTGAATAGTTGCCGGATGGTTCAGCGATGCATCACCTTCAACCGGCTGCAGAGGCGGCTCCGATTCTTCTTGAGACTTCGGCAATGCATCAGGCGCATCCGTCTCCAGTAAAATCCTATCAAATGGCACTGCCTTCACCATCCTCTTGGCCTTGCTTGTTTTCATGGACATAAGAAACCCCGAAAACGAAAAGTAACCACCCAGATTGGCAAACTCAGGAACCATCTCAGCAGAACCAAGGTAAGAATGAAATAAAAACCCCTCAGGAAACGGCCCCAAAGATTTCATTATCTCAAGAAGATCGCCGAAAGCAAGAACACAGTGGATCGATGCCGGTCTCTTTAACTCCTTGGCGAGTTCGAGTTGTTGCCGGAACACATGAACCTGATCGGTGAAATCACCCATCTTCTTCCCTTTGTCCAATCCAATCTCGCCGACTGCGGCAGAGGGTGTGGAGGCAAAGCTTTGTTTGAGGGTGTTGAGCCAATTGGGTGTTCTGTCTGCAACGTACCAAGGGTGGAGACCGAAGCAGGGGACTATGTGAGGATGATGAGACTCGCCCATCTGCTTCACCAAAGGCCAGTCTAGCTCGGAGACCCCGTTAACGGCGAAGCGAACCACGCCGGAATCGATGGCGGAAGCAATCAATTGGGGTGCCTTGTGGAAGATTCTTGGGTCTTGAAGATGACAGTGAGCGTCAAACAACTTCATGTTTCTGCGCTCAAACACAAACTGAGGTCCAATACTCTCTTCTATTGTTTCTTTTTGTTTTTGCCTTCATGATTCAAAGTGTGCGTGTGGATATTCCACAAGGAAAAAAAATCTATGTAATAGTTGACAGAACATAGTTGACTAGGCAGCTTACCCGCGCTTTGCACAGAGAGAGAGAGTTTTCGGAAAACAGGAGCAAAACTGTAATTTTGAGGGTGATGGTAGAATTGTAATTATGATGCCAATGTGGGCATAATCGTTATTTTCAGAGAGCGGGGGGCAAAAATGTAATTCAGTGGGTGATGACATGACTGTAATTATGATGTAAATGAGGACAGAATCGTCATTACAGAAAAACGGAGGGCAAAACTGTAATTTAAAAAGTAATAACATGACTATAATTATGACGTAAGTGAGGGCATGACTGTAATTCTGCAAATACGATGGCAAATTAGTAAATAAAAGTAAAAACATGACAGATTGATCAATTTCAAGAAAACCTTATGAACAGTGATTCTGCAGGTACAATGGCAAATTAGTAAATAAAAGTAAAAGCATGACAGATTGGTCAATTTCAAGAAAGCCTTATGAACGGTGATGGAGGCTGTACGCATTTTAGTATAGAGTAAATAACAAAAACACAAATATTGTTTTTTCTTTTTTAGGATGTAAGAACATTTTAGTTCAACTATGAAGAACAATGAGAAAATATAAATTTTAATGAAACATGAGAGATTAAAAACTATCTACCTACAAATCTAAAACTTAAGGAATGTGGCAAACAATGCCCACAAAAGGGTTTACAATCGAGCCTATCCAAAGACTGCCACGAAATTGTTGAGCTTGACTAATTGGATTAAGCCCATCTATGGCTTCCATAAAGTTCCCGTTGGTGTCGAATTTGGCTGCTTTACCTCTTCCGCCACTATTCTCTGCAACCCAAAACTCTCCGTTTATGTTTCTCCTAATATTGTCAGGATAGCCTTGTGTTGTTGTAAATATCTCGCTTTGACCTACTCTAGGTCCTCGAACCCAATACCTTAAAATGTTTTTGCTTGTAGTTTGGGATACAAGCACGAAATTACCATCTAGGCTTGTAGCTACACCATTTGCAAAAGGTAAACCACTTAGTAGTAATTCAACTGTCTTTAATCCTGGATTATATCGCATTAGTCTTCCAGTTCTATCGCTAGTGTCGAATATTGACTCTCATTGCCGTCTTTGATAAATTGTGCTGGAATCTGTGAAATACACCATTCCGGTTTGTGGATTAATATCCACATCATTTGTAAACCTGAAAGGGGTTCCATTTACTTCAGTTGCAAGCGTTTGTGCAACGCCGCCGTTAGGCCCCGTCTTTAAGAGGCCGAAATAGGCATCGGCTATATAAAGCTCACATGTTTTTAGGTCAAACCTAAGGCCTAGAGGTCTCCCACAAATTGGTTCATTGTCTTTATTGGTAGAACCGTCACACAATCCTCTCGGCCTAGATGGGGAAGTTGTGGCAAACTCGCTCCATCCATATTGGCTCCCTAGCCATTTGAAGATCCTTCCATCGGCAACCCCTGCATAGACTGCTCCGCTACAATCAAACGCCACACTCTCCGGGCCAACTACTGGTACTGGAATCTCATGGTGTTCAAAACCACCAAGTGAAAGACCTTCTGCTTGAGAAATAGATGAGGCTATTGTTAGCAAAAAGAATAAAGAGATACGGACGAAAAATTGATCTTGCACTCGTGACTGAATCTTTAAATTTGTTGTTGTGATTTGTGCATGAAAGATTTAGTATTTATAGGTGTATTTTCAAACTTGATCCAACCAGAACAAGAAAACTATTCAAGCTGGTGAACGGATTCCAGAACAACTGACCAAATCCAAGTCGGATACCTATGAAGGACTTGTATAATTGACAAGGGGATACCCATTTGATTATCCGAATAGATTATGGCTTTCTATGAAGGACTTGTATAATTGACCTTAAGCAATTTTAAGTTCTACTTATATTGGGATTGGTCTGTAGATTGTTATCCTAATAAGTGAAGTTTTTTACTTCGATCCAATTCTCATTTTGGTGAGAAAAAATATAAAAATATATATCATTTATAAATGATAAAACAACTCTTTTTTCTTTTTTTTTAATACTAAAACAACTCGTGTTCAAAGCACTCTTCATCGAAAAAAAGAACACAATAACAAAGATGCCAGCTCTGCTCTTTCGGAGAGATTTGATAACAGTATATATATAAGATCTCAACAAAAACAAAATCGTCTTCACTGTCAAACTGCATTTGTGTACCAGAAAGAGAAAATGATCAACCAAAGAATAAAAGGAAGATAGAGTAAAAATTACCGAATAGTTGAAAAATATTATAATAAAGGCCCCAAGCAAATTGCCAGGGGAAAATAACAAAGGGCCTATAAGTTCCGCAAAATTAAAACCGAAAGCTCTGGTAAAAGATCAGAGCAAAATCCAAAATAAAAGCAATAAAAATTGTTCACCAGACCGCCTACTTAATAAACCAAAAACCAAAACAGCCACCCACGGGCTTCAATCATTTTGCTTAGTCGACCTCCTCAATCTTGGGCCCTGCACCGCCACTTCCAGCTGGAACATCATCATCAACTGGGCCGGCACCATCAGGCCCAGAACCCTGGTACATCTTGGCGATGATTGGGTTGCAGATGCTCTCCAACTCCTTCATCTTGTCTTCAAACTCATCAGCCTCGGCGAGTTGGTTGCTGTCTAGCCACTGGATGGCAGCCTCAATGGCATCCTCAATCTTCTTCTTGTCGGCCCCTGGGAGCTTCTCGCCGATCTTCTCATCCTTGATGGTGTTCCTCATGTTGTAGGCGTAGTTCTCCAAAGCGTTCTTGGCCTCAACCTTCTTCTTGTGCTCTTCATCCTCAGACTTGTACTTCTCTGCCTCTTGAACCATCTTTTCAATCTCCTCCTTTGAGAGCCTGCCCTTGTCATTGGTGATGGTGATCTTGTTCTTTTGACCGGTGGTCTTGTCCTCTGCTGACACATTCAAGATACCATTGGCGTCAATGTCAAAACACACTGTGATCTGGGGCACACCTCTGGGAGCTGGGGGAATTCCAGAGAGCTCAAACTTTCCGAGCAAGTTGTTGTCCCTGGTTCTGGTTCTTTCTCCTTCATAGACCTGGATGAGCACACCAGGCTGGTTGTCAGAGTACGTAGAGAAGACTTGTTCCTTCTTTGTTGGGATGGTTGTATTTCTGGGGATCAAGACGGTCATGACACCTCCGGCAGTTTCCAAACCAAGAGATAGAGGGGTAACATCCAACAGAAGAAGGTCCTGGACCTTCTCATTGCCCTCACCACTGAGAATTGCAGCCTGAACTGCAGCACCATAGGCAACGGCCTCATCGGGGTTGATGCTCTTGCAGAGCTCCTTGCCATTGAAGAAATCCTGGAGGAGTTGTTGAACCTTGGGAATACGGGTGGATCCACCAACAAGCACAACATCATGGACTGTGCTCTTGTCCATCTTGGCATCCCTCAAACACTTCTCTACTGGCTCCATACACTTTCTGAACAAGTCCATGTTGAGCTCCTCAAATCTGGCACGGGTGATGGTTGAGTAGAAGTCAATACCCTCATACAAGGAGTCGATTTCAATGGTGGTCTGGGCAGTGGATGAGAGGGTCCTCTTCGCCCTTTCACATGATGTCCTCAATCTCCTAAGAGCCCTGGGGTTGCCGCTGATATCCTTCTTGTTCTTTCTCTTGAATTCCTGAACAAAGTGGTTCACCATTCTGTTGTCAAAGTCCTCACCACCAAGATGGGTGTCACCAGCTGTGGCCTTAACCTCAAAGATACCCTCTTCAATGGTAAGAAGAGAGACATCAAAGGTACCACCTCCAAGGTCAAAGATCAACACATTCTTCTCACCAACACTGGTGGCCTTCTTGTCAAGACCATAGGCAATGGCAGCTGCTGTAGGTTCATTGATAATACGCAAGACATTGATACCAGCAATGACTCCAGCATCCTTGGTGGCCTGACGCTGAGAATCGTTGAAGTAAGCAGGCACTGTGACCACTGCGTTCTTGATGGTGGCACCAAGGTACGCCTCGGCAATCTCACGCATCTTGATGAGGACCATGGAGGATATCTCCTCAGCAGCAAACTGCTTCTCCTCTCCCTTGTATTGAACTCCAATCATGGGCTTCTCAGCTGGGCCAGAGGTGACCTTGAATGGCCACAACTTCATGTCACCCTGAACTGAGGCATCAGTGAATCTGCGACCAATCAAACGCTTGGCATCTGCAACAATAGAGAATCAATAAGCATATGGCCATGATATAACAATTGCAAGTTACATAAAGCAGTAGCTAGATTAGATCTGAAACCAGAATACTCAGGTTCACTTTTAAGCCTAATGATTCTATATTGGTTGATTTTACTTATAGTAAAAACACTAATCAAAATCAAATTAACATCTACTTCAGCAACTGATTTTACAAACATTCACTACAATGACAAGCACAAATCACAATTAGCTATCGGCAGAGTACTCTGTTCTTATTCAAGACTGCAAGTACAACATTAACCTGATTTCACAATTTAGCCATTGAGCATCAATTCAACAAAGCAAGTTCATTTTTTAATAATCAATTGACCATTCCACTTAATTTCAGTCCGTATAATGAACAAAGAACCAATCGATTTTCTGCTCTGCTAAAGAAATTTCAAAATTCAGAGTACTAAGTACAGTAGATCTAAACTAATTTCAAATTCAAAATCCAAATCAACATCAGAGCTATAGATTCAATCATGTTTCAATAGTCAAAAACAGCACTAAAATTTCAAAAATATAATCAGCACAGATCTACAAAACTACTACATCATACAGTATAGCACAGCCAAATTTCCAGCATACAAACTTCAATACAAGATCCAAGATCTACTAAGAACAAGCATACAGATCTACTAAGCTGAAACCAAAACACTAAACGAATCTGAGATCTTACCAAAAACAGTGTTGATTGGGTTCATGGCCACCTGGTTCTTAGCGGCATCTCCGATCAACCTCTCGGTGTCGGTGAAAGCCACATACGACGGCGTGGTCCTGTTCCCCTGGTCATTGGCGATGATCTCAACACGGTCGTGTTGCCATACGCCGACGCAAGAGTAGGTGGTGCCGAGATCGATTCCGATGGCCGGTCCCTCTCCTTTGCCGGCCATTTTAAGTCGACGAAGAAATTGACAAAGGAAAAAAGGGCGGCGGGCGTTGAAGAGAGAGAGAGAATGGAGGCTGCTAGGGTTTGGTTTAAGAGAGGAGGAGAGAGAGAATGTGGGTGGGGTTTATATAGGGGTCAGTGGGGGCTTGGAATTCCAGAATGTTCGAACCCTATAAGGGCGGAGGCTGTGGGATCCTTGGATTTAGCGGACGGTTTGGATGGTGTCCACGTTGCTTAAGGGGTTGTTGAGTTTGATTCCTCCTCCTCCAATCCGCGCTGGCGTCAATGACCTAGTGGGCTTTTCTTTTCTCGGCACTTTCCCGCCGCGTTGAGAGAGGCCCACTCTGCTTCTATGGTCTGACTCGTGGTGATGTGACGATATTTACATGTTTTCAAATTCAAAACTTTGAGATCAATTAGAGAAAGAAGCTTCGTTATTCAAAAAAAAAAATAGAGAAAGAAGCTTCAATACAATTGGAAACAAACAATCCAAAAGGTTTGCATGCGTTTTTGTTTTTCCTAGATTTCTAAAAAAATTAGGAAAAATAACGGCAATAATGTTACTTTCTTTATTTTTTCATAATTGTAAAATATGTGAAGAAATGAAAATTCTTGGTATGTCAGACGTGGTAGTAATCTTCTCACGGATGTTATAGATAGTAGTTCAGTTATTGCAATGATGATTTGAATCATGATCACCTCAGCGGTGAAAACATACAATTTATTTAAAAAATGATCAATGAAGTTTTCCATGTATGTAAATCCTGAATAGGATTAAGAATTATGTAGATTTATAGTATGATGATTAGGTTCTTTAAAAGGAAGTTATTATTATATTCTGATTTCATATATTTTGATGTATCCGGTGTGCAGTGTGCACAATGAAAGGTAGGCTTTTGGTATTCTCTTAAGATATTACGAATGCCCTCTTAAGCTCTATCACGGTAAATAAGCTTAAACTATCACAAAGAGAACTTCTCCAAGCGTGTCCATATGGCTCGATTCATACCTAATGACTCATGAGTAGGGCACACGAGTTAGCCTTGCTTTAGCTCATTAGCCCCAACGGTGATGCAGTACGTTGGTAGGCACCTTCGAGGATATCTCATTTGCGGGGTACGGTTGTCCTTAATTTGTCATTACTTAAACTAGGCTTGACATTTTAGCCCAATACGCGTTAACCGCCTGCTAAGAAACCCGTCCATTTCCGCCCTGTTAAAGTCCTACACTAACGAGACGGAAATTGGTTACCCAACGAAACCCATATAACCCGCTAAAAGGAAGAAAAAAAAAACTATCATTAAGCCCGCTAGAGATTGTTCTTTAAGAAAATAAAAAGGAAAAAGAATCACCTCCAGTAAAAACACTCACGCCTGGTGGTTGGCCAGGACCCCGTTCGTGTGGCTGGAGGAATTGAGCTTGGTGGTGTCGCTGGCCTTGAAGGAGTTCACGTTAGAGACGAGCTCGATGGATGTAGAATCGATAGGAGCGACGAGACTGCTAACTACAACGAGGCGCAGAGCTTTCAAATTCGGACCTAGATGTCTTGATACGAGTTTTAGTGGCTAGTCATGACTAGGTAGGAGCGAACCCAACAGATTCAACCCTGTATAACATGTTATCTTAACGGGTTACAACAAATTGAGCATGTTAAGACCGCGAACTTGTTAAAATCGTCCGTAACCCGACCGTGACCACCATTTGTCAGGTTTAGCTGAAACTGTAAAATACAAAAAGACACATAAAGTCTAAACCTCATGGTAAAAGATAACATCATAAGTATTGTGACATTACTCGTTGTGTACATGAGTAAGGTGACTTAATATTGATATAGTCGAGTCGTAAGAGCAAGTCCACCCCATGCCCTTTTAAAGACCCAGGCTTTCATCCACGTCAGCCTCATGACCCAGCCATGAAAAACCAAAATAAAAAAAAATAGTAAACTACATATTAGTTACTGACCAAATTTCAGTTTACAAATACATCATTTACACAATATTTTATACATTTAAGGACAAATATTAACAAATTAGGACAAACTAATATCCATATGCCATCTGTCACTATAATTTTACCAGAATACCCTTCACTACATATCAACTGCTACTGTTAACGAGTAGCACAGTAGCACACTGCCGACTAGCATAGTAGCACATTGGGTGCTACTGCCAAGGTGCTACTGCCAAGTAGCACAGTAGCACCCGATAAAAAGGTGCTATTGTAATTTTTCTTAGGCAATTCTCCGGAATCAAACAAAGCTGCTATTGTCGACTCTGATGTTAGCGCGCTGCTACTGTCGACTTTGATGCTAGCGCGCTGCTACTGCCCACTCTGATGATAGCGCTGCTGCTACTGTATGTATCACTGCTAATGAATTTTAAAACTGCATCTACCACAACAAGCAATGGTTTAACCCGATAAACAAACCTCATTCATATATGAAATCACTTACTAATCAACACAAACCCAAACCAATCAACCTCATTTATATCACTGCTACTGAGTGAGACGAATGAGAGACACTGAAGAAATAGATCACCAAGCATCTCATACCAACTGAAGATCAAATCCATGAACATCTCATACAATTTGAAGATCAAATCACCTTCAAACTCAAACTAAAGACTTGACCGGATCATGACAAGGTGCTAACCTATGAATATGACGACCAGATCATATCACCTTCAAATTCAAAGTACAGACTACTGCTACTGCCATGTA
>NC_020496.1:9320909-9338081 GCF_000184155.1 Fragaria vesca subsp. vesca
GAGAGAGAGAGAGAACCAGATCGATGGTGGTGGAGAAAGAAGATAACTTGGTGGGTATTTTAGTCATTTACTTATGAAAGTGTGGATCAGATCTGGTACTATAAGTTTTGGGCTTAGGCTCATGTCCTAATTTGTACAACAAATATTAAAAGTGAGTTTTTAGTGTTTTCAAATTTGATTATGTGCTACTATGTAATTTTCTAAAAAAAAAACACCCAAACGACCATTAGGCCTTCCCCTAGGTTATGGGTATGACCCAGACATTCATTTTTCATGACCCAGGCCTTCCCTTCCATCTCAACACACTCCTCCCTCGTGGCTGACGTCAGCCAAGTTGCAGCAGCTGGACCCCCTACAACTAACGCACTTCAAGAATGCGTGTTTCACACGGATGCACATTAGCCTTTCATTTTCACGTGCAACACACTTGCTCTTGCACATGAAAAACATATGGCCCCTAAAGGACACGTGTAAGAGGCTGGCGGGTTGGTTTTAAACTTTTAAAACAAACATTCCTTTAATCATAACCATTGGTTTCAATTATAGATTGAATCGGACGGCTTCAATTTAATTGACGATTTCTTTTAATACCTAATTTGGAAAAATCTGAAATTAATATAAAAAAACCCTTATTTGCATTACCTTTTCTTATATAAGTCATAGAATAACTACATTAATTTCAATATGTCATTTTAAAATTATTATCATCTTTAAATATTTTTCAATAATTTATTTATTAACATATTAAATTATTATTCACACAAAAATACTTAATAATAAAATTTAATAAACAATCACTGCCACGTGATGACTCAAAAATTAAAATCGTTAATGAAAACTGTAGCCTAAAATCACTACCACATAACGACCCAGGTCTCGTTCGTAACCCAGGACTTACTCTAATCCAATTACTTACATTTTACTATAAATCAGGCGTACCATGTGACGCTACGTCAAACAACAAACACGAGTAATTTACATAAAGTTTTTTGCATTTAGGAACGGTCATACCCTATAATTTTTTCTCAAATAAATGCTCTGACATCCTTCAAGAAAAAAGAAAAAGAAATTGTGAATGTTGAAAGTGAGCTCCCACTGGTGAATTCCTTGAATGCTAGAGAAGAGCACCAAACAATCTTCCACAGCTTGCCCATTTCCATCATTGTTCACCCAAACAGAAGCTCATAACCTAAGCGAATGATATGGGCTCCATCAATGAAGCCGAGAATGCCACTGAACTTGAAGCTCTGTGCAAGCAAGATTCTTCATGGTACCCCTGCCATGTCTCTCTCAGGTCAATCACCCTAATTCACTCCTGTTCCCACTTCCCACACTGTGTTTTATCAGATAATTGAGTGATGGGTTTTTTCTCTAATTGCAAACCGGGTTTCATTCAAGTGTGAAAATCAGTTTGGGTTTCGATCATGAAAGAGTATACGGGATTTGGGAACCTCTCACAAGAATCCTCAGGCATTTTAGCTTCTATCTGTTATTATTCTTAGGCAACTAAATGAGTACTTAGTGATGTTGTTTGTACATTGAAAATTATGCAAGTTGTTTGATTTGTGTGGCTTAGCTGTGCACTTACTCAGTTTCCTTTTTAGTTTTCACAGTTCCGTTATTTCCGAGCTAGTTGTAAACTAGCTGATTTTATCTTTTCCTATTGCCCTTGTTTGAAAGAGTGCCATAGACCTTTAGTTGAGGACTGCGTATGGGGGTGACTTGATGAGTATTACATAACTGCATTCTGAATTTGCTGCTACATTGTGACAGATTCAGTGTTAACAATAAATAAGAATGTTTTCGTGTTGTGAGTCATCATGAACTAATTTTCTCAAGGCACTTGCCTTCAACATTTGCCTTTAAATTTCCAAGTTTTGGGCATGCATTATTGCAAATGTATTGAGGTGCCTCCTGATTATGGTCCACAGCTCTACTGAAGACAGCCTAATTGTCGACTTTGGGAGGCAGGAGTTAGAAGATATGGTGTTGAACAAGGATGAAGCACTTATGCGTCTTCGTTTTCGTTCTGGTCCTCTTCAGGGTGACGACTGCTCTCACATTGAAGGAGAGCATGTTCTTGCGATACATAAATCACCATTTAAGAGCTACTTATATGATGCTAAGGTGGAAAAGGTATCTATCTGCATCCTAAATTATTTAAATCCTACTGGGAATAGGGGATTTCATCTCATCACGAACTTTGTATCTTCTTGAAGTAATTGTTGTTTCTTTTTCAAGGGCCAATGGGAATGACCCTGGGTCTTACAAATTGAGAAATTTCTTTCCTTCTTTGCATCTGCTGTTCACGGCTATAAGAAAAAAGAAATGAGATATTTTATTACCTCTTTCATGTTTCAGCAGGTGGTTATATATGGTGTTGCTATTTTCATCTTAAGTGACATTTTGATGAAAACTACTTCGTATGCTTGTTAATTCAGTTCATTTCTGAACACATGATGACTAGGTAACCAGAGTGAGACACTCTACAAGGGTCTATTGCAGATGCAGTTTTATGATTCTGTGGCTTCACCCAGACTTCAAAGGACAGATGGTCACTATCACATCCAGTTCAATCATGAAACTAGCAAGCAAAAGCATCAATTCCCATCCTACTGTTGCTGCATTATTCAAATCAGTTAAGCAAATGGGTTTATATACTGCACCTCTCCTTCCAATCATGCATGAGGACATTGATGTTGAATTCGACCTCAATAAATTATTGGGAAAGCAAATAGAAGAGATCAACATTTCAGCTAATAGAGTTACAAATGAAATTACAGTAGACATAATAGAGGGGGTTAAAGGTAACTAGCCTTACTCACTACTTTATCTGTTTAATGAACTCTGGTTTGTTGTTGCAATATGTCTTCCGTCCGTAGGCACTCTGTTATCTGTTTAAAACAAATAGTCATTAATGGAATTACAGTAGACATACTAGAGGGGTTAAAGGTAACTAGCCCTACTCACTACTTATTTATTTATTTATTTATTTTTTATAAATGTACTCTGGGTTGTTGTTGCAATACGTTTCTCATCCATAGGTACTCCATTATCAGTTTATAACAAATAACGGAGTGCGTGGACTATGGAGACAAATTTCTGTTATAAACAGATATAGTCTCTTAATCTGGTGTTTGCAAATTGATGCAGCAGTAAATTCTCCTCGATTAATGAACTGTATGATACATCCCTTGTGCATAACCTAATAGAATAGATGCATATCCTAGTTTCATGCTGTTCTCTTAATCCTGCTGTTGAGGTAAAAGAATATCTCTTATATCTTACATGAGTTTTGACATTTCAATTTTTTTTCCCCAAGTGGCCAGCCTAAGGTAAATAAATGGATACTTTGCTAGTCCAAAATCTAAATACTTTCTACTCCCCTTCTCTTCCTCCTCCTCTCAATAAAATGAAAATTAATGCTGAAGCTTGATAGGCACTTATGGGCGGTTTAATAAAAATGTACCAATTACAAAAACCTCTTTTTTATTAGGTACACTTTTCTCTTTGTGGTAATGAAAGTTGTGTGTGCAAGAATTTCTGTTGACTGCTCTCATACGGTGCTACATATAGTTATGACTTTAGTGTTGCATTCATTTGGAAATGTACATCTACATAACATTTTGTTCAGTTATCCCCTAAATCTTTATTCCCTTCAGTTTTTAGTTTTCACCTGTCTTCCTCCACAGCCCCCCACCCAGCCAGCATGGGGATCATTATGGTTAAGTAGAAAAAATTAGAAATTTCAGGAGGCATACAAAATTAAGGGGCACCAACTGATTAGGTTTATTTGTAGTTTCTGTTTAAAATAGAATGGCCCTTTTAATTACATATGCATAAGGCATGGTTTAGATACTTCCTGGTTGTGCATGCAGCTGATAGCAGTGGACATGTTACTGAGTCCAAAATAGGCACTTCAAAAGCTCAGGTTTCTCATGACCAGGATCAATTGAAATCTGTTGCTAACAGATCTGGTAACCTGGAAGTAAACAAAGAAGATGAGGACCCACATCCCCCTTTCTTATCCAAACAGGAAGAGCATTCAGAACACAGGTGTCACATTAGTCCTCTTGCTGCCCGTGCAGCTCTGGCCTCCCTAGTATCACTTACTCACAAGCATATTGCTATAAGTGGGACAGAACTTTTCAAGTCCAGTGACAGTACTGATTTGTCTATTAAGGTATCTTCTGATAGAACCGAATCTCCAAAGAATGGAAATGCAAACTTGGGCTCAGGTGCTAGAACAACTCGCTCAAGAGGTCTTAAAGGTTTTGAAAAACAGAACAGTGATTTGCATGATTCTGCTGAAGCCATCAAGTTAAGGGCCGTAACAAATCGAGGATGGTTGACTCGTTCAGCAGTCAAAGAAGAAAAAGATATATCATCTGTGGCAAGTAAACATGGGTCAGAAGAGAGCGAGTCTGCTCAGAGTACAGAATCATATTCTTCTGATGGAACTGACATTGTTCATGGAAACAAAGTATTGACAAAGAAGAATGGTATATCAAAGAAAGCAGTCTCTTCACCACTTCATTCAGAGAGTAATGGCCATAAGGAAAATCTGACATCTGGTGATCTTGGGGTCATTCAAGATGCATATGTTCAGACAAAGACTTGTGCTAAAGACACCAACTCAAGCGTTTCAACCAACTTGAGGAGGTTGACTCGTTCCAGGGTCTCTTGTCAAGACAATTTGATAGTTCCTGAATGCCATGCAGTAGAAAAGGAAAATCGTGAATCAAAAAAGAAGAAAGCTGGCTCTGCATCATCTCAGAATTACAGTACGTCAGGTGAAGATGGTAATAGACAGCACAACTCTGGGGTTGTGAGAAACAGTCGACAAACTGAAGGTTAAGTATGTTTATAGTGCATTTATGCATATCTTGTCTATGTATAATTATTTGTGTTATCTCACTCATCGCAGAAAATATATCTCGGAAATCTCACTGTTAATTGAGTCTCACAATTTGACTTTCATCACCATTCATAGTTTTGGAAACTGACTTGTTTGAATCTTAGACTAATTTATATGCGGCCCGGTCCATATTTAAGCTGATCATATTGTCCCTTGTGGTTTCCCTTTTGTATTCTTGTTGCATGCCCTCGTTTCTTCTTTCTAAATTTCGGTATTTACTGTGTCAACTGCAGGAAAAATGTCAGGCAGTGGTGACAATAGTCAAGGCCGGAAGAGGAAGTCTAATTCTTCGAGTAGGCAAGAGCAACAGTTTTCTCCACAGTTAAGGTTTCTCCCTCGGACTCGTTCACAGAACAAGTCGTAAGCTATTCCTTCTTCATCAGCATTACATACAATAAAGAACAGGCAACTTTTTGGGGGACTGATAAGAGGTAAAACTCTATATTTTGTGTTGCCTATGTCTGAGTACGAGATTAGGAAGCTATTAGAAGGTATGCTTTTTTATTTTTTGAGGTAAGAAGGTATACTTATTTGTATTTGAGATGTTACCTACTTTAGGTGGATGCATGAGTGAACTTGGCACTATTTCACTGATGGAATAGACAACGTGGTAGAATAACATTCGAGATAGCAGAATTGTGATAGTCAGTTGCAGTATCATATTAAATCTGTCCAGGCATTTTGTTGTTTTATATTTGTTTATAAGATTATACATCTGTGATCTGTCTAGGTTTTTTTTTTTTTTTTTTTTGTCTGAAAGATGAGTGAGAGAGGAATGACCCCCTAACACTCTTATGTATTAAAAAAGAAAAAAAAGAAACATCAAGAGATGGGGATTAGACCAAAACCTCTCATAATAAAATAACAACGAAACAAAACTATGAAAACTGAAATTGGGGAAGACCCATAAGGTCACTACTACAATATGACAAAATAAAATGAGGAGGTGAATCCCACCAAACCAGCTGTGTTAATGACGTACCCTGTCTAGTTAACTCGTGAAGAGTTTATAGTTTCATTTTTTCATTTTTGAATGAATCACAGTGCCATGTTTTTGGCCTAGGCATTTGGCTCAAACCAGCCACGCTACGCAACTTACAGTTGATAAGCGTGAAATGGTGAGCAAATGCAAGATATGTACAAGTGGGAACTGGTCAAATTCGTGAGTCGATACAAGATAGTGACAACATTAGGATCTCAGTTTAACACCTGATTGCAATTTGGTGTGCAAACTTTTGGTGGAAAAGATTAAACGCCACTTCTGCGCCCATGCATCATAAGGATATGCACTGCATATTGGGCATTCTATGTTGATCCTCCTTTTGATTGTCCTGAGCCTACTACCTATTGGATACTGATGTACAAGTGCCCATCCCTTGTACAATTGTTATTAAAGCACTGGCCTTATCGCATAATATAGATTCCTTGAACTACTATGGGTTCTTGGACATGGAAAAGTTTATCTACCAGGGAAATAGATACGTTCTCTCTGATTCTCTGATGTACTTATTGATTAGCTTGAGCTTAAGGTAAGTTTTACTAGGTCATGTTGGGGTGTAGAACAAGTTGTCATTGGAAAACTAGGTGATAAGGCTGATGAAAGATAGGCTGATAGTGAAGAAAATGCACCTATCTCCTTCGAAAACTGCCTTTGTGACCTTCACTATGTCACTTTTCTTGATTATTATTATACATATATGTAATTTCAAATTATGCAGTTAGGTTTTTTACATGTCTAAGTTTTCCCTTTCCTCACGACATTCATGTACTAGAGAATTTGTGACACCTTTCTCTGTTTATGCATTCTAACCATAAATACATCAAGTCCACATCTTCGTTTAGACCTTCCTGTACACTATTCCTGATGAGCTCAACAGCTGTAGGACAAGTCGTATCAGTTGCTCGTACCATAACGAATACGATTTACTAATTTTGGTCCTTATATATCCCCATCGTATCAGTTATCAGACTCGATCAAATAGGACATGTATCCTAAATTAGGCTTCTTTGCCACCAGCGAGCAGGATGATATAAGCTTGCATTTTGTTGTGTATATAGAAGCTCCCTTTGAGCAGCAAGCAAGCCTTTGTCAAATGTTAGAGAAACCTGATAACTTCTCTTACTAACTATAAACAAGCAAAACTGCTACTACCAAGCAAAGATGTTACATAAGCAGGGTAGGTCAAGGGTAAGGTTCTCTTGATATACTGCTCATTAGGTATAGTTAGGCGTGAAGTCCGTGAGCATGTGGTCGCAATTGATAGTTTGATAACATAACTTCACATGTGGTTGCGATTGATAGTTTGATAACATAACATACCGGATATCGGGCAAGATATAGGTACATATTAAAGTAGTTTTGTATAAATTCATGTATGTATACTATGTTTTAGTGTTTTTTCGTCACTATCAGTAGTCGTGACATTGTTACCTTGTGACATGATTCCAAGTCCTTTTCAAACAGAATGTGGATGAACCTCTGTAAGACAGTTTGTTTATTAAATTGATTAGATTTATAGCAGCAAATCACATTATTAGTTGCTTCACCATCGTATCTCCTTATCAAGTGTACAATTCCTAAGATGAAGGTGATGGATGTGAAGATTGAAGTAAAAACATAGAAGATTCGAGCCATATTTAGAATTCACTACTGTGACAAATGGTTGCTTTCTTTTGAATACGTATACGGTTATACCCATACCTGATCGTGGTCTTAGATATGCCATTGTGATTCTTGTATAACACGCTAGGGTCTATTGTTTTAACCGTAAATGATACTTACCCTATCAACAATAGTGTTCACCCGTCATGACATTCATGCTCAATCATCTTAGATTTACATAAAATAGTTGGAAATAAAACAACTCTACTTAAAAGTAATTATCTTTACCATTGGATTTACATTCAAGGGTGGTTGAGCATGAATCTTTTGGTCAGTTAGTGGCCAGACGAGCACTTTATTCTTATCAAGCTGGGTTTTCTTGCTATGTTGCCTGTCTCGTACGCCATTTGCTACCAAAATGTTCATCATTTCGGTTGCTTATGCTAATCACACCTCATCATATCCTCTACTTAGATCAACGATTCGGCAGCCGATCACGATTAGCCATTCATGATTAACCTGCCTGAACTAGGAACAATTTTGTTTTGAACCCAGATAAGATGACATGCCAGTTTCTGCTAATAGACCTATCAATAGTTAATGACTATGAGTAGTCACTCAGTCTTATACTGCGGACCAAAGTTGCACACTTACACTAAATACTAGCTATTACCAACTTGGTAGCTTGTGGTTCACCCATTCCTTTGCATTTTAAGGTTTTGACAGTTGATGTATCCTCAGCAATTTTCCTGGAAGGGAAAAAAAAAAAAACTGATTCAAGACTCCAATGATCTAAGACCTCAACTCCTGCCGACTGACATAGTGGGTTCGGTAGACACATAACGTTTCTGATGAAACTTCTCATTCCTGGAAAAATGTTCATTTTAGATTTCATTTTTCTTTTTCGTGAATAAATTCAAAATAGCCCTTTTTGATTAATAAGTTAGGTTTAATCAAGAGGCATGGACGAAATACCTTTCAAATTCGTATTCGAAACCCCTTGGAGTCTTATTCAGAGGGGGGTTTTAACCAAGGATTCCTATTTTGTTAAAGAGAATGATGTTTTTGCTAATCAGCATCAAATGTTAACTTAACTGAAAATCTGAAAGAAATTAAAGACTATTTTTGTTTTGAGTGCTAACTGTTTGAGAATTTGTTTAATCAATTCCCATCAAGTTTTAAGTCACTCTCATGCGATAGTTTTTATAAACAGAAGCTGTTCTTCAATTATGGGGTTTTAGTGAAGCTCAAACAAAAAGAACAATTTCAAATCTAGTACCCATGATCGATGCTTACAGATGCTATACGACAACATGCAAAACCCAAATTCTTAATCAAAATTGACATAAAAGATACTAGTACGTACGTAGCTTCGAGTTTGTTTAGCAAATTGATTAATTGTTTATGCTACAGTACTTGATCATATATAGTAGAACCTTGTATCAGCTGCTACTGATATATAAGCCAATACAGGGTGGCTGCTTCTGCGAAACTTTTTGTTCTTAATAATACAATGGTCTCTTTCTTACTTTTCTCTCTTGTTTTCTTCAATACAAAGCATGAAATGCAAACGTTTTCAAAATTGTCCAAAGTTTTCCTTTAATTTTATACTTTTATAGAGAATTGATTATATATCAATAAAATCACGACCTCATTAATTATTCTTTCATAAATATTTAACTCCTCCCTGGATTTTTTGCTTTGTTTTACCACTAACATCTGCTTTAGTGATATGCTATTTCTTTCCTGGTAGATTTTCCTCCCTCTCTTATATCAGAAGTCAAAGTGTCAAACCTTAGATTAATATACAAAACACAAAGTTAACTAAAGAAGAGAACATATGATTATCGTATTTTATCTATCTTATTTGCTCTCACTCTTATTTCACTTGTATCCCAAAAAAATGGTAAACCCCCAGAGTTCCATGTCGATATTCGTTTTATTGTTTGACAAGCTTCTTCTATATATATGATAGGTAGCCTTCTCCGTCAGCAGAAGTACATCCTCAGCTCAAAGAGCAAATGTGTATCTTCCCTCTCCTACAAATCAATTACAGAAGCACTTAACGCTCATCAGTCTCTACTCATCAACAATCTTCTTATTTCACACCTTTCCATCAAAATGGCTCCATCCTCTCCAACAATGGGGAACGAAATCCATCCCTTATGGCGCCTGCGCTTAGCCGCTGCTCTCCGGACTGCCTTCGCCTGCACCATAGTCGGCTGCACCACCTTCTACAGCCCGAAACCTATCCGCAATTTCTTAACCTACCCATCGTTTTCTTACATGACAACAATCCTTATAGTCTCGGACGCAACCCTAGGCCAGACCCTTATGAGCTGTTGGCATGTGCTCTACGCTACATGCCAGGTGATGGCTTCTTCCGTGCCGGCCCTGTGGCTGATTGGACCAGCACGGTTCACTAACGAGGTGGCGGCCGGGGCGGTGGCTGTCAGTGTGTTTATGGTGGCGTTGCCGGGGTCGACGCACTTGATGACCAAAAGGATCGCGTTTGGGCAGTTTGTGAATGTTTACGTCGGTACTGTTGTTCAAGGTGCTGGTACTAATATTGTCTTGCACCCAACTGAGGTGGTGGCGAGTACAGCGCTTGGAGCTTTGGCTTCTGTTCTTGCTATGATGTTTCCATATCCTCGGCTAGCTTACTATGAGGTACTCTATATAAGTAGTTAATATATATGCATTTGTTGTTCTTCTTTGCATCACAATTCAATAAGAAAATCACTAAATCTCATCAGAAGCTTAGACCTACAATTTTTGTAAAGAATAGTAACCGGAACTTTGTATATACCACACTAACCAATCACGCTCCAGAGAGAGTAACCTTGCAAACCAAGAAAGACATGAGAATGAGAACTAGCTGTTTGAGCTGGGGGAATCAAGGATTCTGAATTCTGATACTACTCATACTACACACCAAAAGCTTAAGCTGTTGAGTGTAAGCTGTTCACGATATTCTTCTACGTACACCCCGATATCATCGTGTTCGTGTTAGAAAATTACCCAACTAAGCCCGAGCCTATTTAGTTTAGTAAGATACTCGGATACAGTTTTTCAGATTCTAAACGACAAATTAAGATGTTAATTAGTGTGAAATTAAAGGTGTTAGCTGGGACGGAGAAATACATATGGAGAAACATAAAATGTAGCCTCACTCCCCGGCCATCGTTTTGCAGACCAACAAAGAAATAAGGAATGGAGTTGATGGTTTCAAGAGCTTACTAAACAAAGCAAGTAATTAAGAAATAGACATTATATAATTAATTAGCTTTAATCTTTCACTCTTAATTTGCACTTCCGGGAGTGCAAAACTGCAACTGCAGATTAACACTGTCGTTATAACCACAGTGTTATCCACGCTCCGAACAAATTAAGATTGCCGGAGGTGTTTGGAGAACACGAACCGACGTAGCGTACAGAGCCATTCTTGAAGATACTATCAACCAACAGCTAATTATTACCGTTTTATAATTCTGAGTTGTATATTAAAGCAAGTTGAACTCGTCCAAGTCTAAGAGGGTTGACAGATGAACCAACCAGAGTGAAGCCAACTATAATACATTCCATCTTCGAAATCGGCTAATGAATTCCTCTATTTATGTCATCAAAGTTGACAATCAAACATAAGCATTTTGTTTCTCCAACTCCTCCGGCAAATGGCAGCTTGATGAGGTAAATTGCCAGAATGCATGAAATAATTAACTTATGTTTAAGCCCTTTAATTCTTATTATACATAATCATTCATTCATTCCTACATAAGTATAAAATTATTTCATTACATAATCATATAGTTATAAAATTGTCTAGAGAGATAATGACTTGCTGATCGATCCAAAACAATGGGATTCGTGGTCCAATTGCAAGCAATACGTAGAGTTATTTGGTCTTGTCTGATTGTCTCTTTTACCAAACAACAAAATGATCGATGTAACATACGCATGCAAAGTCTGAAAAATTTGTTGTATGAATATCACAAAATCAGGTGCGTGAATAGGAAAAAGCATGACCTATCTACCTCAGGAGTAAGGGTGAAATAACTCGGTGCGCATGAGACTGAATAAGATAGGGGATGAGAATTATGCATGGTGCTTCCTACTTGGCCAAGTATAAGAACGAACCCTCAACTAAAACTATAATACGATCATCGACGTCTTCCCCTCCTAGCTACTTTCTTTCTCGATCGATCTCCTCCTTATTCTTAATTTACAAAATGCATCATGCATTTGATTAACCAATTTGTTGCCCGACCCTGCTAGCTAGCTAGTTTTTAATTACCTGAATACAAATTAACCCCATTGAAGCATTCCTTGTCTCTGTTAGTCTAAGCATCCAGCTTGTTAGTGATTCTGTATTCAGATCGACACGTACGGGGTTGTAGCTAGATTGGAGGACAAAAAAGAACTACATATGGGATCCATAAATCTCTGGACACATAATACAATTTGACAACTTTGATATGTTAACCTTGATAATCATATATCATATCCTAAATTGTATGTTCCTCTTTCTTTCATGTCTGCATTTCGATCTTTAGTTGCGTGCAGTTGTTAATTGTTGTTGGTGTTAAATTTCACAGGTTAAGAAATCATGGCGACTCTATGCTGAAAATGCCTCCAAGAGGTTAAGTCTTTTTGTTGAAGCGATATCTGCCGACGACAATAGAGTAGCACTTGACTCCATTTCTCAAGGAAAATCTCTTTCCAAAGCAGCAGCTAAGCTTCTTCAAAGTATCAATCATAATCTGGTAAGTAATATTCATTCATGAAAATTAAGTCCAAAGATGCCATCAGCTTTATTAGTTCAGTTCACTAAACTCGTTTATTTCATCTTCAGCAGGAAGGTATGTTGTGGGAGAGACCAGATATCAAATTTCTAAGACCAAACCATAGAGACTTGGGACTTAGGTTGCAAGAAATGGAGATTCCAATTAGGGGGATGGAGATGGCTTTATCTTCTTCTTCTTCCTTTCCTCCTGATATGATCGACGAAGGGCTGAGAGATCATTTACGTAACTCACAACTACAGATAAGCCTAAAACTGCAATCTAAGTACTCCGTGCCTTCTGAGGCAACAACAGTTCCAGAAGGTGAGAGAGAAGTCTTGGACAAGCCCCTTTTAACTAACAAAACCACCACAACAACCCATCAAGATCTTCCAGCTTTGTTCTTCTTGTACTGCATGGAGCTTCTCTTAGGTGACCTCCCTATTGCTCGGAGTCCCGGGAACAACCCAAATTGCAAAGGAAAAACAGGTGATTCACAAACTCAAGCGCAGTGTATCTGTAAAAGGGTCTGGAGAAGCATAAGTCCAAGCCTCCCCAATTTTATTTTTGCCCTCAAGTGCTCAATCGCATTAGGGTTTGCTGTGTTACTTGGTTTGATTTACAACAAGAGGCAAGGATACTGGTCAGGCCTCACCATCGCCATTAGCTTCGTAACAGGAAGACAAGCGACATTTACAGTTGCGAATGCTAGAGCACAAGGAACAGCATTGGGATCAGTCTATGGAATCATATGCTTCTATCTTTTTCACAGCGTTAGCGAGCTGAGGCTCTTAGCCATCTTACCTTGGGTTGTCTTCACTCATTTTCTTAGGCATAGCAAGATGTATGGCCAAGCTGGTGGGATCTCCGCGGCAATTGGGGCGTTGCTAATCTTGGGTAGAGAACATTATGGTCAACCAAGTGGCTTTGCAATTGCAAGACTTGCGGAGGCTTGCATTGGATTGATCTGTTTTACTGTAGTAGAGGTTCTCTTTTATCCTATGAGAGCAGCGACCCTAGCCAAAAATCAATTTGCGCAAAGCTTGGGGGCACTCAGAGACTGTGTCCAAGACATAAACCTATGTGTACCAGCTTCTACTGGACTGAGAGAAAAGCACAAGAAGCTAAAATCTCATGTCAATAAGTTAGAGAACTTCATTGAGGAAGCTAAAACAGAGCCTAATTTCTGGTTCTTGCCCTTTGAAGGTGATTGTTACGGTAGGATCCTAGAATCCATGTCGAAAATGGCGGATCTTCTACCCTTTGTGGCACACAATGCAGACTTCATCTCACAGAAATCTGGAGGTGCTTCACTGGAGCTAAAACAACATTCCAATACTGATCTGCAGCATCTAAAAGAGAAAATCGGGAATTCACTAAAGTGCCTTGAGCAGCTGACTTCGATGAAATCCGTTGCAGCATTTGATACAGAGGCGCAGAGCGTATACGATAGCGAAATGGGCGTATCACCAAACCCGTTCATGATTTTGGGTACATATGATGATCATGCTGAGGCTACTGTAAGTACTTTCGTTCAACATATCCAAGAAGCAGTTGTCAAAGTACGTAATGGTGATGATGAAGTTAAGGATGTGACCCAAATGGTTCTTTGTTTGAGCAGCCTGGCATTCTGCATCCGTAGTTTGAGCGAAGAAACGATGAAGATCAAGGAAGAAGTAAGAAAACTAGTCAAATGAGAGTCCCCCTACGAGATGTGCTCCGTTGACATTATTTCTAACCCAGTAGCAGATAGATATTCATAAATTTGTCCAATCTTTCTTTTCATCGATCAGATTTGTTCTATCATGTAGTATATACCATCCCCAGCACAAGTTGTAATTTGAAATATTCATATATAAAATAACAAATATATTCTTGTCCTTCTGAATATGCACCAATACATTTTCTCTTCTACATGCATTTTATTTTTTGTCCCGCTTAAGTCACATATATCCTTCCAGTTCATCTATCCCAACTTTGAAACTCCTTGGCAAAGTTCTTTTGCCATTTCTAACACCCGACAAATCACAATGGCAAGACGTAGCAAAACCAACATCTCATCAAACAGTGTACCCAAATTTAAATACAAACACAGCCAATCAACGCAAAAGTGCTGCAAATTTCATATGAAGCAGAAATTAAAAGTGAACAAAAATCACATGTCTATAACAGCGAACATTCATATTGCATAATAACCCTTTAACTAAATTAAGTTTCATCCATTGTGAAACCAGTCATACTACAAAAGTAACAGGACATCTCTATCAATAGCAAAAATGGCAGGCCTATTCATACTTTGGGTCAGCCATCACATAATGATATGCGATTACCAAAACAAAGATGAAGATGCCAAGGAAATTGGCAAAGAAGCCCAGGTCCTGATCGTCAAACATCTGGGACATCAAATAAAATTCAAAACTTTAGAAGGATGAATTGTACGGTTGTACCACAATATTATTTAAAAAACTTATAAATAGGGATGCAACACCAACAGAATTCGGCAGCATAGAAAGTAACTTTGTAACGGACCCAAACAAAAATCACATGGAGTTTAAACTCCAAAAGATATGTGCATTAAGCAAACAGAAAATTATTCAGAGAATATAATCAATAAAAATCTGAGATAAGTGCTAAAAGTAAGAGATATTGAGCAGCTATCGAAACACAAAATCAATAAACCCATAACATCAAGAAATCAACACATGGAAGAAATTGGTTTTTACTTTTTAATTGAAACCCGAAGCCAAAGCTCTATGTGCCATATTATATGCTACATGAGGGGACATCACAGGAGTCAATCCCGGAAGCTCTACCACAAAAAGGAGGAGGGTGTATAGAATTATGTGAGAAGCGCCACCATCGCTACCTCATATGCCAGTCCCCTGGTAAACCTTGTCGGCCCAACAAATCCAGAATCAAATAGACAACGAATCAACAGTGCCATAGAACACCTGCCAAAAGCTTCCAACTGTTCCCATGAAAGAGATAGATGGCATGCTAAGAGTTTGCGGAGAGGCTTCCCACCGTTCATCAATCACCAGTTAGTAAAAGGGAAATTGCACAGTCCCCATGGCAACAGTTCTACACACAGCAAGTCTTGACATACTCATCTTTCTCCTACATGGCAAGAGTTCTCGTAGTGTTGACCAAACAAGTGTTGAGTTCTAATTTTCTATAAAGTTGACACTGGACTTGTTAGGCCGAGATGTTAACCACAGGTTGCAGCAGAAGTGACATGGCAGCACACAATGCAATTGTGGTTATGTACCGAGATCAAGGCCCTAAGAGCTCGAGCCACCCCAATCTTGTTCTAAACCCAACTAACATTAACACTGCTCAACTCACACCACCTAAAACCCTCAAAACCCATCGGAACCATCGACACTAAACAGTTCTAGCAACACCAATCTCTTAATCAATATAACTATTCCTAATTCTGTTAATTTCTTATGCTTCCATCCAGAAACCATTGATTCAATTCAATTTGCAAAACCCAACAACGACCAACTGACTAAAGATGGATCCTTTCTACGAAATCAAGCATTATACTAAAGACTCATGTACAAATTCAAGATCAAATTCATTCATTGCAATTAACACTTTATACACAATTCAGATCTTCAAAATAAACACCAAGAAGAATATGAACAAGAATTGGCATGGTGAATTATGAGATCTAAAGGATCAAAGTGAAACGAAATCATAAGTTGAAGATGAGTGGGAGAGAATTTTACAGTTTGGGAGCCGAGGAGTAGTCTCAGTCAATGGCAGAAGCTCTGTGAGAATTGTATGTCGAGAAGAGAGTAACGAGTGTAAAATGGGTCTACGTTTATAAATCTGGACACTGAAGAGCAAACGGCGCCGTATCACCTATTGGCTGCACTAAGAATTTAGAAAAGAAAAAAAAAATCGAAAGTGTGGCTGCTGGGATTCGAGCCCAGGTCTCCACGGCCACAACGTGGAATTCTTACCACTAAACTACAGCCACATGGTGACAAATACTCCACATTATATTTATAAATTAAACACATTATGGTATTTAATAATTTCTTCTTTTCACTATTTTCTCTCGATTTTTCGTAATTTGTTTTGTTTTGAATATAAGTCATATAACCAATCAAAATCATGTACATGATCATGTAGCGTGATCATGCCACTTTTATGAGAACATGATAACAATATGCATAGCGGTACACATAAATTTAATATCGGCATGAAATAATATACATGACAAAAATATGGGGACTTTTGCCCTTTAAAGAGATGAATGAGATATAAATCTATTATACTTCTCCTTTGCTAGCTAGTTGGTTAATGATTATTTGATAATAGTGTCATAAAAAGTGTTGGTTGGATCTAAGCTAGGTATGAGGTCTTAGAAGAAACTAAACAAATCTCCAGTAACAAAATCTTGAATAACAAAATTTAATCAATTACATGTTCAAAAAATTAGAGAAGTGCTTAACGCTCATAAGGATCTACTCATCAACACTACTCATAAGGATCTACTCATCAACAAGCTTTTCATTTCACACATTTCTATCAGAATGGTTCAATTCTCTTCGACAATGGGCAACAAAATCCATCCCTTATAGCTTGTGCGTTAGCCCCTACATACGAAACCACCTTGGATTGCATCATAGTCGGCTGCACCACCTTTTACAACCCGAAACCTATCCGTGATTCCATGATTCCGTGATTTCTTAACATACCTGTTATTTTTATACATGAAACAATCCTTGTACACGCAAACGCAACCTGGATCAGACCATTATGTATTGTTTGATAAGTCATAAGAAAATGAATGTAAAATTGTAATTTCCAATAACATTCTTGAATTGATTTGAGGTAAGTCAATTAATAAAAAAAAA
>NC_020496.1:9338101-9350024 GCF_000184155.1 Fragaria vesca subsp. vesca
GGGGGTGGGTGTGTGTGTGTGTGTGTGTGTGGAGATTAGGTTATGATGGCAGATACATAATTAAGTTAAAAGCTGATACCTAACATGGAAGGATATTTGGGCTGGACTTGGCTGTACTGGACTTATGTGGGTAAAAATGTTTAGGTGGACTTATATAGAAGGAAATGTCTTAAAATAGACTTCTATGTAATTTGCCCTATATCTAAATACAATATGGGACTTAACCTAATTGCACGAGATGGAACACAAACAAACTCATACAAAAGATTACATAAATGAGTAATTGTTGGATCATAATTCATAGATAATTTTGTGCCCTAATTCTTGAAAATTACTTGTTCTAAAGTCCATTTTGTTGTCAACTAATCCAATTCCATGTTTTGTAGAAAATATTGACAAGAGAAGAGAAACGGTGAAATTCCGGCGATTTTTCAAGCATCATCACTTTTAACAGCACAAGTAGCGGGGCATCACCACTTTTGGTGGTGCCGGAAAATTGGTGGTGCCATACATTTTCTGGCGACTTTCATGGAAGAGAAAAGGTGGAGAAGCCTTGTTCAATCACAACTAGTTCTTAACCTTTTGGTTAGGATTCAACTCCAACACATTTCCCTCTTTCCCACACAATCCTCACTTCCCCCCATTTAACCCAAAAGTCCATCAAAGTCCCTACAATTATCTTCCATGTTTTGTAGGTTGAATCACCACATTATCCTACCATTTTTCTTCATGATTGCCTATTAACCTACTCTATCTCTCCCCTCACCTTTTGCCTTGGTTTTAGAAAAGTTATGGCAATTTGAACACTCTTTCCTTGGTGTTTCAAACGGATGGGAGGAGAGGAAGAAAGCTGTTTTTGGTTTTCTCTCCCACTTTTCATCCATCTTTCATATATTTAAGTCATATCTTCTCCACTTTTGAACACAACTATCTCCCACTACACTCTACCCCATTTTCCTCTCTCTAATCTCCATTAGAGAACCACCACCACTCCTCCACAAAACCTCCATCTCCACCACATTCAAACGATAACTTCCATCAGCACCATCACCAAATTCATCACTTTCCCTTTCTACTTATCTCATTCCATATACACAAAGCTTCATCATTTGCCATCTCCATCCATTACATCCTCCATCATCAAGCAAGAAGAAGGAAGGGGAGTCTAGCATCAAGTGAGGACATCACCATCATCTCCATCATCCCTTGACAAGGATTCCATGAGTTCATCCACTCCATCCTCAACTTGAGCATCTCTAGTCACCTCTCTTCCCTTACTTTTACTTTAATGTTCATTAACATGTTGAAGCTTGTGTATTTGATTATAAGTGAATAGTTAGTTTGTTGGGGTTAGGGCAATCTTGTATGACATTGATGTATATATTGTGTTTGATGCACTTTTCATTAGCACCTTAATATGCTAGATCAAGAGTTGAACTTTCATGCTTGAACTTAATCAATTTGGGTATGTTTGTTTGCCATGACATGAGAAATAATTAGGGCTTGATTAACCTTAGTTGTTTGAAGCATGATAGCATATCATATGTGCATGTTAGGGTTGTGAGCTACAATCACTTAGAGATAAGCTTGGTTGGTTTGCATAATTTCTTCATCTCCAAGCTTTATGCACTTAGGGTAATGCATTAGATTCCTAATCGGATTGAAATGCATGACTTAGGTAGTTAAATACTACACCCGAGAGGGGTTGCTTGATATCAACAAAGGAGAATGTCCCTTGTCATACCCGAGAGGGATGCAAGGAGAGAAATTGGCTAATTAAAATGACATCATTCACTTTAGAAGCATCATTGTTTGCAACTCCCATCCATTTCATCACATCTAATTTAGCTTAGCCTAGTAGTTTATATTTCAAGTTTACATTTAGCAAGTTTCGAATCGAATCATATATCTCAAAACCAAAACCAAATCTATCTCATCTTGCATATATTCACCATGAACTTTGGTTCACTTGTGAGCCATTGTTTGTGATTGTATATTTGCATAATCTTTTTAGCATCCTTTAGGTTTTCCTAGCTAGAGTGGGTTTACCAATCCCTTGGGTACGATATCCCTTACTCATAATCCCTACACTATAACTTGGCCCTTATACTTGAGGGTGCCTTTTTGGCTAACAGTAATCAGGCTGGCCATAATCATATTTTATCAACTTTAGCATATATTGTACGTTTGTAACTATCGGGGATCAAATACAGTTCTTGGACTACAGTTGTTAGGTCTGGCATGCGAATCAATATGTGATTCGTACAAGGTGTTGTGCTTGCTTTTTGGTTGTGTTCTTAGCAGAGGGTGGCAATGTGTTTTGTCAACCATGGGGTTGCTAGGTTGAGGCGTCGATTGCAAGTCTGCAACTGTAGGTTTCAGGCGGCATCATAGTTTTTAGGGTCGTTGTTAGCCGGTTTCGAGAGTCGTCGAATCGAACTTCAGGAAAATCCCACCATGGTGGAGGAGCGCTAGAGGCCGCATGAACGGTGAGGGGCCAATGGGCTTGAATTGTATATTGCAGCCCATTGAATTGGGCCTTTTGCTTCTTATCTTTTAACCTTATTTGGACCGATTTGAGCTTGCTGGTATCCTGCTTTCATTCCGCGATTTAATTCGATCTCTCGAGTGGTACCATGATATTCATATACTCTTTATACAATGTGTTCACATGAATGTAAATTTAAAGGTGAAAAATAAAATAATTTAACTTTAAAATAATATCTAAAGGTGATTGAACATGATTTTCTTAATCACTAGATGATCATAAATGATCATGTGACCATAGATGATCATGTGAACACTACTGACTTTTTATAATTTTTAAAAGAGTGACAAAGAACTACCTCAAAACATTTCAAAACAAAATGACCAATTTTCACACATAGAATTTTACAACGAACAATAAAAATAAAATTTTCACAAATGCCTCGTTTCCCGCGCCGTAATAAAAATTAAAAGAGAAATCAAGAATTAATTAACAAAATCATAACTTCACCATGATTACAGCAGGAGTTCCTCTTCGTTTTCCCGCGGGTACCTAATGTTGCAGTAGTGGGCCAGTCCAGAGCTTCACTTCCATGGCTTCTCCTCCTTCCTATATCCAAACCCTCGACGACAGATCACATTTTAAGCCAACCGTAAGCACCTTCTCTGCTTCCCCTCAATCAATTTCACGTCTTTTTCATCTTTACATCATCAATTTTGATCTTGCTTTCAATTTCGGAAGGTATCTCTCTACGATTGGTGGCTGGTCAAATCCGAAGACAACGACGGAAAAAGCAAACTCGCCGTCGCCGGCGTTTCTTCCGCCCCGTGAGTTAAATTCCCCTAATTTCTGTTTTAGGGTTTCATTTGTCCCCACTGTTTGTTTGGGATTGTCAATTTTAGGGATTTTGATTGCGAATTTCGCCGTTCAATGATAGGCAAGAGATTCCCCGGAGAGTGTTTAACTCTGCGCCCATAAGTAAAAAACACGATGTTTTCACTTTAGAGACAACCGATGGAGTAACCGTTATTCTTGATGGGATTATCAACAAGCAGCAGACTATTGCAAATGGGTTTTCTGATGAGGTACTAAAGAACGCCCTTCTTTTTTAATTTTACTCTACTGTTTCTGGTTGGCATTCCTAGTCCAAGTTTCGAACTTGGGTTTGTTTAGGTGTTGAGTGTTGTAATCGAATTGTTAGCGAAAATTGTGGCTTTTGAGGTTTGGTAGTGAAGAAGTTTCAGTTGAGTTAACTGACTATGAGCAATGGTAAATTGCATAGTGAGTGTGACTAGCTAATTAGGTGTCAATCATTCTGGGGGTATCCAAAATCAAAGCAAAGGCATCTAACGAGTATAAGTGAGCACAGTGTCTAGTCATTCTTGCTGCATGTTTTCCTGATTTACAAAATTTGAACTTGCTTCCTGTTTTATGTAATATGTTGACCTTTGCAAATTGATTGCCTTTGATCTTAAACAGATTGCCAAGCGTTTTCAATTGGGATTTTATCCAGGCTGGGAAAAAGGTGTTGCAGAGTTTTTGGCAGGAGATTGCAACACTACTGTTGTTTCTGGAAGAATATCTGATTCGGGTTCAGAAGGTTTACATATTTATGTTACTTTTAATGTGTAATATTGTAGTTCATGCCTAGAATTTTGTACACTTGCTAATTATCATCATTTTGAATTCTTTCTCTTTCTGTGGAGTAGGTGAAGGTAAAAAGGACTCCAGTCCTACATCTGTGCATTTTTCTCAAGAAGAAACTCGAACTCCTTATGAGCATGTTGGATCAACTTATTTTCAGTGGAATGGTACATCAAAGAATCTGGAAGGCAATCAGAGGAACCCAATGTCCGGATGCTCTATGAAGCATAGAAGTTCTAAGTTGCTTCCTTTATCAGATGCCTTTGAGAATGTAGGAGAAGCGTCAGGTGTAGCTGTTCAGTCAGGAGGGAAAATGAGCGAGGCAGAGAGATGTCCGAGCAATTCTGCACGCTGGGTGACCAGATTTTTGTCAGAGTTTTGGAGCAAATGGACGAACCAGCAAATGGTTGGCAATAGTTTGAACTCCGAAAAGAAGACAACGGACTCTGTTCTAACAGTATCAAAAACTGTAATCAATTCTTCACAAACTGATGAATCTGAAGTAGGAGAGAAAGGTATGTACCATCCCTCAAATCCTGCCTAAGATTTTGTAGAACTAGCTATCTGAAATGTCATTTTGATAATTATTTTAGAAGAAGGTTCACATGAGCAAGTGTCTTGTGAGGAGATACATGATTCTGAATTTTCGAAACAGTTGTCTTCAAGGCTGTCCTTGAATAACTCAATTAATGACATGGTTAACCATGCTGTTGAGGAGGAAACAGGCACAGATGACATGGTTAACCAAGCTGTTGAGGAGGAAACAGGCACAGATGACATGGTTAACCAAGCTGTTGAGGAGGAAACAGGCACATATGATTTTATATCAACTGCTTTGCAGTCTATTGGTATACCAAAGACTCTAGAAGAAAATGAGAAGAACCCAGAATCTGGATGCTCAATCAAGCATAATAGTACAAATTTTAGTCCCTCAGTAGATGTAGGTGTCGTAGTGTCAGGTGTAACTGTTCCGTTGGAGGGTGAAACTAATCTATCAAAAATAAGTCCGAGAAATCCTGGAGGCAGAGTATTTGGAGATTTGTCAATAATTACAAGAAGCAAAGGTAAGACAAAGCAAATTGTTGGCAGTGGATTGGACTCAGAACAAAACACAGTGGACTCTGTACCAGCAGTTGAATCAGTGAGCAATACTTCAGAAAATGTGGATTATGAAGTTGGAGGGAGACAGATGTTTGAATTGTTTCTCTCTTGTTGTGAAAGGGCTGAAGGTCTAATAAACTCCAGTCAAACTTCTGTGCATTTTGCTCATGAAACTCCTAACAAGAAGGTCCATTGTGAAGATAGGCTTGATGTTGAAGATCCAACACAGATTACCCTGTCCTCAGATAGCACCATTGATGACTCAAAAGTTGATAATTTAATGAACCATGCGGCTGAAGTGGAATTGGACGCGGAGAATATTGGATTAACTGAGTTTCAGTCTTTTGGGAGACCACAGACAAGAGATGAAAGTGAGAAGAATCCAGCATCTGAGCCTGCGGCTGAAACTCTTGAGATCCTAGATGAAGCACTCGATGTCAATGCTCAGTCAGGTGAAAAAAGAGATATATCGGTTGGATCCTCAAGCCAGTTTGCAGGTAGAGTGTCCCTACTGTTCTCAGGAATTATTCAGAGAAAAGAGAAGAAGAAGCAAACAGTTGGCAATGGACTGAACTCTGAAACAAAAACAATCGATTCTGTTCCAGTAGTTTCTGGTAGTGTGAGCAACCCATTAGAAAATGATAGTTTTGAAACAGCAGGAAATTGGGTGTCCCATCCTTCAGATTCTGAACTTCAAGAACCAGTGGATGTGAATGTGGTAAGGAAACTGGATTTTGATTTTGTAGAGGATGATATGCAGCAGACTTCCAATGCAGAAGAGGGACAGGATTTTGGAAATGTTAAAGCTCAAGGTACTGTGCATTCTGGGTCACATTTATACTTGTTCATCTAAACGTTGCCTGAGAAATCGAATTGATGAGTTGTATGTTGCAGTTAGAGAAGGAAAAAGCGGTGCTAAAGGAGAAATTAAATCCAGGAAGAGAAACATGAGACAAGTAACTGTTGATACACAAGTAAGCTAGTTATAGTAAATTCGAGCTGATTGTTTTTCAACTCCTTTGGCTGTCCATTCAAAGTAACTGTTCATCTGAATTGTGACCATCTCATTTGGTGTTTTTTTTAGGAAATTCATTCCATTCCGGAGGTGAACAAGAAAAATAACAGAACTCCTTCCACTCTGGAGGTGAAGAAGAAAAAAGATGGAACTCCAAAGGCAAACACAAAGAAGAGACAAGTATCTGCTTCTTTGGAAGGGAGCAAGATGAGAACATCAACTCCTTCAACTCTGGAGGTGAACAATAAAGAAAAGGTATCTCTTTCCACTACAAAGGTATACACAAGGAAAAGAAAGGTATCTCCTTCCACATCGGATGTGAGCAAGAAAAATAAGTCGAGTCCTTTAACTCTGGAGATGAATAATAAAAAAGAGGCTACTCTTCCCTCTCCGAAGGTGACCGCGTACACGTCTCTTATTTCTCCAGAATCTTTGAGTGCCGGACGGTCAAGATCAGGTGAGTGGGCTTCACACACCCAATATGATCTCTTACATACAGACACACATGTGGTCTACTTTGTTTTCCTTTCTGTTTTGTGTTGGTTTGGCTAATAGTTTAGAATAATGAAAATGGGGTGTAAGTGAGCCCAACATGGCAGACATATTTTCAATCAGTCAATAACTCGATATATGAGGGGACATCCGGATGTTAATAGGATGGTTTATAGCATTTCAAACATGTATTTCTGTTTGTTGTACACTATTTAAATGGGATTAAACAAATTGACATTGTATGGTTTGACAGAAATTGAAAGATCAACCTGCAATATGTGCTGTTCTGTTTGATTGAGTTTTAGGTGCTCAATCATTTGCTTATGTTGCAGGGAGACTACGGCTACGGCCCTTAGAGTTCTGGCGCAATCAGTCAGCAGTTTATGACAAGGTGCCTTTCCGATCTATTTTTTACCTTCGTGTGTGTGTGGTTTGATGACTATTAACTCTTGAGCTTCAGCCTTTGTGACACATTGACTCGGTATCTCTATTGGTATATTCAGGATCATGGAGTCATTGGGATTCAAGAAGAGATACCTAGAGTAACACCTTCAAGAGGTTTGTTTCTTATAAATTGTATTGAACTGGTTGCTTCTCTTTACACCTTTATATGAATGTGAATGTGCTTAGTAGATATATACTACATGATCTGCTTCACCGCAAAATAGGGATAGTAAACCCATTGTATCTTAATGCTTATGATCTTAACTTCTGTTGAATACTTGTGTTCTCTATGTATTTTTTTGTTTTGTTTCTGGCAATATCAGCTGATGATGATATGTTTACCTGTTCATAGGCAGTTTTACTGAGCCGCGGAAAAGAAAAGGCAATAGAGGTTGATTTCTTGGCAAAGCTATAGCTTGTTTGTTACCTCGAGTAAGTGTGGTAATCAACGTGAGCTGAATGCAGTATCAGTCAGAGTTCAAATTACCCTGACCAGCATCACCAATAGACTTCCACACAATTTGCGGGCGGCAAAAGAATTTCTAGGATTTGTATATAATGAAAGCTCAGAGCACATAGCGCCACTCTTTAGGGGATGTTCACAAGTTACAACAGATGGAGATATAGGATGTATATTTGTGTTAGTTCAATAGGAAAGCTCATTTCCAAAGTAGGAAAAGCTGAAGTTTGTTTAATGAGATAACTAAGCAGCCTTGAATCTTCTTTTGTATATTCTTTAGTTCTTGAATAGGTTTTTGCTATTCGGTTTGGCGAATTGCACCAAAGTGTGAGCACACTGGAGGAGAAATAAAACACTGTTATTTCAAAAGCTCATAGTTTTCTCCAGTGAAATAAAACGCAAGTTTATAAACCGTACACGTACACATATCCAATGGTTCACATCTCCCTCTACAGAAACACAAAATTCACCACGTCAGCAATCCTCATGACCACAGAACCAACCAATCAGCGGCATATTAAACCCACGCCGCGGATCACCAATCTCACCCGTCTATTCAAACACTAATCCAACGGCCTACACTCTCCCTCCCAAATCCTCAGAGCGAGAAAACACAAACCCTCCGACTATATAAACCCACCCACTCCTCACCTCCATCTCACACAAAGCATTCCAAAAGATCCGAATTCGAAAACCGAATCAAAAATGTCGGGTCGGGGCAAGGGAGGCAAGGGTTTGGGCAAAGGCGGAGCCAAGCGGCACAGGAAGGTCCTCCGCGACAACATCCAGGGCATCACGAAGCCGGCCATACGCCGTCTCGCTCGCCGTGGCGGAGTGAAGAGGATCAGCGGCCTCATCTACGAGGAGACACGTGGCGTCCTCAAGATCTTCCTGGAGAATGTGATCCGCGACGCCGTGACGTACACCGAGCACGCCAGGAGAAAGACGGTGACGGCCATGGACGTCGTCTACGCGCTCAAGAGGCAAGGCAGGACTCTCTATGGGTTCGGCGGCTAGGGTTGTGGTTTGGGATATGGGGAATTGTAAAGGGGATTTTGGGTTGTGGTTTCGGCTGTGGTTGGATTTAGGGTTTTTCTTATAAAGTAGTAGTGGGCTTTGAAGTTGTTGTTAGGTTTATTTTGAATGAAGAATCGACTTGCTTCTTTTACCTGATGTTGTTAATTGAATGGTTTGCATTTGATCTGAAATTTCAATTTGTTGAACGATACTGGTAATTCTGTGACTCCATTTGAGTTTATAGGTTCCAATTTGTGAAAATAGGTGTTCGTTTTTGTTATTCCACATTGGTTTGGAGATAACTGCTCCTGTACTTGGCATGAAAATCACAATTCCGGGCATCCTTTTCTGGGTTGCTAGTACTGTTGAGTCTGAACTCTGAAGGAGCTTGTGGTTTGGGCCGATAACTACAGTGAAAGTAATGGGCCTTTTTTAGGATTTTTGATTTCTGTGTGGTTTTGGACTTTTGGGCCCCTTAAAAATCCAAATCAGGCCTTGACAAAGTGACATGCATTTTGAAAAAAAATCAATTTAGGGGTGATTCACGAGTTAAAAACTCGCTTGAAGCTATTAGGGTGGTGAAAAGCTTGGAGCGTCTAGTGTGAGGCTATATGTGAAAAAATATTTATATGTGAAAAATATTGGAAATTTTTGTATGCACAACACAATCTTAACCGTTTATAACAATTTGTATGTTTGACCACCATGTTTCTATATTATTTCCTCTAATCTTAATCATCCATGTATGTATGTAAAGATACACGCTGTGTACTGAAGATACTCTCGAAAAATATAGGTCATTTGTGAACAATATTAGGTGAGAGTCGTCGCTTTAGAGAAGGGTTCTTTTAACGATACATAATTTATTCAATGAATACGAGGCAAGGCACTGCCCCTCTTTTAGATCCAAAGTTTACTTTGGTGGGGTGACCCAGGCATAAAACAATGTACCTTTTGGACCTTTGGGACCTTTTGAATTTTAAAAGCTTTATTTTTCATTTTCATTATTTAACTTCCTTGAGTTAGAATTTAGCTTTTTTTTTTTTTAAACACATTAAAATTTCACCACCCGTCCACAATTGACAAAAAATGATTGTCAGTTTCTTTTTGTTGAATGAGTTATCTATCTCTATTACAGTAAAGCAAGACGTTTAGCAAATTCACCAAAATGTGAACTGCCGATTTTGCCTAGTTATCACATTACCCTTACAACCAAACACGAAAGTTATTACGGTAAAGAGATAAAAAAAAATTAAAAAACAAGATAATCTCATGAGGAGAGAAAAGTGGGAAAGAGGTAACTGTTACAAGTGAGAGTTATAACTGCTAAGAAACTCCCCAGTCCCCATTACCCACTAACTTTATAAGATGGAAAAAAAAAACAGTTACAAATGAGAAAAAATAATAATTACCTATTGAAAATGTTTTCGACATGCGAGTATGGCGGGTATAGAGACTAGTTTTATTTAACCAATCAAGATGCTGATCATGATATCCAACGTTTGCACAATGGTGTTCATTTAAGCCATTGAATTCTAAGTTTCTAACACCAATCTAAGTTAATATAATGAGAGAGACAAACGATCCATATGACTCGCTACGACAATGATCAAATCTCTCCGATCGGAACAAGAAAGGAAGACAAGACTTCCATTGTTCGCAATCCACTGAATCTTATAGTATGAACTTCAATTATATTACTTTGTCCCCAAAACAAAATTGAGTTCAATCTATCAATTAAGCTTGTTTCATCTTTCCTCTTATGAATATTTCCATTTCGAGTCGATTTCTATTATAACTCTTCCTAATTGACATGAAGTGCCGCAAACTTACAAACCTAGCTAGCTAGGGCACTTTGAAAATATCATCTATGATTCTAATGGTTTTTTTTCGGTTGGCCGATCGAACAAAAGCCTACACATACAAGAGGATGAAGAACCCTAGCACGTAATTTACGATTACTTTCATATTCCTATATACAATTGAAACCTGAATTTATATGTGTTGTTGTGGGTATATCCTGACTAAATCTAAGATTGACGTTTCTAATAAATTTTCTAGTAGCTTTCATTCCACCTGTTCATTATGAATATATGATTCATTAGGACAATGATTAAAGCTTTGCAATGGTATTTCTGATGGAATTCCATTTGTGATTCACGTACTCATCGTAATTTGAAAACCTTTCCATCAATAATCCTGTGGCATTGATATTTACTTATGATTCTTTCCATTTCTAGGTAGGCCAATCATGTTTTCCACAAAACAAAACAAATTAATTCAAGAGAACCATTTCGACTTCTCTACCGCTAGCTCGGTCATCAGCATTACTCTTTGCTCCCCAAGTAATCAACCGACATTCTAGTAATGTTAGTTACATTTAGACTTAATTGATCCATGAGTGACATGTTTAAAATTTTTAGATTAAATAAAGAGTGTAGATTTTATGAACTTTACTAAGTTTACCATTTGTTAACTTTAAAGTAACTTTAGAGGAGCTAGATCCTTAGCTGGAAATGTGAATCATGATTGAAGGTATTCATAAACGTACAAAGCTAATCGGGGAAGATTCACCTATCAAACAGAACTACATACTGACGCATATGATGATTCCGTTTACGAGTCCATTTCAATTAGTGTGAACTTGAAGAAATGAGGTTTGTCACTTTCGCTTAAAACACAAACTTGAAAGGGCGAGGAGACTCGATATACATCTGAAATGAAATCTAGTAACCAAGAAGACGATACAATCAACGTGAAACTGAAATGGTTTTATAACCGCCGGCAAAGATTCTCAGTTTGTTTTTTGTGGTTATGAGAGTGGCTTCGTGGCTAGCTGCACAGTCAGCTGCTTGTTCTTTAGCTTTTGGAAAGGATCTGGGAATTTGATTGGCGTCTGCATGCCAAAGATTAAGCTTTGTGTCTTAATCCACATTAGTATATAAAGCCATGTTCAAGGTCAAACTAGCAAATATTAATCACCATTTGTTTCCCCTTTTTTCTTTTAGAATGCCAAGTCACCACTTTGTTAAAGAAGAATATTGTCTTTATATATGCACAAGTTAGCTAGTTGCGTCCTATAATTCTCTTGAAACAATATCATCGACCCTGCTACGTATCGCTACTCAATTTCATTTTAGAGCTATATGTATGCTTCGGATAAGCCGTGCGTTAACCTATTAGCATTTGTATGAATCATTTACTTGATTTTGTGTTGCCCCCCTACGTATAAGATTTTAGGGTAAATCCCGTTTTGACCGAT
>NC_020496.1:9350044-9380915 GCF_000184155.1 Fragaria vesca subsp. vesca
ATCTTTTCTGTATGCGACTACATCTCTATTCTTCAATTCTTCTTCTTATCCTTTTAGATTTCTAGTCTTATCCTGCTTAAAAAGTTCCTTAAATATAAATTTTCTAATCTTCTTTTTCCTATATAGAGTTTGATGAAATATTGGATTTCAATATATTGTTATTGGGTTTTATAATTTGTTCTACTTTCATTGACGCCAAGCTATTTTCATTTCTTTCAAAGACTCGTAATTGATGTATGCTTGAGCTCCTACACTTTGCATAGGTATACAACAAAAATTTTTTTTAACCTTCGGCCAAAATTGAAGCCCATCCCACGTTTAAATCCTGGATCCGCCATTGGCTAGGTACCAATCAAAAGAGAACAAGAAATTAAACAACGTACAGAGCTAGGCAGTTGAATTACGATCAGTATATTTCATGCCCATGCGGTTCGTTTATTGAAAGATGATTGTACTTTGATACTTTGAATCACGGATACAAAGCTTTTGTATATGCATTACAATTATCCTCGGCTTTTCTCTTGGTGCCAAACAAACAGGTATCACTTTCGGATCACATGCTGCACATCTCCGCTGGGAACATCTGCACTTAACTTCACCATTTAGAGCCACCAAAAAGGACATAGTATACCAGTCTTTGAGTACTTTGGCGTCAATATATGCATGTGAATTGAAGTACGTACTGGAGTCTGTGAATATATATGGAGCTAGCATCCCCAATCAGTCGTCGCGATAGTTGGCATGTGTACACGGTGATGAGTACTTTAGTAGGAAAATGTAGTTTAGCTCCTATCCTTTTTCGATGAACATATGAAGGAGAGCCATGAGTTTTGGTATATATGGATTAATTTGGTTAACTCGTAGTCGATCTGTCCAATATTATGGTGGAAATTAATTTGGTTTGATTCTCTTGCTTGTGATCCTTGAGGTAGAGAGCCGCGCCACGAGTTCGATCAATTAGATGTAGTGAACAAAATATATCCCTTTGCAAGAGTCTCGTGATTAGTTTATCCAGAAATTTAGGCAAGCGTAATTATCATTTTGATTTGATTTCTGTTGTGTTAATTTTCTCATATACACTTGGTTAGTTGGTTTACCATAAAGAAAAGAGGTCAAAATGTTGATATCATCTATAGTTTATCTTTCTCACCATACATGTTGATTTGCAAATACACTATTAAACCCTAAATCGACATTTTGAAGATGAGTAGAGACAATCAAACATGAAAGAACAATGAAAGATCTCGGTAGGTCTAAGATCTTGAATGATCTTAATCACCCTTTTATCTGTAGTCGGCCATTATTGCGGTTAAGAAAAAAAGGATATTGAGGACATAAAGGAGTGGAAGGAAAATAAACAGAAATTGGAACTCTCCCGAGTGTTTGCTTTTAAGAATTTTGGTAAACTAGCCGACACAGGCTATAGTTGTACGACAATACGAGATGATCGATACTGGTCACACTACTGCAGTGGGATTAGTTTGGCTTTTTGGTGTTTACGTATCATGTTCGGAGATACACGGATTTCTGGCGTCGCCAGTTGGTGAATAATATTGGAACCTAATAATAATCCCTCTTAACTTCTAATGGTCTTTGTTTGTTTTCTTAATCAAGCATGCTGCATCAGGGCCGTCGAGATTTATGCCTGCACTAATTAGCAACCTTCTTATAAGGACCATCTTGTTAAGGACCAGCTGATGACTTTTTCATTTAATGGTTTATTAATTATTACACTCACTTTTTATCATATTTTTTCATCTCAATCGTTTAGTTTTCAGGTCTATATAAATAGATCACTTATACAAATTTTCAGTCAAATTGATGATTGTTAAAAGATTGAACTAAATCAAATCAATGGACGATCCAAATCTGTCAAATATGAGCCGTTCAAGTTTATAATTGGTAAATCACATTTATGAATGCCTTATATATCTAAAAACTAGACGGTCGATATGTGAATATGAGATCGAAAAATGAGTGAAATGAATAAGTCCTCAACTAAGTGATCCTCATTAAAACCACTCCCTAAAATGCATTCCTACAATTCGTTTTCAAGTAAATTATCTGCTAGCCTCCAAGACTTGGTTGTAAGATTTTGAAGTTATTAAACCTTATGACTCCGGCCCATTAGAGCCTTTTTGAGATATTACATATGACGTATCTTCTAAATTGTGGGTTGGCTTGTAATCACTGTTAGTATTAGGGTAAAGTGTTTCTCTTTTGATCCCAAAATCTAAACTACTGGGAATACAGCTTGTTAATTAATAGTTAATTGTGATGAGTGTAACTAGTATCTAATTTATTTTAATCTGTATTTGCTTTGTAGTTTTCATTCACAAACAAAATCATGTCATTTGTATGATTCCAACATTCGAAAGATGATAATATGATATAATTAACTTAATTTTTCTATAATTATCCACTTGTGATGTCCTAGGCTAAATCAATCCACCTGGTTTTTAAGAAAGCGATTAATGGAAATATGGAATGGCATTATTATTCATTGACCTATATGCAATAGATTAAAAACAGAAATATTTCATTTTGATTATTAACCCAGTTTAAGCTATTGGGGACGATACGTGAACTGATTGTTACAAAATTATACACCAGGACAAAGAAGACTTGCTCATCCCCTCGCTCAATGGCGTAGCTAGCTAGGGGGCAAGGGGTTCAATTGAACCCTCTCAAATTTTTAAAAAGAGTAATTAGCCTTCATTTGTATTGGATATCAATGGAAATAAAACATAAATTGACCCTTCTTCTCTAATAAATTTTTAATTAGTCTTAAATATTCTTCAACAATAATGGAATGAAATAAAAATTTATACTATTCAAATACTTAATCCAATTAATACAAATCATGTTAAGGGTTTTTTACCTTACTAAATGGAAACAACATATTAATTAATGTTTACCATACATCAACATGCATTATCTCTCAAACAAAAGAAAAAGTATCTTTCTTTTTTTCCAATATTTATCGTGCATGAAATTCTAATCCAAGTTATTAGAGATGATAGAACAAAAATATTGTTGAAATTAAGTTTGCGCCATTCTTTTAAGTAAAATTGTATTGTTGCTAAAGAGTGACTGAAAATTAATTAATTTTCTAATTAATCAAATTTGACCCTTCTAAGTGAGATGTCTGGCTACGCCACTGCCCTCGCTCTATATAATGCTCTACTTCTCTTCCCACTCGGTCCATGCTTTTCCCTGGCCAGTTGAAACCTTCTCAACCACAAGCTTGATAACACTGAACTACTCCCCTTAACTTGCAAGCTAGCTTTAGCCAGACGTAGCTATGGTGAATATAACTTCCATCAAAACAGCATCTAATGGCCTGTGGCAAGGCGACAATCCTCTAAACTTCGCCTTCCCGCTCCTAATAGTTCAGACCACCTTGATCATCGTGGTTAGCCGCTTCCTCGCTTTCCTCCTCAAACCCCTCCGCCAACCCAAAGTCATTGCAGAAATTGTCGTAAGTATTCTCTTTGAATATAACTTCACATGTTATGTTGTATTAGTTCTTTCTGATATATATGAATTTGGATTAGGGTGGAGTTCTGCTTGGTCCTTCAGCTTTTGGACGAAACACAGAATACTTGCACACAATCTTTCCATCATGGAGCACCCCAATACTAGAATCAGTAGCAAGTATTGGTCTACTATTTTACTTGTTCCTTGTAGGCTTAGAGCTCGACCTGAGCTCCACTCGCCGAAGTGGCACTAAGGCTTTCGGAATAGCCATCGCCGGCATAACGCTCCCTTTCCTCTGTGGCATCGGCGTCGCTTTGGTCTTCCGCAAAACAATTTACGGAGCTGACAAAGCAGGGTTCACTCAGTTCCTTGTCTTCATGGGAGTGGCACTCTCCATCACCGCCTTCCCTGTGCTTGCCCGCATCTTAGCGGAGCTCAAACTCTTAACGACTCAGATCGGGGAGACCGCCATGGCCGCTGCTGCCTTCAATGACGTTGGTGCATGGATCTTGTTAGCCTTGGCGGTGGCCTTGGCAGGTGACGGTGCTGGTGGCCACAACAAGAGCCCCTTGATATCCATTTGGGTCCTCCTTTCAGGTGATTTCTGTTTGACTATTACAGTCCTTGTGGTTTAAAGTTGACATATGTTTAGTTCTTATGGTTTTATTTTAATCTCAACAGTCCTTAAAGTCACGATTTTTCATCCAAATAGTCCTTATGGTTTTATTTTAATATGAATAGTCTTTAAAGTCATGATTTTTCATCCAAATAGTCTTTATGGCATTTAACTGAGAAAATTATCAGAATGACTATTTGGATGAAAAATCATGACTTTAAGGACTATTCAGATTAAAATAAAACCATAAGGACTATTTAGATGAAAAATTGTGACTTTAAAGACTATTCAGATTAAAATAAAACCACAAGGACTAAACAGATGTCGACTTCAAACCAGAAAGACTAAACAAATTTCAGTTCTTCATATAATTAACATGTACATAAATAATCTTCTTTCATTTTTCATTGCTTCTTAATGTTTTCTTGTAGTACGTACGTATATTTCTCTCATTTAATTTTCATATGATTTATAGGGTACGTATATTTCTATTTGATTAACAGGTGTTGCATTTGTCGCGTTCATGATGGTCGTGATCCGACCGGCCATGAAATGGGTCGCCAGTCGGTGCACACCGGAGCAAGACGTCGTGGACGAAGCCTATATTTGCTTAACCTTAGCCGGAGTAATGGTGGCCGGGTTCATTACTGACCTAATTGGAATTCATTCCATATTTGGAGCTTTCATCTTCGGACTCACAATTCCGAAAGGACAGTTTGCAGATAGATTAATATCGAGGATTGAAGACTTTGTGTCCGGCTTGCTGCTTCCTCTTTACTTTGCGTCGAGTGGGTTGAAGACGGATGTGGCTAAAATACGTGGCGGCGGGGCATGGGGGTTGTTGGCTCTGGTTATCACCACGGCGTGCGCCGGGAAGATTCTGGGGACGTTTGTGGTGGCGATGATGTTTATGATTCCGGTAAGAGAGTCCTTGACGCTTGGTGTGCTCATGAACACCAAAGGCTTGGTGGAACTCATCGTCCTAAACATTGGCAAGGAGAAGAAGGTCAGCTCATTTCTTGCACATTAATCTATCACTATGTTTATATGTTGACCCTTAATATTAGCTAATCGACTTGCATGTTTGTCATAAATGTCATTTTTAGGAGATTTTGATTAGTGAGAATGACAGAAATTAGAGAATATGTAAGATAGGTACTGCCAGAAAAACATGTCATTGAGCAAAGTCACAGCCAAAGAAGCATGTCATTTCCCAGAAACCGATATTGAGTCCTAAACAAAACTGTACTGTCTGATTGTTAAACGGATGCTGAACTGTCTTAGCCTAGAAATCTTTGTATTTAGCTTAAAATTACATTACTAATAATTCTGTCCATCGTTTTCAATATGTCACCTCAACATGGGATCATTTTGTAAGACGTACTCTTGCATACGTATAAACATTTGATATAGTGTTTATAGTTTACTCTAACACTGTAAGTTAATTAACAAAAGTTTAGAGACGTTAAAGATCAAGGATAATAGCTTTGATGTGAATGGACCAAAACATTGTCATTTTAATTTCAATTCACATTCACTAGTTGGACTTCAGGCCTTCAGCCATGCCATCGTACTAATAAGTATTAGCAACACATCAGATCCTATCAAAGATGTGAAATTAAGCTTACAAAAATACTTAGACATTCATGCACAAAACTAATATCCACGACTAGTTGGCGGATCCAGAATTTGAAACCTGTCTAGGCTTATAAATTAGAAGTGCAAAAAAATTAGAATTTTTAGGTACATATTTTTTTTGTTATTGAGGTTTGGATCACAATGGGAGACTCATCAAATAAAATTTCGTTTAAAGAAACACTAACAGAAGTGTAGAACTATAGGAGAAAGAAAATGGGAAGGAAGAAAAAAAAAACTTACAACAAGGAACTGAAGGAAGAAAGAACAAGGGAAGAAGAAAATATAGGAAAAATAAATAAAATAATCCCAAATCTGCTTATAACACCAGTCGAACCTTTGACTAGGGGCCAGAAAAATAAGATGACAGCTTGCGAACTGAACCGTGCGTCAAACCGACCAGCCACTCTTACGTTGACACGTATCAATTTTTCCCACCCCAGCATCTTTCATGGATGTCAAAATTAACTTCCATTTTCTCCGTCAATTATTGATCGATTCGACGACTCCTTTTCTCTCTCCACCATCTTCCTCCCACCCCTTCACCTTCGATTCATCATTTTCATTAAAGCAATTCTCCCATTTTCTCTCTTTTGTTTCTTTCAATTGAAACTCAACCTCAGAGATAATCAAGTTATGGTGAACCAACAATCAAATCTAAGATTCATTCGAATCAATTCAAGTTGCTGGGTTTTTTATTTTTTTATTTTTTATTTATCAGATCCATAGTCTGTGAGGTCTCCGATCCGGATCCCTTGGGTTTTTTGCTGAGTTTTTTTTATCAGAAATATATGTTATGTACAGGTGAAAATCTGTCTAGGCTACAACCCAGACAATCTTCCACATAGATCCGCCTCTTATCACAACATCATATAAGATCCATATTCTAATTTATAATGATGCATCAACAAACTTATCCATTTACGAAAGAATTCATCGTAGGACTGGAATTATTAATCAAATGCAAATTTAGTGAGTCAAATCCTATTCAGGATGGGAAGGGTTAATGAAGACCATGAATAAGAAGCAATACAAGACGAGTAATGTTATGAGAAATTTTTCAATGCTCCCGAAGGATCACGTGGCAGTCTGACGTGGTCTTTCCTTGTCAATTAAATTTTGACACGTGGATTTATTACAACTAAAATATAATATAAACTAAGGTTTTTTATATTTTGTGAAATGACCGTCTTGGGTTTTTTATGAGTTTTGCCTAGGGTTTAGGGGTTAGAGTATAAGTTTAGGGTATACAGCTTAGGATTTAGGGTTTAGGGGTTAGGATTTAAAATATCAACAAGAAACCCAAAATGGTCTTTGACAAAATCACGAAAATTGTTTTTCATCATGAAAATCCACATGTCAAAATTTTAATGGAATGGAGGATCACGTCGGACTGCCACGTGGTACTGAAAAATTCCTCGTAATGCTAGATGAACCACCTTTTGGTGAACCATCTAAAACCTACCTTAGGTGACAGCTGTTGTGGCATAACCACACCATCAATTCATAATTATATTTCCATATTATGAATTACTAAATTCCTAGTTTGTTTTTCTTTTTAACTCTATTTTTAACTCTATTGAATCAATCTTAAAGCTTAATTAAAATAAAAGGAAATACAAAGAATAGACTCAATGGAGGAAACCATCTGCAGAAAGATCTTAAGAGCCACATTAATGCACCCAATATCGATCTTTGCTGCAAGCCTGCACCTAGGGTTAATCATATATCAATTCATTGTATATCATTATTGCTTTACTCTAATCAACCTTCACATGATATTGGGGAATCCTGATCAATAATTTAATCAAAAATGATAATAACCCCAAAATCAAAAGCCTTCATGATGAACTAAACGGAGGAACATTATTTTTTTTCCTAGCCACTTCAGTTGTGTATAACTAAATTAAAGAGTGTAAAGCCATTTCAACAATCTTTTAGATCCTAACTGCGACGTCTTCACAAGACGTTCTTTTCATCTCTCTCTTCACCCATGTCCTCTCAAGTCTCAACCGTAGCTAGCTCTCACCTCTTCTTCAATTGGACATCTCTAATCTTCTCAATAGACAAGATCAAGAAAGTAAGCATGGAATGGAGGTTAAAGATATTTGAATGACAGCAGAAACTCCTATAAATCAAATTCACTCCTCCCCCTAAACCCTAATTCTTAAATATGATATTTTTCATTTCATACTCAAGAATACATGGCAGAGTTTTTGTTAAACGACACTTGCGGGGAAAATTGAGGAGGTACCGTGTTGATAAATTGAAGAGGAGCTGATCGAGAAGGTGAGAACGGATGTGATCGACAACATCAACTGATGAATCGAAATCATCGCGCACATAAAATCAGATCTGATCAGCAATCTAAAAAGTAGAACTTAAAAAATTTGATAAATTCAAGAAAGTTATTAAAAAAAAAATACGTTATTAGGAAAAATAGAAACATAAAAAAAAAACATAAATTATGATTTAATGACGTGATTAGTCCATATCAGCTGTCACCTAAGGTGGGCTCTAAGTGATTTCCTAAAAGGTGGTTCATCTAGCATTACTCATACATACAAGACCAATCAAAGAAAAAAATTCAAAGAAAAAAAATGTTAGAGAATCAAACGCACATATCATGCATTTTGAAAACAACAGCTGGATCAACTTTTATCTTGCTCGATCACTTTTTAATCTATCCCTTACGTTGTTGTCTACCATCTAACTCCAACAATTACTAGCTTTATGTCACTCTTTGCTTTGTTCATAAACATTGGCACATTGCTCCCTCTTTTCTTTAGGCTTATGACCAATTAATCCTTGAACTCTTAGGTGGGTTAAAACATTTTTTTCCCTCTGCAATATTAAGACAAATCTGTTTAGATGTCTTGGAAAAGAAAAGCAGCCACAGAAAGCATGAGATGTAAAGCCATTTTTCTTAAGGACATGCACCAAGTTTATAAAGCAAGAAATTTATTGCTTTATGGTTGATCAATCAATGAATTAAAGTTGGATTGCATGGCAAGTATATTATTGCTGCCAGATCAAAAATTCATTATAAATTTATGAATCTATATTTGTCACCCAAGAAATAATTTTTTTTATTGTTCTTGAACTAGCTAGACTAGATATATACACACTGAATGGCTGATTTATTACAAATTATAAACAGAACATTTTCTTATCAGTTACTAATTCAATTACAGGTACTAAATGATGAGTCATTTGCGATTCTAGTCCTCATGGCACTCTTCACCACCTTCATCACAAGTCCGATCGCGATGGCCATTTACAAACCGGCACGTGGAATCTCATTTTCCACTCACCGTAAACTATGTGATCTCTCCACAGTTGATCAAGCTTCCAAAGACGAGCTCCGGATACTTGCATGTGTTCATGGTCCAAACAATGCACCTTCACTCATAAGCTTCATAGATTCCATTCGAAGCACCAAAAATTCCCAACTCAAACTCTTCCTAATGCACCTTGTTGAACTCACCGAGCGCTCTTCTTCAATCGTTATGGTCCAACGGGCTCGAAAAAATGGGTATCCCTTCTTTAATCGAAGGCCTCGAGGTGAGTTGTATGATAGGGTTTATGGGGCATTCCAAGCCTATAGTCAATTGGGCCGAGTCTCGGTCAGGCCCACAACCGTAATTTCACCCTTGTCCACAATGTACGAGGATATTTGCCATGTGGCGGAAGATAAGAGGGCGACGATGATCGTCTTACCATTCCACAAGCAATGGAGATGTGATGGTGAAGATCATGAGAAAAAAGAGATCAATTTTGGGAATGCTTGGAGAGGGGTCAACCAAAGGGTGCTTCAAAATGCGCCGTGCTCGGTTGCGGTGCTTGTGGATCGTGGATTCGGAAATTTTGAAGCCCAAACTCCCGAGCCGGATAAAGTTGTGGCCCGACTAATCTGTATTCTATTTTTCGGTGGGCCAGATGATCGAGAGGCCTTGGAATTGGGTGGTCGGATGGCTGACCACCCATTGGTTAAAGTGAAGGTTGTGAGATTCGTCGAGAAAGAAGGTTTGGAGAGTAATGGGCCTCATGGGCCTATGTTTTGCCCCCTACCCACCAAGTCCACCGAGAACAGTTATAGCTTCTCCACAAACAAAATGGACCGAGGGAAAGAAAAGGTATGTTTTTTTTTTTTTGGTCTGAGGGAAAGAAAAGGTATGCTAGTGTGCTATAATTTGATCACATTGTATGCATGTATCACTTTAGTAACCAAATGTTGTTGTTTTCAGGAACTAGATGAGGCTGCATTGGCTGAGTTCAGGAGCAAACTAGTGGAGGATGGGAAAGCTGAGTACACTGAGCAAGTGGTGGCTAGGAATATTGTGGAGGGGGTGCTGGCAATAGTACGAGGTGGAGATCAGGACCTAATAATTGTAGGAAGAGGACGGTTCTCATCAAGCATGGTGGTGGAATTGCCAGACCGGCAAGCCGAGCACTCCGAGCTGGGGCCTGTTGGTGACATATTGGCCTCTTCCGGCCATGGTGTTGTCTCATCAGTCCTTGTGATTCAACAGCACGATGTAGCTCATGCTAGAGGAAGCTTCGGTGTCCAAGATAGTGCATGGTGAGTGCGAAAGTTCACCTTTGCAGATGAATCCTCCCCGTCTATAACAAGGCTGCTGAGAATATTTGCAAGGAATATCAATATTAATGAAGCCATATACATGTGATGTATAAATATTGTTTCAAGTTTCCTCCAAAAATATGGTATTGGTTTTCCTTATCGGTACAATGTACTTCAAACTTATAAGAAACAAAAGAACAAAACAAAAACAAAACAAAATTCCGAATGATGCTTAAATTCCAATTACCTAACCATCACAAGTGGTTGAATTGGTAAGAGTCTAGCAAAGTGTAGAACCCCCATATTCAAGTTTGAAACCTGCTGACGCTGATTAAAGTTAAATCTCAATTTATTCTTGGTAGCCACGAAGAAGGAACCGTAATGACACGGATTATTAGTCTTTGCGTCTAGAAAACTTTTAAAGAAACCGTGTGATCTCGATTAAAAATAAATAAATTTGGATCACCTAATGAAGCTAAGACCTTACTTTCATTCTGACACATGCTAAAAATTATTGGCTCGCTGAAATCTAACTCTATAACTTCTCAGTTCTAAAAAAAAAAAAAAAACTAATATAATTTCTCATAATATATAGCTTCCTTGAAAATAGCGATTGGATCATCTGCATCAAGACTGGCCTATGCCTAATGTGAATCTATGACATTGCATAGATCATCATTAGCTCTAAAGTTCAATGACATTGTCTCCTCGATCGACAAGGGGAAGAGGTGGGGAGATAAAGAGGTCCTGTATGATAGATACTATTGCTAATATAAGCACCTGAAGATAATCGCACTCAATGCGGTAAGACATATCCTTTATTCATGTCGATCGAGTCTTGCCAAGTAGAATGTAATCTTGGATTTGCAGATCAAGGTACAAATGCCTCTAGCATATCAGGAAAATGAGATATGAAAGCATAAATAGCTTTAATTGGATTCTCAAGCACTCATGGAAAGATTTCGTAAGAAACTTTGCACAAAGCTACGAGCCTGAAGCGGCCAACACCTCTGAGTATCTAGACCTTGGAATAAGGTCTAGGTGTGAACCTGTGAACAGAAACACCATTTTCTGATTAGGATTAGTTTAAGTTTAATTTCACCGACCAATTAAAGAAAGGTGTTGCGCATAGATAAATCAAGAAAAGGATTGCAATTCTGTGATTCTGGAATATTGATAATTTTAAGAATGATACTCCAATTGATGTAGACATTGATATGAGCATCTAAAGTAGCACTATATGCAAATGGACATCCCAATTGAAAAGGTTTACCTGTTGAAAAATAGAATCCATTAACCAAGAACTCGTCGTCTTGTGATCTTGTCTCTCTATTCATTGCCTATTCCTTAATGAGGCTCAAATCAACATTATACCTCGTTCGGTTTGCTGAAAGTGAGAGCAAGTTCTTTCTCTTTCACATGAGAAGGGAAAGAGAAATGAAATGAAATTTTCCAAAACTTTCGATTCTGATGGTTAGTAACATAACAAAAGTCATTAATTGGAAAAGTAGTTAAAAAATATGTGATTATCATAATGACTTGTTGTATTAACTTGTGAGTAATATACACGAGGAAATAAGTTGTTCTATTCGATTTTGAAAGGAACCACCTCCCCTATTTTCCCTTAAATCACGAAAATGTTTCTTTTCATTTTGCATCCCCAAATGGAGAAATGAAACAACAAATAATGCTTACTTTTCACAAATCAAACGAGGCTTAAAGAATACTTAACGGTAAACCAATAAAATGACTAAAGTACATATTCGAATCAATAATCATTACTTGCACTAAACAAACAAAAATGGTGGGGAAAGCAATGATCTTCCTTCCTGTTGGAGACTTGTTTATATTTATGCTCAAATAGAGTGGTGGGTGATTTACTTAGACTACTTTCTACCCTCTTATCCTGCTATATAAGTAACAACACAGGTCTTCACCATTTCACCATTTGAAGAACAAAGACATACATAGTCATCAAAGTTGAGCTTTCAGTTACTATCAAGTATCAACCATGGAACCTATGGTTCTGAACCTAACCAGCATGAGAACTTCTTCAGATGGAGCTTGGCAGGGTGATAATCCTCTGAACCATGCCTTCCCATTGTTGATAGTTCAAACCACCCTCGTCCTCTTCATCAGTCGCTTCTTTGCCTTCCTTCTCAAACCATTCTGCCAACCTAAAGTCATTGCCGAGATCTTAGTACGTACCATCGATCCGTGCTCCCGACTTGATCTTCAATATCTTCCTCATCAAGTCATCATACTTCAAACTTCAAGTTGTTGCTTTGCACATAACCATGTCTAGCTAGCTTAATTGACTTCAACTTATGAAAGTTAGACTACTAACATGCATGATGCATGGTCTCACATGTTAAATTCTGGGAAGTCTTCATTTTGAGACACATCTCTATCTCCCCAACTCTTGTCATATTAACCTTCATAATCGGGATGATCGAAATTGCACATAAAATGGAAAATTTGCTTGCTCTTGATATACATCATTGAGTTCTTGGAAGAAAAACTAAAACTCTGATTCCAGTAGTGTACTTTCTAGTAATTCATAGAGAACCACCTCATAATTACTCATACTTTTGGACGAACATTTATATGTGCTTCTAACAAAGCGCTCCCAGCAAAAATGCTACCCAGCAAAACAGCTTTCTATACGTATATGAACACTTCGGCCTCATATTATTTTCGTTTAATTAGTAGTTGTCAGACACTATGTGCAAGACATGCATGCATAACTGACATTAATTAATGCTTTTCATTCTTGTGTAATTTGATCAGGGTGGGATTTTGCTAGGACCTTCTGCACTTGGCCGGATCAAAGATTTCTCCCACATTATCTTCCCTTCATGGAGTACTCCCATACTCGAATCAGTAGCAAGCATCGGCCTCCTCTTCTACCTATTCCTCGTGGGCCTCGAGCTTGACTTGAGCTCCATCCGCCGCAGTGGCAAAAGCGCCATCACCATAGCACTTGCAGGCATTTCCCTCCCTTTCCTTATCGCGGTAGGAGTCACATTCCTCATGCGCAAGGCCATCAACGGTGAGAACAAAGTAGGGTACCCTCAGTTCCTCATGTTCATGGGGGTAGCCCTCTCCATCACCGCCTTCCCTGTCCTCGCACGCATCTTAGCAGAGCTCAAATTGCTCACCACACGCATAGGTGAGACGGCAATGGCTGCGGCAGCGTTCAACGACGTGGCTGCATGGATCCTGCTGGCCTTGGCCGTGGCCTTAGCCGGTGGGAACCATGAAGGGCCTCTAGTATCTATTTGGGTTCTCATTTCAGGTGTGGCTTTTGTTGCTTTTATGTTCATTCTGGTCCGTCCTATGATGACTTGGGTTGCTAACCGCTGCTCATCTCAAATTGAGGACGAAGCTTATATATGCTTAACCCTAGCCGGGGTCATGCTTTCCGGGTTCATGACTGACCTAATCGGTGTCCATGCCATCTTCGGGGCATTTATTTTCGGTTTAATCATTCCGAAAGGAGGTGAATTCGCAGCCAAACTGACTAGGAGGATTGAGGATTTTGTATCTGGTTTGCTTCTGCCTCTCTACTTTGCTTCAAGTGGTTTGAAGACTGATGTTACTAAAATACATGGGATCAAGGCATGGGGTCTTCTGGCTCTGGTTATATCAGTTTCTTGCACTGGTAAAATTTTGGGAACGTTTTTAGTTGCAATGTTGTGTATGATACCAGTGAGGGAGTCATTAGCTCTAGGTGTGCTGATGAATACTAAAGGGTTGGTGGAGCTTATTGTTCTGAATATTGGCAAGGAGAAAAAGGTATTTCACATGCATCGATCAATTTCACCACTTATATAATGCCTGTTTCTTTGGAAACCATATAAAATTTGCATAAACTCGAAAATTTTCTTAAATTACAACAATAGAAATAGACATTTCAAGAAATCGTTAAGGACTTGTCATCTGAAAATTAACGTTTTTTAATTATTTCGAAAACAATTTCCACCATGTAATCTGCAAATTTACTCATGATACCGTTTCGAATAACCATGAAAGACAAATGAATTCCACTGCTTCATATATATTATCTTTAGAATATTATAATTGAAACTTAGAATTATATTAATTGTAATTGAAACCGTAAATTTTACTATCGAGTGTTATCTTCACTTGTGGCTCACCTTTTGTCTTACTTAGTGCCACCATGCCTCCACCATCCATGAGTATATAATTATATAGAGATATGGTGGAAATAGTACATTCTATTAGAACACAGCTTTTGAATGGATCATTAACGATTAAAAGGATATTATATATTTCCATTCTAATCTTACTTTGAGTAGTGTATGCTAATCTTCTTGGTATCTATTTTCCATTCTAACATGAATCTCTGGGTTTGAAATTTGCCTAAATTACAGATTCTAAACGACGAGATGTTTGCTATTTTAGTGTTGATGGCAATTTTCACCACCTTCACGACAACACCAACAGTGATGGCCATTTACAATCCGTATGTCGTTGCTTCCCAATCTGAGAGTACTTTAGAGAGACAGAATTCTCCAAGCAAGAACTCGAAGAAACAGAAGGAACTTCGAGTCCTTGCTTGTATCCATGGACCAGGAAGTGTACCCTCCCTTATCAACCTCATCGAGTCGACCGGAACCTCCTCCGAGAACTCTGTTCTCAAAGTTTACGTGATGCATCTTGTCGAGCTCACTGATCGTTCTTCTTCCATTATGATGGTACACAAAGTTCGGAAGAATGGCTTGCCCTTCATCAACCGCTTTTGTCTAGGGGTGGCACAAGGCCATATCGCCTCCGCATTTGAAGCTTATGGTCAAGTCGGTCAAGTCACAATCCGGCACACAACAGCCATCTCCGGTTTGTCTACAATGCACGAGGATATTCTCCATGTTGCGGAAGCTAAGAGGGTGTCCATCGTTATCTTACCTTTCAACAAACAGTGGAACAAACAGGGTGAAGAGAAGATGGAAAATTTAGGGCATCGCTGGAAGGGAGTCAATGAGAGAGTTCTAAAATGTGCTAGTTGCTCAGTAGCTTTGTTCGTGGATCGTGGATATGGTGTTGGAGCTCATAAGGGTGCAAAGACCTCAAGCACTGCCAATCTGAAGAGGGTGTGCATTTTATTCCTGGGTGGACCTGATGACCGCCAGGCTCTGGAGTATGTTGGCGGACTGGCAAATCAAAGTGTCGTAGTTACTGTCGTGAGGTGTCTGGAACAGAACGCTACTCGTTTAAGCCCCACTACAAACCCAGAGAGGGAACTGGATGAGGCTGCAATGGCAGAGTTCCGAAGGCAGAATGGGTCAGCGGAATACATAGAGGTGATGGTCGACAACATTATAGACACGGTGGTGGGCATAGGCCAGAGCAAGGAATACGACCTGGTGATTGTGGGGAAGGAGCACCACCCTTCAACCATCGTTGCAGAATTGGCTCACAATCAGCTGGAGCATGATGAACTGGGACCAATTGGAGACACATTAGCTTCCTCCTCCCATGGGATTTTGTGCTCTGTGCTTGTGATACAAACACCAAAGACTAGCAAATGAAATCCGGGGTTGATAATGTTGTAGGCTGTAGCAGTGCTCTTATGTAAATTAGTTTCGCACTAGATTATATGTAGGTTCAGGCTTGTCAGAATAAAATGCTCCTATGTCGCGGCTAATTTCAGATTTCGGGAGATTACACCATTCAAACTGAATTTGCCATATACATAATGAAAAGAATGGAGGGCAAAAAAGAAGAAACTATACTACTACACATTTCTGTGCTCACAACCTTGCTAATTAAAGAAGTAGCACACCCTGTTTCAAGAGAGTAAGGAGATTTCCGTAGCCGCTAATTATCCAAATGTAAACCAGAACTTTCCACAAAAGCGAAAATTTCACAAGGCCGTAAATTAATATTATTAAAGTTGACAGAGAAAGAAGACAGACATAATGAAACAAATTTATTCGATAAACTAGTACCATTACAAATCAAAAGAAATTCCATTTCTCAAACTTCACAAATATTTTGGATCCTCATTTGAATCGGGTAATCAACCCTTCTTGTGCACAATTGTACATAGTATAAACAACTTGGAAACAACAAATATCCCCAATAAAGTTACATAAAATCTTTGGAAGAAAAGAAAAATAACAGTTGATCAAAATATACTAACCTCAAGAAAAATGTCTTTTCTATAGTGGATCCAAATTCCAGTTTCGATCACCAACTAATCAGTCAGCCTGCTAACAGATTTCACATCCATCATCTTTAGCATCACCATCGGCAGCCATCTTTAAACGCTCATTGTCTCTGATTACAGGTAAATCAGGAATTTGCTGAGACCATGTCAATTCTGCCTCGACATACAAAAACAAACCAAAAAGAAATCAGAAACGGGACTCTTTCTCATACATAGAAACCAAAATCATAATTTTCAGGCCACCAGTAACATTTCTGGCTCCCCCATCCCAGGTCAGTTCCCAAGACATACACCGACAGCCCATTTTAAAGTCCAAATTTTGAAGTTTGAAGAAACCAAAACATATCCCAAAAACTTGAGTTTTCAGTTTAATATCCTTGCCATGAATCCTTTTAGTTTCGCCGATGGAAAAAAGTAAACTAAACCAATGAAGGACATCCAAACAAATTTAGATTAACAATTGTATATTTAAGAAAAACTAACCTTAGTCAAAGCCTCCACCAGTCCACGTTGAATCAGATTTCCCATTGTGACCGACACCTTTCGTAGGTGCACTCTGGTAGCCACTATCAAATCCATCATCTTTGCCATCATCCCAGCCAGCCCAACCATCACTACTATTGGAACCCCCTGTACCCTTTGTAGAGACTTCCTTCCTATTGTCTTTGGTGTCCCAATCATCCCATGAATTTGAGTTATAAGAGTTAATATGTTCGCTTGACGAGGACTGTCCCCGTCCAGAAGAAGAATTCCATCCTGTCTCTTGTTTATTGAAGTCTTGATAATATCCATTTTGCTCACTATCATCTCGTTGCCAGTTGTCAGTCTTCCAGTTTCCTTCTTTAGATAACTCTTCAACCTTCTGGGATGCCATTGCCATGACACCTTTCATAATCCCCCAAGTTCTTTGTCCTATCTCTGAAGTCTTTGCAGTAACGACATTAACGGTTTCATTCACCTTGTAGTCATAGCCACCATCTTTCACCTGGTAAAAGGGTTTATTTGAACAATTTGTTTATCAAGATCTAGAAATGATAACCTTTAGGTCCATAATACAGAATATAAGAACTAAAGTGAAAATATAGAAATCAGTAAATGACAATGAAAGTGATTATACTATCGGCTTGGATGTCTAAATCTTTGAAAGGGAAAAGGAGGAAGTTAGAAGTCAGTTGAAGTCACCATATGGTTTAAGAATGTAGCTTTTCCATTCCAGCACACCAATTATTTCCTGCTGTTACCCTTTTCCGATTTTGATCTAAAAGGATACGTTGAATATGGCTTATTTACAACTATTGTTGAGTATGCTAAACGAGATATTTCCACTATAAGTTGTCATTCATCTTTTCCATGCAATATATGTTAAAGCTACCTAGCTACGGTTTATAAATATTGCGTGATTTGTGGAATGCCTCATCAAAATTAACCTATACTTTTCTAACCATCCAAACTAAATAAGTTCACACCTCAGATTACTTCATGGTGTATCAGACACCTCGCCTAGTCCTACACTAGCTTCAACTGTCAACCATTTATCATAAGTTTCGCAGTCTAGGAAAAATGGAAAGGAAGGAGAGCAACAATGATGAGGAAATAGACTGGTAATGAATGTTTGACAATGTTAATAGCTTCATTGGGACATTCGAAAGAAACAGAAGAAATAAAAGAATTAGTTTCAATAATACATTTTACTATCTTATGCTTTAACTTCCATTTGTTCTCCATTTGTAGGTTGATGAGTGTTGCAGTTTCATGAAATTTACTATAATGTCATAATTCAGTGCCACATTCTGTCAACATATGAGAGGAACAAAACTAGAAGCACTGATGAATAAGAGTAAGTGATTATTTGCTTCCACATTCCTCTCATTTATCGCATTAATCATCAATATGTTATTAGTGCACAGTGGTTGAATCATTTCAACCAGACAAATAAAATCACTAGCAGAATGATCATCTAATATCGAGCATACTAAAGAGTTACAGATGAAGTACCTTAGAGGTGATCTCTTTAGTGCCTGCCTGTACAACAGTTGCAGCTGATTGAGCTGCAGATGCAGCAACCAAAGAAAGCCTACCGATTCCCTACAGAAAACAGAAAATGTATGCATGCATGTATCAATATCAACGATTACATTGAAACTCACACATTATAGTAAACACACATACAAATAATGCAACCTGAGACACAACAGATAGCACATCTCCTTGCGAATTGTTATTATAACTATTCTGTGACGGTGCCGGGCTTGACCCGAACCCGACATACTTGCCACCTTTAGATGGCGGGAGCCCGTCGGGCCTGGACTCATTCTCCGCCATCTTCCTGGCGAAAAAGCTCTCCTTGTTCGCCGCGGAAGCCTCGAATTGCGACCGCGTGATGTCCTCCGTCGATCTCGACCTGGACGGCATCCCTCCGCCGTTTCCATACCCTCTAACATCGCCGGCGGACTGATTCCGCCTTATATCATTCGATCTGAACCCGTCGTCGTCCCAATTATCCCAACCGCCTCCGCCGCCGCCGCCGCCGCCTCCCCTGCTACCTCCACCTCCGTGAGCCAGAGGCGGCTTCGTCTTCCCGAACCCGCCGCTCTCCTTCACGACCGGGGGGTCCCGCCAGGGCCGGCCCTCGGCTAAGGCTTGAATCCGATCCCGGTACACGCTGGCAGCGTTGGTGTTGTACTTGGTGACGATATCGGTCTCTTTCGAAACGCCGTAGCCGGCGAGGAAGGCGTTGAGGCGCTCGTTGCCGCCGGACTCCATCTTCTTGATCTGGATCTCGGACCAGGAGTCCATAGTCACGGATCGGACGAAGGAGATGTGGACGCCGAGGCCACGGTGCTTGCCGGAGCACTCTAGGCACATGAAGACGCCGTAGGAGACCGAAGCCCATTGCGGATTCTTCTGCGAGCAGTCCACGCAGATCTTGTTCCCCGGCTGCGATTGCAGGTCCCGGAGCCTCCTCGATGCCGCCATTTCTGTTTCACCTCCGATCCGCTCCGATCTGAATCGGATCAACGATCCCGGACCAAATTCTCAAATAATATAAATAAAAAAATTGAAATGTTCGAATAAATTGAAGGAAGAATGAAACTTCTAGTCTCTCTCTCTCTCTGAGCGATGTGTGTCTGGGTTTTCGGGGAGAGAGAGTGGAAATTGGGAGAGGAGATCACCGACACCGTCAATTCGGCCGAGGCTTTATTTTTTATTTTTTTGTATTTTTTTATATGGATGGTGGGTTTGAAACAGAATGGAAACAGATGGACTAAACTGATCCTCAACTATGCAACTCGCACGTGGGCGGCACGTGACTTTCTTTTTAGTTGCGGTTTCATTTTCTGCTCCAATGAAATGCGAACCAATGAAACATGCGTTTCTAGAGGCAATTAATTTTGATTTTAACGTATTTTTGGGGGTGTTAATGTTTCCTTTTTGAGGTATTGGTTAAGGTTTTGATGAATGGATCCAACATGTTGGGGAAGAAAAGAAATGGAGCGTTTAAAGTTATTATTTTCGATTTAGAGGGAGAAAGGATCGTGAAGTAAAGATCGAAGAAACGAGCCTAATCATACATAATGCATCAGATGGACATGCTCGCGCTAAGAATATTATTGAGCAAGACTGCATGAGCTAGCTGGATCAAATATCGTTGTTTGAAATGAAGTTGAGAGTTTAGATGGAATGACGATGGGGATCTTTGCACTCGAGGGGAGATGAGAATTTTAAATGTAAAACTCGATTGGACACATATTTCATCTCATTTGATTATTGATAACATATTGTAAGAAGGTCCTTGTAAGAATTAAATATGTAAGCGCATGAATTACAACCTACAAGTTTACTCGGTACGAAGGAAAAATATTCATAAAATCTTTTTAAATAGGGAAAGTCTCCTGAGAAATCCAATTGGAACCCCATCCAATTAACCATCACATAAGATGTCTCTCCAAAAAAAAAAAGAATAAAGGACTGATGATGAGGACGATTTGGGCCTCAAGAAGGGAGATCCATCAGGTACTGTTATGGATGAGGTAGTAAAGATGCTCTGATACTAGAAATCCACAATTGTTTATCCACCAAGAAGAGCTCAAGCCCAAGTAACAATTTTTCTAAGAGATTAAAAAAACCCATGATTCTCAACAAATAATTAAAAAAATAAGAGATTAAAAAACCCACCAAGAAGAGCTCAAGCCCAAGTAAAATTGAAAGTCCATCCACACCATGCCTAAACAATTTGCAGAGAGCATTAGAGCTAAGGGAAGCGGCCCAAGCTAGAGATGTACAGTTTCAATGTCGTGCAAAGTATTTTTATTTTCACATAGTCAGCAACTGAATAAACAAATTATGTATAATCACTCTTAGACATCTAAGGGTACAAAAAATAATTGTTGAGTTGGGTTGTTTTAATCTCCGCCATTGATATCATTTAATGTAACCTTAAAGGCAGCAATTTCTGCTTCTATGGTGGAAGGACAGTGTTCTCCCGTCGAAAGTTGACCGGTGACGATTACGGACGGCAGAACTCTCACGGATGGGACGGCTGGCTTGGATGGAGAACTTTGATGGGTTTTGGCAGTGGGCTGTTTTGGCTTCTGGTTTACTGGGCTTCGTATAAAGGCTAGTGGATTTGGCCAATTCCTCTCCATTCTCTCTTACTTGGGCTATGTACGGTTTGGGCATCAACATGGTCCCTTTTTGAAGATGCCTAAATGCTTATATTATAGTCTTTGATGAAGGATAAAGTGTAGAGAGAAAGAGATAGTAAGAGAATCATCATCTTATTCATTGATATGAGCCATTTATATAGGGAATTACACAATACCAATATGATAAGGATATAAATACATAGATCTAGTCTAACTACATATCCTATTAACATAAGGCCAAGACACATATAAAAAATATCTAGAAAGATACAGAATATCCTAGAACACTCCCCTTGTGCCGCGCGCTGATATGCCGATGGTGCTGATCTGTTGCCTCGTCAAAAACCTCGTCAAGTCACAAAAACCCTGAGGGAGAAAAACTGAACCTTGATCGTAGGAGAAAAAGAGTACAACGCACCCTTCATATTTGATAGTGACATGTATGTATGTGCTAGACTCCCCCTGAAATTTGCACCTCCCCCTGATCTTTACATCAATCATAGGGTTTTTCCTGATTTTTACTATCACGGAAGTTTCAACAACTTAGCATGTCAATGCTCTTTAACATGTCTTCAAATGTGGCATTGGACAATGATTAACTAAATCATGTCGTATTGTCCTCAAATGATCTTTTACACTTAGATCTTGAGGAGAAGGCCGCTTGTGAACTCAAAACATAAGTTCGTGCAGGAAATCAGATTTCTGCATAGCATGACCTTCAGTTACTAGAACAGCCGTAACTTCCTCTAGGAAATACATATGAATGAACCGTAAATGGTTTTGGAAACTAGACTCATTTAGCTTTCCAACATTACACACGTTCTGGTTCATCAGGAGCTATTCACAAAGTCCGGTCGAAGTTGACTGTTTTGCCAAAATCAGATTCTCGGACAGATTCGTCCTACTTTATGAAAATGGCCATAACTCACTCAATATGATAGGTATAATCAAATTATTGGTGTCCCTGGAAAGTAGACACATAGACCTTTCTAATGGTACCAATTTCACCATTTTCCAGTGAGTGAGAGTTCCTGTAGGTCCCGTGAAAGTTGACCTACAAAACTTGACAGATTCTGATTTCGCTTTTGATGTGTCTTTCTTATGTAGGGATAGAATAAGCCTCAACTTTTCATACCATTAAGTATTGAAAAAGGAGTTGCTGCCATTACATTGACATTGCGTGGGCGCATAGCTACACTTAGCTTTACAACTTTTCATAGCGAATGAGATGTCAAGTCTTTCGTATTGTGTTGAGTACATTGATGCGTCTTATTGTATTTAGATGGGAACTCCTTCTCTTAACACATATTTGTCATCTTGCTTTAGACAAAACAACGGATCTCTCTTTAGAGTAAAGACCTTGGCTAATCATGGGAGTATATGTATAGGCCTCACTAGTTATAAAGTGCCTAAGTCGATTGATGGAAAATCATCATCAATATAGTCATCGAGTGCCTTATCGAGACTGTGTCTTCCCAAGATCTTTTTCTTCAGATGTTGATACATATTGGCATATCTTGATCCATCAAGAGTCCATGTAAATCCGGAATGAACACGCAAAGGCATAATTCACCATATCCTTTCCAAATCAAGTAGAGTCCATGTGCGTTTCAATACATTTAGCAAAATAGATATAGATGAACCGCAAAAAGTTCTGAAAATTAGACTTGTAGAGCTTTCCAATGATATAAAGCTCACTGTCTGGTTCGTCTGAAGCTGTTCACAAAGCTCAAACGAAGTTGACTGTCCAGAAGGGACAAATTGTTGTTTTTCACAGAATTGGCATGTGCGAAGCTGTGAAGCTTGCAGGTGGCGTGTAGGCTTTTGCCTTAGCCAAAAGTGATGTGTGTATGATCAAAACTAAGTCCTTTCGGTCGTAAACTCCATGACTAGTTAGCAAAAGCTCCCTGACATGAACATAAACTAACTCAGAGGACCTAGAGGATTCGATCATAATGATAATTTTCCGATTTTGATAAGTCTTCAACGTCTTTTGCAAGATGGCAATTGGTTTAATAACGTAGGGGAATCCAAAATCAAAAGCTTTCGGTAACTCCAAGTCAGTATGACCAAGCATGTCCGTGGAGGGTTAGTAGTTCGAGGCACACTTGAAACCATTATCTCTTTAATTTCAGACAATTCTAAGACATCACACTGAGTTTGGATGAGCCTAGTTGAACAATTGATGATGGAAAATCCGCTAAAGGGTAGAAGACTTAACCGGAAACACGTTAGCGATTCTTCTTGAGGATGCAAGGCCGTGCGTCATCTTCATTTGGGAGAGACCAAAACGGCACAATCTAACCATGTAGAATGTAAATATGCCATGCTTCTAAAGACGATGTAAAAATGTACATCTTGTTTGTAAATCAATACGACCATAAGAGGAGAATAATTTCATAACTTCAAAAAAATTCTCAAGGCATTCATTATTGCTAATGTGAGTACATCGAGGTCTCAAATAGACGAATGACGTCGATACAACGCCTTAGTACATATAGCTTGGAACAAAAATCAATGTCTAGCCAATGGCGTCAAAGTCATGGGTAGCTAGAGTATGATCCGAATCTTTGATATTCACGATCATGAGGATGACGTTCTTGTCCTCATATTGATTTTTCGTACCTTTTTGTATGCATTCACAATTTGAAGGAGCTTGACAATCTTGAATCAGTGATCCGAAGATCCACAACGGTTGCATTGTCATGAGCTGACGTGAGTAGTTTTGATAAAATGGTGTCTAGACCGAGAATGTCGCTATTAGAGCCGGCAACACCTCCCCCTCTTTTCTAGACATTGGCACAACGTTTTATGCCATGGCCATGACCCATATTGTTGTCCTCACATTATGGGATAATCCCAAATAAGTTTATCACATTAGCGTATATACAATTCTCGCTTGTATGTATGATCAAAATCAAGTCTCGTTGGTAATTCTAAACCAACTTGGAGGACCTAGAGAACTTGATGATGATCGAATCCGCTAAAGATTATGGATCATGATGCCACAAAAGATCATCGACAATATGTAGTCAATTAAGGTGGTAAGCAATTCACTTGACTAATAACTCAACAAGTAGAGTTATATGAACGTTTCGAGAAACGCTCCATGAGTGCATTCCACAGTACTTTGTGGTCATTACTTTTTGCACAGATTGCCATTGAAGACTTTTGTCGATGTGGCGCTTCAAAGATTTTGAGCGCATGAGATGTGAAATCTCGGCATCTAGGCTTGTTAGCCTGGGGGTCAAAACATATGGTTTAATCATTTCCAATGAAAGGTTCCACAGATACCAAGCGAAGATCTGCCTTAAGCATCTAGTACGTCAAAACTCAAAGGAGCAGAATGTTACATTGCTCTTGCATACAAAACCAAGTTGTTATGAGACTCGATAGAGGTCACAAACAATACTTTTAATGGTTTGTCATTCAGATTGATTACACACAATCCGGAAAATCCGCAAATTGATCAAACACAATTCCGAAAAATGCCTTGAATTGATCAAACACAATCCAGTGATAGATCGGGGTTGATCATACACAACCCGGATAAGGAAACAAGAGTGATCAAACACACTTTTGACCCGCGAATAAAATTCTGGGATTTTTGGTACCTGCACACACAAAATCCTAAGTATAGAAAGGAGATGGAGAAGGGAGAAAAGATTTTATCCCCCCGAGTTATTCCAAAGTAAATAACTGTAATATTAAAGCTTAGTTGTTTGTTTGCCAAATAAACTGCGTTTATAGGAGCTCTGATGAGTTTGAGTCGATTGCAGGCTTCGACTGAGGGTTTGGAACCTTTCTGGCTTTCCTTGGAAGACGAGCAATCTTGAAATCTTTGGTTTCTAGAGGTTGCCGAGAGGAGAAACAACGTTTCGCCTACTTCTACTTCGAATTTAGGGCTGAAAATTTTATAGTAGGAGCAGCTCTGGATGGGGAAGCTGCTATCAAAAATTCAGGTTGATCTGAGAAAGGGAAGGTGGTGAACCGGTGGTAGGTAGCGGCGGCGGTTTGGAATCTTCCGGCTGCCGGTTCGGAGACTTTCCGGCCGGTTCTCAAGGTGAGGCCGACGGCGTTGGATCCGGGACGGAGAGAGCTTTCTGGGGATATAAAATTCCGGCGGATGAAAGTAGGAATTTTGGTCGGAAATCGGGAAAAACAAGGCTGCCCGATTTTAGGGTTTTGAAAAACAAGTGGTTAATAACATGATGAAGAATAAAGGGTAGAGACAAAAAGAGAGCAAGAGAATCATCATCTTATTCATTGATAGGAGCCCTTTATATAGGGAATTACACAATACCAATATGGTAAGGATATGAATATATAGATCTAGTCTAACTACATATCCTATTGGCATAAGGGCAAGACACACATAAAAAAATATCTAGAAAGATACAGAATATCCTAGAACAGTCTTTTCCTTCAACCATATATTTAAATTCCAACGTACTTCATCCTAAAATAAATAAATTCTATGTACTTAACCTTGAACTTCAGTTTTGATTAGGTAATCAATCTTGAACTTCAATTGAACTCAACAACAGCCTGTCCCCCTTGTAGCATAGTGGATGGTGCTATATGCATCATCTGCTGGCTCGTGGGTTCGATTGGCATCAAAATATTTCCAAGTCAAAAATAATATTATTAGTTAATTCAAACGCATACTATAATGACACAAATACATTCATGCCCCCTGTGATTAGCACATGTATTAAGACGATGTATGCTAAGAAAAAAGAATATGTTCTAGGATATTTCATATCTTTCTAGATATTCTTTATGTGTGCCTTTGCCTTATGTCAATAGGATATGTAGTTAGACTAGATCTATGTATTCATATCCTTACCATACTGGTAATGTGTAATTCCCTATATAAAGGGCTCCTATCAATGAATGAGACACATCTTTCACGATTCTCTATTCTCAATTTACTTTCACTTCATCACGTTATCAGCCCTTTGCTCAAACCCTTGAGCTAATAGTTTTTCCCAAACCCTAAAACCAAAAGCCGAAAACCCTCGGCCCTTCCTCGGCCGCCGCCGCCGTTGCCCCACGACTGCCGCTCCCCGGCCGTCCGCTCCACTGCTTCCTTCTCGTCCGATCAAGCATCCAAGTTTTACGGTATGTTTACTTTACAACCCTAAAACTCTTCAAAGTTCAATAACCTCGGGGGAGATAAAGTGCTTTCTCCTCTTCTTCTACTCCATTCTATGCTTGGGACGGTGTCTTTGCAGGTTTAAAAATCCCGGTTATCCTCCCCGGGTCCAAAGTTGTGTTTGATCAACTTTGGTTATTGCTATTTTGAAGGTGTGTTTGATCACCTTCACACAAGTTTTTTCCGAGTCGTATTTGATCGACTCCGGACATTTAGGGTTGTGTTTGATCAACCCTAGAGAGACAAACCAAAAGCATCGTATTTGAGTACCTTTTTTCAAGGTCTCCAACAGAAAACTAATACGACTTGTTCTCTCTTGTATGCAGATGGACAGAGGCATTGAATTTGACGTCCTCGACGCCCATGGTACTGAGTACCATCGTTGGGTCTCGGACATAGAACAGACCTTCATCGCTAAGGATCTGACCGAGACCATATTCCCTGATCCAGATCAGGAACCGCCTAGCAAGAGAACAAAATCTCAGGCACTCATGTTCCTTCGTAAGCATATCGATCCCACACTGCGCAGGCAGTATCAATCCAAGCACGATCCAAAAGATCTGTGGGATGCCCTTGCCGAACGCTTCGGCAACATTCACTCGACCTTGCTCCCAGAACTAATTGCTCGCTGGGATGAAATTCGACTTTTGGATTACAAGAAGGTTGATGACTTCAACAGGGATATGCTTTGCCTACAAGCTCAACTGAGCTCATGTGGAGTCGAGAAAAGTGATGCCGACATGATCGAAAAGACTTCTCGACCTTCCCTTCAGCTGCTAAGATCCTCATGAACCAATATCGGCTTGAGTTCACAAATAAGAGGATTACTACATTTAGCGGCTTAATGACGCAACTCCTTATGGAAGAAAAGAATAATATGATCAATGATCAGCATAATTTGCGTCCTGTAGGCACCCGGAAAATTCCGGAATCTAATTACAATTGCAACCGGAATAAGAAAGCTCCGAAACGCAAGGATCAACATAGGAATGAACCTTATGCACGTGGGGATCAACACCACCGTGCCTCTAGTTCTCGGGGACAAGGTAGCGGCTTTAGTGGCCGTACCAACTCATGGCGTCGAGACACCGGTGCCGCCGGCCCCAAGGGCGGCGCCGCTCCTCCTCGGAAGCAGCATGCTCGCTCTTCTTCTGCCTTTGATGGTCAATGCAATAGATGTGGGTCCAAGGACCACTGGTCTAAAAGCTGTCGCGCTCCTGCAAATGTTGTTGCCGCATACAAGAAATACAAGGAATTGATGGAAGTCAATTCCACTGAAAACAATGGAGTTGAACATAATGTTACCTTCAAGGTCGCTGACCCTAATGGACAATGTTCTGACTTAGATGCCCCTGACTTTGACGTCACCGGCTAGATTGTTTTCCCTTTTACAAGTCATGATGTAATAAGGCATCGTCAGCATGTCATGCTTAGTTTTCTTCTCTAATTTCTTTTTTGAGACCCTTATGTACTCTTTTCAACGCATTAATTGAAAGTTTATTTCATGGTTCTTCTTGTCTCTACATGGTTCGAATTGATTTACATCTACCTTAGAAAACATGGCATCAACGCCGTCTTCGGTCCCTCCCTTAAAGGAGGTGACATACGGCGCCGTGACTCTCAAGGAGAGTTACTCACGTGTTTTCCAGTCCAAGTCTTTTACCTATAGCGGATTTTCCATCATCAATTATTCAACTAGGCTCATCCAAGTTAGTATGATGTCTTAGAATTGTCCGAAATTAAGGAGATAGTGGTTTAAGTGTGCCTCGCACTACCGACCCTCCACGGACATGTCTGGTCATACTTAATTTGGAGTTACCGAAAGCTTTTGATTTTGGATTCCCTCTACGCTATTACTCCAATTGCCGTCTTGTAAAAGACGTTAAAGACTTGACAAAACCGGACCATCATCGAATCCCCTAGGTTCTTTGATCATCAACACGTCCCTGTGGCTGAGTTTTCGTCTCCATGCCACCAGCAAGCTTCAAAAACTTTGCTAATGCCAAATCTGCGAAAAAACAGTAATCTGTCCTCCCTGAACAGTCACTTCGTTTAAGCTTTGTGAACAGCTCCGGACGAACCAGACAGTGAGCTTTATATCATTGGAAAGCTATACGAGTCTAGTTTTCAGAACATTTTGCGGTTCGTCCATATCTATTTTAACGAAGGAGTTATGACTGTTTTAACGCGCAAAGGTCATTCTGCGCGAGAAATTTTTAGCACTCTCGGGATTGTTGCATTTTTTAGCTTTTTCAATCCTTCTAAATAGCTCAATATCGACCTATTTACTCATATATTTACTCTCTTTTGTAGGTATGTCTCTTGGAGAGATCGAGTGCCTCGCAGATAGTGGATTAACCCACACAATTCTAAGGAACCGGCAACTATTTCTTGAGTTAGTGCCTTGTAAATCATCTGTGACGACAATGATTGGATCTTCCCCTGTGATCCTTGGGCGTGGAACCGCTCGCTTTTTTCTGCTTCATGGCACTATGATCCACGTCACGGACGCTCTTTATGCCCCAAAAGGGCACCGAACCCTGTTGAGCTTTAAGGACATTCGCGCTAATGGTTTTCACTTGGAAACTCATTGTGAAGATGGAATTGAGTTCTTGTGTATCACTTCTCATGAATAAGGACGCAAACGTATATTGGAGAAACTCATGAGTCAATCTAGTGGTCTTTACCTTACTACGATTCGGATTATTGAATCCCATGTAGTCGCCAAACAGGATCTTTGGGACTCTGACTCATACAAGCTTTGGCATGATCGACTTGGTCATCCTGGAAGGGACATGATGATCCGAATTCTGCGTAATTCTCATGGACTTCCCTTCTTCAAATCAAAACGAAAATATCTGGGAAATGATATCATTTTGAATCATGGTGGTGACGCCTCAACTGGTCACCACGGCCCAAAGGGGACTTTGACGTCTTCCGGGCTCGGCACCAACTTCATGGCTGCCGCTCGGCCGCTCCCTCAAGCAATTGAGGCGCGCCGTTCTTCCCTTGATGTGTCGTTGACTCTTTCAAACGCTCATCGTTCGTTTTGCAAAGCTTGCTCTTTAGCGAAAGTAGTATCGAGACCGTCTTACGCTAAAGATAACACCGGGAACATTCCATTTCTATATCGTATCCAAGGTGATATTTGTGGACCCATCCATCCTGAATGTGGACCATTTCGATACTTTATGGTCCTGGTGGATGCTTCAACGCGTTGGACTCATGTCGCGCTCTTGTCCACACGTAATGCTGCATTTCCAAAACTCCTAGCACAAATTATTAAACTTCGGGCTCACCACCCGGATTATCCAATTAAGTCAATTCGACTGGATAACGCTGGAGAATTTACATCAAAGACTTTTGATGACTATTGCATGTCTATCGGGATTGAAGTCGAGCATCCCGTACCCCATGTTCACACGCAAAACGGTCTCGCCGAAGCTACGATTAAGCGGCTTCAGCTTATTTCTCGAGCGTTGGTAATGCGCACCAACCTTCCAATTGTGTCATGGGGCTATGCAATATTGCATGCGGCCTTACTTATTCGTTTCAGACCCACTGCCAAACAACCATTCAGTGCGTACCAGTTGGTCACTGGATATGAGCCTGACATTTTGCATCTACGCATTTTCGGTTGTTCGGTTTATGTGCCAATTACGCCTCCACTGCGTTCTAAAATGGGTCCTCAGAGACGATTGGGTATCTACGTTGGTTATGAATCTCCAACGATTATCAGATATCTCGAGCCATTAACAGGTGATCTCTTTACCGCAAGGTTTGCGGATTGTCACTTTGATGAGACACTCTTCCCATCGTTAGGGGGAGATATGAACAAACGTGTTCATGTGGAACGACAGGAATTGTCGTGGTTTGTCCCCACTCTGTCTGATTATGATCTCCGCACCTCACAATCTGAATGTGAAGTGAAACGTATTCTCGAACTTCAGAAAGTAGCAGATACGATGCCTGACTCTTTCTCCGAGATTGCGAAAGTGACAAGATCAGATATACCAGCTGCAAATGTTCCTGCTAGGCTCGAAGTCCCTAGAAAGGGCACGGCCATCCCCGGGCTCGGTACTGCCGCCATCGGCGACGCCGCCCATGATGGAGGGATGGAGGTCGTAGCTCCCCAAAGGAAAAGGGGGAGGCCACCTGGTTCGGTTGACACGCGTCCGAGAAAGAAACGGACCGACAAGGCACAAGTCAATCCTTTGATCATCGATGTTTAGAATCCTTCTCACGAGATCATCTTTGATTACAGTTATGTCCACGAGTTGATATTAGAATCCATGGGAGACGCCTCAGGGTCAATGTCAACATCAAAGAACATAGAGATCTCCATGTGTTATGATAACACTTATGAATTGATGAACCGGTCATCAACCCATGTCGATGATATATTTGCTTATTCCGTGGCTCATGAAATCATTGAGCACGATGACATCGAACCACGCTCTGTTGCAGAATGCCAAAACAGAGCAGATTGGCCTAAATGAAAAGTTGCAATCCAGGCAGAATTAGACTCTCTAACAAAGAGACAGGTCTTCGGCCCAGTAGT
>NC_020496.1:9380935-9396854 GCF_000184155.1 Fragaria vesca subsp. vesca
CGTCATAACTTTCCGCTACTTAGTCAGTTTGGTAGTGTCCGAAAAACTTGACATGCAGCTCATGGATGTGGTTACGGCATATCTCTATGGGGATCTAGATTCAGAGATATATATGAAAGTGACCTGATGGCATTACGTTACCTAAATCAAGTGACTCTAAACCACGGAGTGCGTATGCTATAAGGTTGCAACGCTCACTTTACGGATTAAAGCAATCCGGGCGAATGTGGTATACTCGTCTAAGTGACTACTTGATTAGGAGGGATATAAGAACGATGAACTATGCCCGTGCGTGTTCATAAAGAAGACAAGTTCCGGATTTGCAATAGTGGCCGTTTATGTCGATGACATGAACATTATCGGTACTCTTGATGAAATCAAAGAGACCGCGGCTTATCTGAAATCCGAGTTTGAGATGAAAGATCTTGGGAAGACTCGTTTTTGCCTAGGTCTTGAACTAGAGCACCGAGTCTGTGGGATTCTTATCCATCAGACTGCATATGTCCAAAAGATGCTCAGGCGATTTAATATGGACAAGATGCATCCTGTTAGCACTCCCATGATTGGTCGAAGTCTGGATATAACTAAAGATCCATTCCGTCCGAAAGAGGACGACGAAGAGGTCTTGAGCGCAGAGGTTCCATACCTTAGTGCAATAGGCGCGTTATTGTATTTAGCTCAATGCACTCGACCAGACATTGCATTCTCAGTCAACTTGTTAGCTAGATTTAGCTCAACGCCAACCCAACATCATTGGACCGGAGTTAAGAACATCTTTCGATATCTTAAAGGTACCATTGATTTGGGACTGTTCTTTCCCTACACTGATTCAAGGACAGAAGATGGTCCTATGGCTCATGGAAGACACGGCACCGATCCACCAAGGGACCGGACTGCCGCCATGGATGCCGCCGGTACGACTGCTGGACACGGGTCCAATGCCGTGCACGCCACCGCCGCCTTGTCCTATGTCGAAACACCCAACAATACGTTGGTGGGTTTCGCCGACGCCGGATATTTATCTGATCCTCATAAAGGACGTTCTCAAACTGGTTATGTTTTCACCATTGGGAATACGGCGATATCTTGGAGGTCTACTAAGCAGACTCTAGTGGCGACATCTTCAAATCATGCAGAGATTATAGCTTTGCATGAAGCTGTTCGAGAATGTGTTTGGTTGAGATCAATCATTAAGCACATTACAGGAACTAGTGGATTAAGTTCTACAACTGATAGACCTACATGCATTTATGAGGACAATGCAGCTTGTATTGAGCAAATGAAGTTATGTTACATCAAGGGTGATAATACAAAGCACATTTCACCTAAGTTCTTCTACAACCAACAGCAACAGGCGTTTCTCAACATTCAAGTGAACCAAGTTAGTTCCGAAGGAAACGCAGCAGACTTATTTACTAAGTCCTTACCTAAGTCTACTTTTGAGAAACATGTGAAAAGTATAGGCATGCGTCGGCTATCAAGTCTCTCTGAATAATGTTCACATCAGGGGGAGTATCATCTCAATGAAGTAGGCTGGTGCGTTGTACTCTTTTTCTCCTACGATCAAGGTTCAGTTTTTCTCCCACAGGGTTTTTGTGACTTGACGAGGTTTTTGACGAGGCAACAAATTAGCACCATTAGCATATCAATGCGCGACACAAGGGGGAGTGTTCTAGGATATTCCATATCTTTCTAGATATTCTTTATGTGTACCTTTGCCTTATGTCAATAGGATATGTAGTTAGACTAGATCTATGTATTCATATCCTTACCATACTGGTAATGTGTAATTCCCTATATAAAGGGCTCCTATCAATGAATGAGACACATCTTTCACGATTCTCTATTCTCAATTTACTTTCACTTCATCAGAATAACAATTTTTGTAAGAGTGACCATAATATATACTCGATCAGTCTTCGTAAATCAACAATCGAAAATTACCACAATTTCTCTTTTGTGACCCTACAATTAATTCTTCACAATTAAAACAAATCCATGTGCATGAGCATATATACATGCAGTGTTTTGAAAGTGACCAAAACCAAAAGAAATAAATATGTTTTGTTTTTAAAAGGAAGAAATAAATATGTTTTACAAAGCACAAATGAAGTCAAGTAGAAACTCAAAGGCTGTCATATTCAAAACTTAAGGACTCACAACTACCCTACTTATAGATACTATTGGTTGGTTGTCAGAAATTTGATATAGTCTTAAAATGTGAGCAATGTATTAATAACATGCTAAGTAAATGTATATGACTTTACATTTAAACTCATTCATCATATAGTACTTTCTTACTTTTTTTTCTCTATACATTATCGTCTATAATGTTTCTACTCATAGCCAACTCATGCTGTTTCGCTCATTTGATTTTCCACCACTAAATTTAGATTATAGGCTTTGTTTGTGACAACTACTTCCATAAGCCATAGAAGCCTTTGTATGCCATAGAAGCCTTTTATACAGAATATTTCTTTCAAAACATTTGGCGAGCCTCTTTATACAATCATCATGTTACTAGATATATTAACTTTTTATTCGACAATATAATGTACGAATTATCATATGTCATTCGACTATAGTAAATAAATAGACAGAATATATATAGAAATGGCGTGTTCAATTCATCAATTAAAGCTTCCAATTATTGGAGTGCATACATTGTAGAACGACAATTGAACTATAGTAATTCAAATGTGAGTTAGAAAATGAAAGCTTCGAACTCAAGAGTTTGGAGAACGAGTGGGATCGATGGAGCTTTGAGTTGGAGTGCTCCGCTGGACCAAGACAAGAAATAAGCCAAGGTTGGGAAGCAACATCGATCATGGGGATCAAATCAAACCACCTCACAATATATAAATGCTGGGCTGGTTAATTTGACGTTCGATCTCCCTCATATCTATATATATTGAACAATTTCGATCTCCTCCCCTAGACCACAGGTCCCGACAGATAGGGTTTCTAACAACCAAATCTCGAAACATAGAGATACTGCTTGGAGTCTGGGATCGACATGGAAAGAGCCATATAGATCAATCTAGAATGTCCATGATGTGCACGTACAGTAACTTGTATAACTCATCAGACCAGCTAGCAAGCTTTGCCCCCGGCCGAACAGTAGTGCAAATTGCTCATGCATAAACGGAGAAATTGACAGAAACAATATTAATATTATGGATTCAATAAATACTCACCATGCTTGTGTTTAATTATGGTCCTTATTATGGATGCAGACATCGAAGATTCAAGAGAGTTTGTATCAGAAAAAAATATCAGAAAGTTTTCATAGATAGAGTCAACTCTCTTTTAGCCTTTTAGGCATGGGCATGTATGCCGTGCCTGAATGTAGCTAACAAATCTAGTTATACGCACACACACAGAGTATGTATATGTAGCAGTTATTGTAAACCTGTTTTTAGGTACATAGGAGTGATACCCATCATCAATAATTTGCTCTAGCTAGATTGCATGCCTCGTACGTAAATTATTTTCAACTCCTATTGCTAGCTATAGTATGATCAGATCGATCTGCCCGGCCAACATACGTATTCGTATGCAAAAAATAAGGTAGTACAAAGTCAGTATATATAATAGTATATACGCTGTATGTCTCCACTCGGCACTCGATCATCTTGGTATGTATCCCATGTGGGTATAGAGCTTACGATCGAGGATGTACGTACGTATTTGGGTTGATCTGTCTAGATCGAAACTCAGAAAGGTCAAGATATATATATATATATATATATATATATAGACAGGATGTAGAGCGGACATCCGCACTCGGCTTAAAGTGCGGACGTCCGTCCGTTCTTCATCCTCCGGTGCCGGCGACGGCGCGCCCCCACCCCAAAAGATTTCAGCAGCGTCCCTGACCACTTTCTCTCCCCGGCGAATCCGTTTTTTTCCAGTTTCCGGTGAGATCGACTTTGTTTGAAGTTTTGGGTGATCTCGCCGGCAAACCGGAAAAGAATGGATTCGCCGAGGAGGGAAAGTGGTCGGGGACGCTGCTGGAGTCTTCTAGGGTGGAGGCGCGCCGTCGCCGGGGCCGGAGGGTGGAGAACGGACGGACGTCCGCAGGACGTCCGCACTTTAAGCCGAGTGCGGACGTCCGCTTCATATCCTTCCTGTGTGTGTGTATATATATATATATATATATATTTATGGCGAGTCGATCTCCAGAAAATTAATGATCGTCAGAAGTAGGGGCTCCATCGTTAGTTTGCAAAGGTTTGTTTCTAGTTAGATTCATGATCACCAGAGTCGAAGAAGGTGACTCAAGTAGAACCCACTTATTAATGAAAACCTGACGGGTTAAGTTTCTTAATTAACCTCGATCTGTTAAAGACGTCTTGGAGAGTAATATTACCAATTGGATTGTTAACCCAGAGAGCGCAGTCGGTAAGTAGTCCCGTCCCTTCGATCGATCGCCGTCGGGTAACAGAGAGTAGCTGTAAATGGTGTACGTCGGCTCGTTATAATTGGATGTGGGAGCTGCACTGCATGTGGAGATCATCTATATGAACAAGCAACTCATCGACGCCATGAACGCAGGCAATAGTCGGACGACGACGACGTCTGCGTCTGGCTGTGTTTTCAAAGGATTGAAACTTGGGTATTGAAAACGAATAGCTAGCTGATATTCTAAAACTATCATATCAATAGTAATCAAGTCAAATCACAAATGCCGGCCGGATGTGAAATAATTCGAAGACAAAGATTTATGACGTATATATCGATCGATCTAGCCAGATGATGAGACGTGTATTTTTCTTCATTTTATTTGTCTGATGGGAAACGTTGGACTACGCCTACGTACGGTACGCTAAGGTAGATCCCGATACGTGACATCGTTTTGTCCACAAATTTTGAATTTTAAAAGTATAAAAGTAAATATCTAACTTAACTTCTGTATCATCCGTCATAGTTAATTTTTACGGGCGTTTAGGTCAAATCTCCCATAATCTTAACCCTAAAGTGCCCCAACCTTAACCTCTTTCTGGGTGCTTGTCGAACATGACGGCTGAGGTGAAGTCGAAATCGGAGATCAAATAGTTGAGGAAGACGACGATTGGGCCGACACGCGGCAGAGGAAATTGATCAATTTCAATTTTGATCGAGACCCGCCAGATAACCCGTGCGAAATTGGCTCTGCAACATATGGGTAGGACTGTAAGAGGATGGGCTATGCAATATCTGTTTGGAGGAGTGATATGAATGTGAAAGAAAAGCTGGTGCGGTGCTTGGATTGGTAGAATTTGGGGTTGAATCAGACCCTCTGTCGGGAGAAGATTGAGGTTGTGGAGCTTATGTGATACTATTCGTAGTCCTCTATGTATAGTAAACCCATGTCGTATACTCTATTCGACGAGGGAGAGAAGAGAGTGGTGAAGTGTGAAGATCAGAATCAGAGATGGGTGTCAAGTGTCAACTCAAACAGAGTTAAGGACCTTCAATTCCTTGCCACCATGATCATCATCAAACCACCACTGTGAGAACACCATCATATATTGATTCAGAGACAATCCACATGGTCTGTCTGCCACAAATACATAGCACCTCGCAGAAATTTAAGCATAGGCTTGGTGAGATCTTTTTCCCTGAAAAGTGGAAACCCACTTCACAGGTTCAAGAACCAAACTCTACGTTGTCTGGGACTTTGGGTATTAGCTAGATTTATGGCAAAATTAAATCTCTATTATGTCCTTCGGCCTCGCAGTAAAATAAATTACTTACCGTGACGATAGGTAATTACAGCATTGCTCTTTCGTAACAGAATCGGTTTGGCGTACGCCTACTTTTGGCGTTTTCCAGCTTTTGCCTTGTCTGATTTGATTATTCAAATTCATTTTCTGATTTTATTTTAGAATTAACAGCTATTGGAGGCGCCCCCTAAAACTGTTTGCTTACTCGATCTCTCTATTATTATCTGGTTCACTTATTTTCTCAGTATGGTCCATGCAACAAAATTAAATCGCATTGAAAGTGATCGGTAGACAGCAGCAGCCACCATGGGCCGAGCTAAAGTCAGGTCCGAGATGGTCCAAGACCCCCCCTAGCTTCTTGAACAATCTAACCAAACTTCATTAGTTACCTTAATAATAGCTTATTTCAATGATCCCCTATAAATTGACAAAAAGCACATCTGTACATTGCAAAATAGGATAAGAGATTAGTCATCAGTTCTTTCCATTGATGTTACATTCAGTTAATTATTATATCAAATTTGAAATTGTTTTATCTCTAAACATTCCTTAATAAGCATGATAGTATTTGTCTTTCGTTTTTTTGAATCATAGTTTGGGTTCAAAATACAAGTTTAATTATTGTGGAGAACAAAAATATTTTGAAGCCCCCTCCCCCAACACCAAAATCCTGGTTCCGCCACTGCCGGCCACATATCGGAGTGAAAAGTTAAGATGAACATATAAGAGAGCTGATGAGTTAGCTACTGCAAGCTGGATCAACGTACTGGAGCTAGCTTGGAGAGAGAACCACTCATATTAGGGGTTTGCTGGGTTCATGTGATCACATGACCATACCTGTCTCGTCCACTCGGAGTAATAACTATGCGCTCATCCACCTCCATTACTGGATGACACAAGTGATCGTTTGGTAAATCTGGACCATTTTCTGGGTCTGAATGAACTTTCATTCATCCCCTTTTTATCCAAAATGAATGAAATGTACGTGACATTTGATGGTGAAAATTAGAAAGAAAATACAGTACATGTTTCTGACTATCGATCTGTTGTGATCGAATTGCTCGAGAGTCTCTCCGTAGGTAGCTAGTTGAATGCTAGCTTCATCCAGTAATGGTTCAATACAACTTAATTTAATTGAGAAATCATGAGCTAGAGTATTTCGAGTAAGTACACACAAAAACTAACATGACAGTGTTTCAGTTATATTTGACCTAATTTCATGAAACATTCGAGTGGTACCCTGCCAGCAATATCTATTTTGTAAATCATTCAAGGCACTGTTTAAATATAGTTTAAGAAATGTGGATTAAAGCTCGATCAAAACACAAATTCAAAAAAAAAAGAAAGAAAGAAGAAGATCAATTTACTTGTTCCAATCTAATCAGTTTTCTAACATAAATTGAAATAAATAGGTGTAGAGATTAAAATACTATTGATAAATATCGGTAAATATTGATACACAAAAACTAAATTTGAAGGTATCTTGAATATCACTGGAATATTTTTTATTTTATTTTTTAAAATCTAGCTACTACGATCAAGTAGTATTGATAATGATAACATCATAAGTTAATTTTGACTCCGACTCACGAACTAATTATATGACCGGTTAATTACATGACATGCGAATGAGAATTAAGGTACGGCTTATGGTGTACGATTTTTCCTTCGTTTACCAACATGTTTAGATATGTGATCTGATTTTGGCTTGTGTTTTCATGCGTTTACTTACCTGTATGCTAATTAGGATGGGCGTAGCTAGATTATTGAATAACTATTAACTTGATAGTCAAGAGGGGCCGGAGTATAAATGATTCCATACCCATTAATCCTTCTCTGGAAGTCCTCCTCTTCTTTCATTCTTGTTGTTTCCGATTCGTAAGTTTTTTTATTACAAGTAAGCGACGTGCCGATACATTATAAATGATTAGGTTCTCAAAGCATTCATCCGCGGTGAGTACATAAAAAGTTCACGGTTGAAAGGTTGGTTGAAGCTATTAACAGCTCTTCACCGGCGAGCATTTATTTCTCTCCATAGTCCATATGGGTAATAGGTCAGAATTGAATCCCATAATTGTTACCTACATTCAACCCACCACACTCATATTTATTCTCATGCATTTCTTTCCCGTTTTCTCATTCCTACGCTATCCTCTCCTTCTCTTCCTCTCACCGTCTTTCTCTTTTCTCAATGCTCTGTTTCCTCTGAGCAATGATATAAAGAAATCTGGGATAGGTCATTGACATAGCCACTGAACCTTCTGGGGAATTTGATTGGTCATTTCTGTGTGTTTTAAAGAAATGGGGTTCTTCTCATTGGTGACAGGAAGGCCTGGTGCAAGTGGGTTTGGATCATCTTCAACTGCTGAGCAAGTCACTAATGGGATTGATGCAAGAAACCTCACCGCCATTGTCACTGGTAGCTAGCTTCATTAATTTTCATTTTCGTCTCTATTAATAATGTTCTTTGTGTTTTTTCCCCTCTACTAGCTTGTCGCTGTGTCGGAAATTTCGTTAGATTAATTTATTGTGCGAAACATGTTAGAAATTATGTTCGTGAAGTCGAGAACCCGCCAATCTGTGGAACACGGTGTTTGTTTCAGATGTAGAGACTATATAGTAATTTCTAGTTTCCTACAACATATATATTTGCTTATTATTGGTATAGACACGAATGAGAATTTGCAATCTCAACTCCGGCCAAAAATAGGCAGGCCATAACCCACCACCTGGCTTGCATTTGATTTGTGGGGTTTTGGGGTTAAAAAAAAAATTTGTACGTTCTCATTTTCTACTTATATCCTTCGTGACTGTTCTTGAAGTCTCTCCTTCTCCAAGAAAGTAGGGTTAACCAGAAAGAGCAGTGCGTAGTGAATGTTGTTCAGTTTTTTGTCTTCACAAACCTTAAATTCAAAGTCTTACTCTTATGTGTGATGGACTTGAGTAAAAAGTAAAAACAGATACTACTCAATGAATCGAATATGAATCTGGGTTATTTTGAAATGAAAGTTAATTTGTTCGAACCAGTAGTTGAAAGATTGCTGATCTTGGATGTGAAATGCAGGCGGGGCGAGTGGGATTGGACTGGAGACGGCAAAGATCTTGGCTCTTCGAAGAGCCCATGTCATCATTGCTGCTAGAAACGTTGAGGCTGCAAACAAAGCGAAACAGCTCATTCTTGAAGAGAATGAGAAAGCACGAGTGGATGTGCTACAGCTTGACCTCTGCTCAGTCAAGTCTGTTAGAGCATTTGTTGATAGCTTTATTGCACTTGATCTTCCTCTCAACCTCTTAATGTGATCATCATGATCTCTTACTCTCTTAGTTTCCCTCTTTTTGAAATTCATGTCCCTTCATTTTCGTTAAGTTGGTCTATTGTTGTTGTCGCAGAAACAACGCTGGTGTTATGTTCTGCCCTCACCAGCTTTCAGAAGATGGGATAGAGCTGCAGTTTGCTACCAATCATCTTGGTAACTATAACTTTCCTCAGACAAATCATTTGTGCCACATTCACTATTTCCTTGTGTCTGCTTCAATAAGCCCCACTTGTCGAAATTTACTATAATGGGGTACTCTTGTGAGTCTTGTCTTAATTTTATCTGGTGATCGATATTGCAATCAACTCCGCTTATGCTATTAATAAAAGAAAAACGAAAGTACAGAACAGAGAAGGACGGACGGTAGGTTTCCGGTTGCGATGGCTCCGATCCCTTTCGTTTGAGATTGTGTGGGTGGATGTTAGTCACCACAATTCAGCTGTCACAGCTAGAGGAGTTATATCGCTTAATCCACTCGCGCGCAATTATGTGGAAATTGTTGTCAACAATATGGCCATACTCTTTTCTTCTATATAGAAAAATGAATCAGTTTAAACAGCGCATGACCTAATTAACTTACAGGTCATTTTCTCTTGACCAACCTCCTCCTGGAGAAAATGAAGAACACGGCTAAAACCACCGGCATTGAAGGCAGAATTGTGAACCTGTCATCGATTGCTCACGTACACACCTACAACAATGGGATTCGATTTGAAAGGATCAATGATCGAAGTGGGTACGTAATTAGTGATTTAACACAAAAATAATACATCTCTTTCATCATTATAATTAAGCATCTTATCTAGCTCATAGTAATTCTTCAAATCAATGTCTGTGTCCTCAGTTACTCGGACAAAAGAGCATATGGCCAATCCAAACTAGCCAACATACTCCATGCTAATGAGCTCTCTCGTAGGTTGCAGGTAAATTGTTTTACCTTCATTTCTTTCATTTTTTCAAAGTTTTTACCTCTTGTAGTACTCTGCAGAAAAGATCAAACTTGTTAAAAATGTTGAAAGTACTGTTGTGCTGTGACATGAGAGTTAAGAGAATTATATTGTTCTCAATTTTCTGCCACAAATTTGATCACTGGTGGTTGTGGTAGATATATAATGTTTCGTAGTTCATCAATCATGTCCCATAGACATGCGCCCCATAAAGAATGACTTAAAGAACAAATGAATGAATAACGGAATAAGTGGTCACATTTAGAGAATTTGATTTGAAGTTCATCACTGTCTTAAAGTGGGTTAAGTGTCAACAGAGACATGTGTAATGCAAGCCATAATCACAAATCAAATCTAGTGATAGTCTGTCGTCTAAGTATTAATGAAATGATGATGACTCTTTCTTAGAACTTCTAATAGTTAGACATTCAAATGACTTAATCAACACATTGTGTTTATTAGATTTGTCAATTATGATTTCGTTCGAATCACAAAGCCGTTAAAGTGGTCAGACACTGTGCTGCAATTGAGCATTTTGCATGTGGGCTTAACCAGCATTTGGAATACCCTATTGGAACCTGAAAGATATGATGCAACTCATTGTGTTAAGCTAGACTTTTCATGTGACTTTTAGATTGTGATCAGTACGTAAGCGTCTGTGGTTAAATTGTGTATCAAATTGCTCGCCTTGCCTTGCAGGAAGAAGGTGTGAACATCACAGTCAACTCAGTCCACCCAGGAATAATAATGACACCTCTCATGAGGCACTCTGCTTTTCTAATGAGTATGTTCCATTCAGATGCATAATCCAAACTACAAATGAATATTTACAGTGTTTGATTGATTTTAATTCGCTATGTTATTTGCAGAAACTTTGAGGTTTTTCACCTTCTGCATTTGGAAGAATGTTCCTCAGGTGATTAATCCCCACCAAATGCTTCTTATACTTACACTTTCACACATAACTTCTTTCCAAGGCCGGCCCTGAGATTTTCGGGGCTCTAGGCGAAAACGAAAATGGGGCTCTCAATCTCTCACCTTCAAATATATTTTTAATTTTTTTCTTTCTTTAAAAGTAATTTAGTTTAAATACAATTCACTAATAAGTTTAACAATACAGCAATCCCAAAATGATGATGGCAGTGTAATGCATATCAAAGAAGAAATCTAAAAAGAAACAGAAAAAAAAAAAAAACTTTTATGTATATGAGAAGAGAAAGAATAAATAAAAATAAAATACATGCACACAAAAAATAATTCAAAGAAGCAAGCGTGTTTCGAACCAGGAAAGTTTTCCAATTGTAACATCCGCCTTTGCCACTACGTCAACAACAAATAATATTTCTTCAGAGAACTTCTATTTATAAAACGTTTTAGCAGATTTTAAACAATCAGAAAACTTGATTTTATTTTTCGAGGGCCCGTAAGTCTTGGGGGCTCTAGGCACAGGTCTTCTGGGCCTATGGTCAGGACCGGCCCTGCTTCTTTCTCACAATATACAGATGATTTCCTACCGATCGATTAATTACCTAATTAAGCACATACTGTTGGAGGCAGTAACTAAATTTGCATATACTGCTTAATGATCTTAACCAGGGAGCAGCCACAACATGCTTTGTAGCACTGCATCCAAAAATGAAGGGCGTGACCGGAAAATACTATGTGGACTGCAACGAGATGAAGCCGAGCTCCTATGCTAGAAATGAGAAGTTGGCGAAAAGACTGTGGGACTTCAGCAACAAATTGATTGATGGAGCTTCTGTTAAAGGTTGATGATCAGAAACAGCTTCTTCTATAAGTACGTTGATGAGAAACACCCTGGGAAAATCTGTGATCAAGTAGTACTAGTATCATATATGAGCCCGCAATGCTGGAGTGAGTTGTGGGATTAATGTGAGTGTGCAACTGCAATGGTCCATGCTATAGGACGTCGTTGTTTGGTTACTGTTTGTTGATAGTTGTTGTATTGTTTCATTTATTTATTGTGTGCTGTTTATCATAATGATACTGGACCTCCTTGGTTTTCAGTTAACATAATATGGTTGATCTTTAGCACTCGGTTCACATTTTCTAAATACATCTCTGCTGCTAGTGATGGTAAATAATCAAATATGCATTAGGGTGTGAGAATTGTGTTGTGGTGGCTCGAATATGAGCCTGTTAATTGTTAACGTTTATCAGCCTGAAATTCGAGTACATCAGCCTTAAATGCACCACCTGATTGTGTCATGCATGCGCACTGACGTCTGAGCATATATGTCCCCTGTCATTTTTTTCGGGATTTTTCACACCAACAATGTCTGAACACTTGGGTGACTGACAATATGGTATCCGAACTTACAAAGTTATCAAAATGGTACCCAAACTCAATTTTTAGTATCTACATAGTACCCACGGCCGATTTTTCGTCACGTCAACGTTAACATTGACCATAAGTGACATATGTGTGTTAAAATAATGAGGGTAAAAAAGACTTTTGACTCTGACAAACCCTAAAATAAATATATTGAAAATTAAAATAATATTCACCAAAAAACTCTCTCTAGTTCTAGCTCTCTTTCTCCATCTGAAATATTATCTTTCCCCATCTCAAATCATACCGGCACTGAGAGTCCAGCACCTAGAACTCTATAAGGTAGATCGACGACAGAGAGAATGGAGGACAAATAAGTCTTTTTGCCTCATTTAACAAGTCCGTTGACGGAGATTAACCACAGGTATTACGCAGATACTAAAAATCGAGTTTGGGTACCATGTTGATAACTTTGTAAGTTCGGGTACCATATTGTCAGTCACCCAAGTGTTCAGACACTGTTGGTGTAAAAAACCCTTTTTTTCGATGAAAAGATTGAGGGCAGCATATACCGAGTATATAAACTGCTGGACCAGGATTAATTAAGATCGTTACCAAACTGAATAACAATATCAATCCATTTTAATTGCTACCCAGATTTTACCATTAGCCTCAGTGATCCTCATATCCTAAAAGCTTTAACCCTCAATGTTAAAACTTCAGGTTATCATGTCCTTGAAGTAACCCAACCTTTAGCTTTAATTTATAGGATCCATTATAAAGTCATTGGTACAAATATGAATTTCCAAGCCATTAGTAAAAGTCCCAAAAACCATACTCTTTTAATTCAAAGTAGTCAAGAAAACGCCAATATTAGCGTTCCTCACATAATCAGATGGTCAGATGTCCATCTTCCTTCTGAATGGTCTCTCACGAGTGAGAATCAACCATCTAATGCACAACATAGTCTTTCTGATTTAGACTGTATTCAACAGTTTAATGATGGCACAGTAAGAATTAATTTTCAAAACTCTAGGATAAGTCAAAACCCAAGAATTCAAGAGGTAGGAAACTCCTCTAGACATTCTTTTGCTACGGCTAGACATTCATTTGCTGGTTCCACTACAGCTGAAACAATGTCTAGACGAGATTCTGATCTAGATAAAGAAATTAAAAATATTAGAATTAGAGAATTAGAAGAAGAATTGCAAAAGCTCAAAATTAAAAACATCAAAACTATTTCCCAAGTTAGTTACCCAAATTATACAGAAAATGAATCTCAAAATATTTCAACCACAGATGAAGAGCAAACTTCTCCCACTGCTTCTGATGTTTTAGTTACTCCTCCACTAAATCCTCACTTAAGCACACTTACCCAACCTTTCGTAATCAACTATTCCAGATTAGACAAACATCTAGAATCAAAAGAAAATATCCTTAGGAGAAACCTCTATAGGATGAAGTTCCCTTTCATGGATCAACGAAAGCAATTATTTCATGATTAGCAAGCATTTATGCTTGAAATAAGATCTGAAATATTTTTCTTGATTTTATAGAACAACTAAACAACTAAAAAATTCAAACATTAACAAAAGCAAGATGGAAAACCTTCATTAGCTCAGTCCTTTCCAGTCATCCTCCTGTTGAAACAATAATAATTGATCATCTTAACAGTCCAATCACAGCTTCACCTTTTAAAATTGCTATAGAAGATCCAGAAACTAAGAAAATTAACCCAGAAACTAAAAAAATTATTGAACAAAATAATTATACAAACCAAAGCCTGATAACCATAGGAGCCCAGTTAGATAAAATAGAAACAAAAGTTGACAACATATCCTCTAAAGTTAGTATTCTACCACAACCTAAACCAGAGACTCCTTTAGTTCATTTCAGTGAATTAAATAAACCTACCCTAAATCCTACTTCTTCGATTCAAAAGATCGAACGAATGTTAGAAAAATTAAAAACTGAAACACCTGAACCTAGTAGGATTGCTGTAATTCATACCCAACAAACTTCTTCAGATAGCGATTCTAGTAACACTAGCCAAATTAAAGAAATAAACCAAATACTTCAGACTTTAAATATCGAACCTTCAAACCTAGACCGAATAGTTCATCCAAAAAAGCGACCTTTCAAAACTTGGACAGAACGTCCTCTCCCCTTAGATATACAACCAACTAATCACATTACTAATCAATTCTCAGTTTCTTCTGATAAAACTTATGAATGGAATATTGATAATTTATCAGAACAAGAAATCTTAAACAAATTACATCACATGTCTATGGCAGCCAATAGCTATGTCACTAATCATAATTTCAGCCAACCTGAAATTATTGACATACTTTTCACAGGATTTACAGGAATGCTTCATTCCTGGTGGGAAAAACATCTCACTCCTGATTCTAGATCATCTATTAAACATGCCATTAAACGAGATGAAGATGAGACTCCCATCTTTGACAATCGCACAGGAATGAGAATTTCTGATGCTGTTAATACCTTATTTTACACAATAATCCAACATTTCATAGGAACCCCTAGTCATATTACTTCTAGAATTCATGATCAACTCAGTAACCTTAGGTGTCCTACCCTAAGTGACTTCAAATGGTATAAAGATGTATTCATTTCTCGAGTTATGCTTAGAGACGATAGTAACCAACCATTTTGGAAAGAAAAATTCATAAATGGTCTTCCAAAATTATTTGCTCATAAAATCAGACAAGTTCTTAATAATGAAACAGGTCACATAAACTATGATTCTTTAACTTATGGAAACATAATTACAGTTATCCAAAAAGAAAGATTAAAAATGTGTATAGATATGAAACTAAATGCTCAAATGAAATCAGATAAGAAAACAGCTCAATACGAATTAGGAAATTTTTGTGAACAATATGGCCTACCTCCCTTATCTCCTTCAAGGAGAAAAAAGGCAAGCAATAAATTTATTCCTTACCATTCAAAAAGAAAATTTACACCTTACAAAAATAACTTTGAGCCACACAAATTTTATTCCAAAAACAGATTTCGCAAAAATTGGTCTAAAAAACCAAATCACCAACTAAAAAGTAAACCTTTCGATAAAAGTAAAACCAAATGTTTTAAACTGGTCACTTTGCAAACAATTTTCCAGTTAAAAGTACTATTAATCAACTCAAAATTAGTCAAGAAGAAAAAGAAAAACTTATACAAACTTTAGAATTACGAAACACTGATTTAGAAAATAAAATGAGTGAAGATGACATCACATTGATGGAATCTTCTTCCTCTGAATCCAATGAACATTCTTCCCCATATATTAATTTGGGGTGTAAGGATGCTTGTAATTGTAAAACAATAAATGTTCTTTCCAAACAGGAAGAACAAGATGAACTCTTAATTGATTTAATAGGTAAAATAGATAACCCTGAACTTAAAGCAGAATACCTCAAAAAATTAAAAAAATTAATTACCCAAGAAAATATAGTTAATCCTCCCTCACAAAAAATTAGCCTTACTACAACTTTTGATAAATTCTCCACTAGTAAAAAGGAAATAACAATCCAAGATCTACAACATGAAGTAAAAACAATCAAGAGTCAAATACATGGTTTACAACAAACACATTTAGAACTTACGAATGACAATAAAGAAATTAAACAG
>NC_020496.1:9396874-9400188 GCF_000184155.1 Fragaria vesca subsp. vesca
AAGAAGAAATTAAATTTCAAAAGAAATTGAAAAATCAAACTCCAAAAACTACTTTTCTTCAAGCAAAAGATCAAAACTTTTGAAGAAAAGATAATCAAAGAAATATGTTATGATATTCCTACTGCATTTTGGCACAGGAAAAAACATATTGTCTCACTACCCTACATCAAAGAATTCAATGAGAAAAATATCCCTACTAAAGCTCGTCCAATTCAAATGAGTCACGAAATCATGGATTTTTGTAAAAATGAAATTAATGATTTACTCAATAAAGATATTATTCGCCCTAGTAAATCCCCTTGGTCTTGCCCAGTTTTCTATGGTCAGAAAAATGCTGAACTCGAACGAAGGACTCCTTGTCTAGTTATAAATTACAAACCTCTTAACACAGTTTTAGAATGGATCAGGTATCCCATTCCCAATAAACGAGATCTCATTAACAGATTAAACAAATCTATTATCTTTAGTAAATTTGATATGAAATCAGGATTTTGACAAATTCAAATTAGTGAAGCTGACAAATACAAAACTGCATTTGTCACACCCTTTGGTCATTATGAATGGAATGTTATGTCATTCAGATTAAAAAATGCCCCTAGCGAATTCCAAAACATAATGAATAACATATTCAATCCTTACAGTCACTTGTCCATTGTCTACATTGATGATGTTCGGATCTTTTCTCAATCAATTGATCAACACTGGAAACATCTTCACCAATTCTTTTCAAGAATAAAGAATAATGGTCTAGTTATTTCTGCCTCAAAAATCAAATTATTCCAAACCAACATTCGTTTTCTTGGATTTAACATTCACCAACTCCAAATTAAACCCATTAATAGAGCGATACAATTCGCTGACAAATTTCCAGATGTCATTTTAGATAAAAATCAATTACAAAGATTCCTAGGATCTTTAAATTATGTAGCAGATTTTTACAAAAACCTTAGGAAACATTGTAAACCTCTATTTGATAGATTACAAAAAATCCTTCCCCTTGGACTTCAGTACATACATCCTTAGTCAAAGAATTTAAGAGTCATGTCAAAACCTTACCATGCTTAGGAATCCCTCTTCCCGATTCCTATAAAATAGTAGAAACTGATGCCTCTGAAATAGGTTATGGAGGTATTCTCAAACAACAACTTTCTCCTAATCATCCTGAGCAAATTGTTCGTTTTTATTCTGGGATTTGGAATCCAGCCCAATCAAATTATGGTACTATTAAAAAAGAAATTTTATCAATTGTTTTATGTATCAGTAAATTTCAAGATGATTTATTAAATCAAAATTTTTTAGTCCGAGTTGATTGTAAAAGTGCTAAAGATGTTTTAGAAAAAGATGTTCAAAACATTGCTAGTAAACAGATCTTTGCCCGTTGGCAAGCAATTTTAAGTATCTTTGATTTTGAAATTGCATTCATTAAAGGCAGTGACAATCATATCCCCGATTTCCTAACTCGTGAATTTCTACAGGGCGCCACAACATGAAGCTTAGCTCATCCAAAAGGAGAAATCCCGAAAAATCAAAAGCCACGGTGTCCTCTCCAGTTAAGCCAGAATCACCTGAGTCAAAATCAAACATAGTTCCTTTTACAAGTCATTCTTCTGTTGCTTTAGTTAACCAGTATAGTGCTCTTGGTAGCACTCTCAGTCAAAATAAACTCAGTTACCAATCAGCTTTAGTCAACCAGTTCGACCCTTACAAATCAGGCTCCTGATCTATCCTTCCAATCAATTATAAAAAATCCTCCCCTTACATTATCAGGATTGAGCATGGCCTATTTTACATTGAACCCATCTTGAGTCATCTAAAAAAATCTTGTTTCTTTAGTAAAAAGTTATTTTGGTCCAACCTCTCATTACCCTCCAGGTAAACCCCCATTAGCATTTTATAAAGACATTTTGTATAAAACTGAGTCAATATTTATTAAACCAATCCTTGATCCAAAAGACCAATCTAAGATATTATATCATTCCCTTTATATAATCTGAATCATGTCACTAGCCCAATGGGGTGATCCCCCCTCTACTCCCCACACATTAGACACAATCACATTTACCTATCATGATTACATCGAAGCATGGGATAAAATATTCCTCCATCAAACCGAGGATTTTAGTCATTCGTGGTTCCTCAATTTCGATAGAAGATTCAACCGCCAATTCCCTATGTGGTTTGGTAATTGGTGGGATAACCATGGTTGCCCTTATGATCTTCTCCCATTACAACTTCAGAATGCAGTCACGAAATTTACTACAGTTATGACCTTTTCAAAATATGAGAAGAGGTTTTCTGCCACTCTTCATTTCATGGCCAAATATAAAATTCCTTGGATTATGAAATGGCAATACAAAATTGAACCTGAAGATTACATGGTTATAAGACAATACCTAGTAAAATGGTGGGATAAATTCGACCCTGAAAGAGTTTTAACTCAATTCAGTGAAGAATTCACAGTTGTTCCTTCGAGTTCAAAAGCTCCGGTTTCCATTCAGCCGGCCCCTCCGATCTCGCAGTTAACATCTCCAACTCCTCAGTCACCATCTTCTTCCAAGAAGACAAATCAGTCACCATCTTCTTCTAGGAAGAAAAAAGCCTCCAGTTCATCTTCATCTTCCAAAGCAGAAGAATTAAAAGATCTAGCTAAACAATTCCTACAAAAAGCAGCAAATTTATCTACAGATGATGAAGAAGAACATTCTCCATCAGAATCATCATCACACAGTCATCAAAGTTCCCCCAATCAACCAAAAAGATGGGCAGATTATGAAGATAGTCAAGACCCATATGCTGAGTTTGATTAATTCCAGTCAAGACCATCTCAGTCAGCTTTTCACCGAAATCAACAGTAAATCACATGACAGACAGTCCACTATTCATCAACAGTAAATCACATGACCAACAGTTACTCAGTGGCAGACAAGTTACTATTCACCAACAGTCACTTTTTACTATTCATCACTTTTGTAATTTCTATTTATAGAGGCCTCCGGCTTCATTGTAAGACAGGCTTCATTTTTCTCTTCTTCTCCTCTCCTCTCCTCTCTTCCCATTCTCTCTCCAGTAAAATACTCGTGTAAACAGAGCCCTTGCTCTTACATATGCATTAATTTAAATTTGTAAGTTTGTAACTCTGAGTTATATATATATATAGCCTTTCTTGGCTGCGGACGTCTGCACCGAAAGTTTCGGTGCGGATTTCTATTTTTGCACCACTTTCTGATCAAATTTTCTCATCTCCACCGTCCAGTATCTAGATAATATTGTGTAAATCATCTATGCAAAATTTCAGCCAATTTGGTGATCGTTAA
>NC_020496.1:9400361-9405924 GCF_000184155.1 Fragaria vesca subsp. vesca
TATATATAGTTCATATATATATATATATATATATAGTTTATATATATATAGTTCCAGGAAGGATATGAAGCGGACGTCCGCACTCCGGCTTAAAGTGCGGATTTCGTCCGTTCTCCGCCGTCTCACGCCGGTGACGGCTTCTCTCCTTCCCGGACAACAGCACAAGCTTTCAGGACTGCTTCTCTCCTTCCAGGACTGGCCGGCGACAAGTTTTCCGGCCAACCTTGATCAATCATGGTGTTTTCCGTCCAGAGCTTCAATCCGGCCGGAAAACTTATCGCCGGCCAGTCCTGGAAGGAGAGAAGCCATCCTGGAAGCCTGTGCTGTCATCCGGGAAGGAGAGAAGCAGTCGCCGGCGTGAGACGACGGAGGTCGGACGAAGTCCGCACTTTAAGCCTGAGTGCGGACGTCCGCTCTACATCCTCTCTGTATATAATTCATATCCAAAGTGAAGCTTCGCTCTGAAATTAAAGTGTGAAGTTCCTTATTTGACACACTTTTAGGTTATATTTCTACATCTCCACCGTTCAGTTTGTAGAACCAAATGCATAGATCTTTTCTGCAAAGTTTCATCGAATTTGATGATCGTTTGTGTGTTCATAATCGTGATTTACACAAACAGTTCTGATTAGACATATTTCTGGTCAGTTTATTGATTTAACATAATTCGGTATATATATATATATATATATATATTTTTGAAGGCAGTCGAGACGTACTGTGTCTCGACCAGAACCAGTACTAGTACGTACTTTGGCTAATGTGGCCACACAATGACTCGAATCACGCACCCAAGTCGTCAGATCGATCAAGTGATTCAAGTCCCCTACCACCTAAATTATTTAGATCTTCCTCACCATTCCCGTCTTCCCGGTTAGTCTTGTTAATTTTTTTAGTGCTCGATCAGTAAACCCTGGAGAATTGTTATAGTCCAGCAACTCAATCCTTCCCCACTTTATAGATATGAGTTTCTACATGTAGTAAATCACTTTTACGATCTACAAAATCAAGAAGGTATCGGTTGAACCAAGACTCTCATCCATGAGGAGTTAAGTAGTTTGGTTGAGGTTTGTATCATAACGCTTTTGAAGAGCTTAAATGTGTGACATGTATTATACATATCGATCTAACACTGCATGTATTTGTAAACCTAGCTTAAAATTGGATTAAAGCATACATCAAGTCCAGCATTAATTTTACACAACCTATGAGATGCCATCACCAACAAAACCCAACCTATAAAAATGGCGGGAACCCCAAACCCTTCAATGGGCTTCGTCTGCCTCCCACAACCCCAGGGCTCGGACCAGAAACGCCGAGCCGGCCACCACAACCGCCGCGAAGACCGGAGGAACGATGAGATCAATCTTGGACTTGCTGAACAGGTTAGCCGGCAAGCAGAGAATATCTCCCGGCACGTCAGCCAGCACCCTAATAGACGCTTCCGAGCCGCATGAAGACGACGAAGAAATGGCCGAGACAAACGCAACCTCGGGGGAGAAGGAGGCGAGAGCCACCGTGAGAGTGAGGCAGGCTGTCCACGTGGCGGCGAAGACTAAGACCGGCAGGCGGGGCGTGAGGCGCGTGAGGGTGGAGGTGAAGAGGGAGGGGAGCATGATGGGGTGTCGTGAGGGTTTGGGAGGGGTGTGGAGTTTTATAGGGAATGTGAGGGAGTCGAAAGTCAAGAGTGGGATGGAGGGAGAGGACCTAATTTCAACGACTTCACATATTTGGAGTTTAGGTGGGGGGAGGATGGCAAACTTGTGACTCATGCATCTTGACTAAAGCGTCTCAACGAATTTTTTAGGTCTACTTCTTAGTTCATCTACAGTGAAAAACTGTTCATCTACGGTAAAAAATAGTTTTGGGCTCGGGCTGCGTTTCGTCGCTTTGTGTATCTCTCTCGACCTCTCTCGCCGCTTTGTATATCTTTTTCTTGATGTCTCTCGATCTCATTCAACCATATCGCGTCAACACCTGATCTCTCTCTCTCTCTCTCTCTCGAATCATTCCGGCTTTCTCTCTGTCGAATCTCTCTGCTTCAAGAACTTGCTGTCGCGTCAAGACAAAGGTAAGAATTTCCCAACTTTGTTGTTTTCTTTTCTCTACGAATTGAAGGAGTTGAGAAATATATATTCGATTCAGCTGGCCTCAGTTGTTTAGCCGATAGAGCATTTGTCTGGGTTTTCAAAGGTTTTCCATTTTCCTTTTTAGTACTAAATTTTCATGTTTTGGTTTTTTGTAATCTTGAATTTTGGTCGGCTTTGGAGGGTAATCAGTTCCTCTATTTCTGAGATCTGGGTAAATTGGCTCTTGATGAAGAGACTGCCGGTGATTTCTTGGCATCTCTTCATCTACAAAGAAATTAACGATATAGGGCCAAGAAATCTTATAATTGTCTCTATGGGATGGTCTTATAACCACTTAGTATATGAACACAGTATATTTTTAGCAATGGGTGTGCTGTTTTGTTGGAAACACATGCTTCACTGCATGACATATATAATAAGCTTAAGAACCCTTTTCCGTTCTTAAAGTTTAACCATTGTGATGGAGAGTTGTAGCATTTGAAGTCTTCTGTGTTTTAAAGTTCGTATACTTCATATAATTCTTCACAGACTTTCTTTAGGGAAATTTGAAAGTTGAAATTAGTTGTCGTGAATTTAAGTTTGTTCCAATTCCATTTGAGGTTCTCTTAAAAACAGCTTTCCACTTTGAGCATCAATGTCAGTGCTAAAGTCTAGTGATCTACTGATGATGCTCTTTGTTACCTGGGCTACTGACCAAGGACATGTGTATATCCTTCTAGGGGCAGCCATCTTAAAACTTAAAATCTAAGCAAAGTGAAATGATTTTCTATGACAGGGAAGGTAGTCTTTACTTTCAGTTGCACTTCTATCTGAGACCATTATGGCTGGTAACATGGATCGTGGCATAAGAGCATTACATAGCGTGGGCAGTTATTAAATTTGTTTTCATGAAGTGCTTCTTTAGGAGTTAAACTTCCATTTGTCCAGTTGATTATAGTTCATATGAGCAGATATTATGCATCTGAAATTAGCACAGGTTAACCAGAGAGTAGAGAGTTGAATCAATCTATTTGCTACTGGGATAATTTTATGTCAATGGCAGATACTATATCAATCAAGACACTTTCCGTGTAACATTTGAGTTTGAGTTCATTGCTATATATTATAAAGAATGAAAATTTTCACTCATAAAAATTTCCATGTAGCAAATGGATTGATTCTACTCTCTAATATTATGTTCCAAATATGTGTTCCAAGTATTGTGTTCCAAGGATATAGTAGAAAGAACTCAAGCTGAAATATGAGGCAATAAAGTTTTTGAGTCTTTAATTGAGTGTGATTATATTTATAATTTGTAAATAATTAACGAACCAGCTAGCTTAGTAGTAGGAGTACTGAGTCAACTGATGCTTGAAGCTAGGTTGGTATATATTTTCTTTTCTTCAGGAATCAGAGAGTTGATCAAGGAATTGCATATGCTTATCATAATGAGCTCAAATCTGGTCATTTACTTCAACCAATATCTGCACCTGAGTAACTAAAAGCAAAGCAACTTTAGTATCATGCCTCTTTCAGTAGACATGATACTGGAAAAATCATAATGTCTTTTTATAAGTATTTTTATGTTTGTTGTAGTTCGATGTCAGTTTCGAAAATACCTTCCTGAAGTATGTTGATTTGGGATATCTGATTGAACATCTTTACATTTACTTTAGCAGTATAGTAGCATGGCTAAAGATCTAATATCTCTGCATTTATTGATAAAATACAGGCATATAACAACGCTGCAGCCACTTGCTTGGGAAAACCAGTGAGAGGATTTAACATAAAAAAGAGAGGTAAACTTAGGTGTTCATGTATGCTAGAACTTTAACATTTTAAGTTGCAAAAACACAAGATATGGGGGTGATTATTAAAAATTGTTAATTAGTTAGTTTCCATTGCAGTGACTCTTTTATTCTTTGTGTTGAATATTTGAATAATCGGAAAATTAATCTTATATTAAAGATAAACTCTTCTTTCAAGTTGATTTGATGGGCAAGGCGCGATGACTCCAAAAGGGTCTTAATCGAATTACAGGACCTGTGAATACATATACTTCAAAGGGTTTGATTAGCCTCTTCCCATTTGATTTTGATCTTATTTTTTCATATACAGTATATATCTTTTCCATTTTCTTTTTTTGGTTTATGGTTCGGCTACGTATATGAATATGTGCAGCAAAGTGATTTGTAGTTCTGCTGTGGTTTTTAGTTATTTGGATTGCTGCCTTTTGCATTCTTGGTAACTGTTATCACTTCCATTAAATTGGCAATCTTATATAATCAGTATATGTTATTACTTCTTTGCTGAATCTATTATTTGTTGTTGCTAACTATTCTACTCTTAGTGTGGCTTATTAATGGATGCCTATTATGTCTACATATCTTCAGGGCATGGATTGATTCTAGAACCATGTCCATGGCCATGATCAAATTGATTTCAGAACCATGTTCATATAACAACAATTCTGTATAGTGGGGTTTGACTAGCTTACAGCTAAAATGGACAACAATGATATTCCTCATGGGTAGATTTTATTAATTACATTAGGCAATTTGCCACAAACATTATAAAGGATGTTGAGGATGAAAGATGATCGTCTTCTATATTTTTCTGTAGTATCCTTAAAAACAAGCACAACAGATGCTAGCACAATGCAACATGTATCAAGGTAGATGTATATATTTTTGCTGTTGTCTAATTAGTAATTTGCAATCAACAAGTTTACAAATCTTTGTAATTATAGAATGATAAAACAAGAACATTACAGTGCATTGTCATAGTAAAGCTAAGAATAGGGATTTTACTCTCTGTTTCAAGCAAAGTTGATAACTAATACAGCATTTATCGATCATAAAAAATAGCATGTTACAGTATCGAAAGTCCCGCAGCAGCGTGCGGGCTACCTTTCTAGTTAGCTTTATAGAATTCAACTTTAGATTAAACAGATTTTGAATAGGAAATCAGCTCGATATAATCACTTTCAAAATGTGGTAAAATCAAACATTTTCATGAATCATATGGAGATAACACATTCATCTAAGAAGTACGTAAATTATGATCATACATGAGTTGGTATAAATATAAAATATCTAACGGCATACGTCAAGGGTACCCTAGATTTGGTAATCTCTTTATTGTTATTATTATTTTTTTTTTTTGTGATAATTTGTCATGGTACTCGTTCTTTATTCCACATTTAAGCTAAGTATAACTAAATTTACGCTCAAACTCGATAAACATATTAAAAAATATCTCGCTTGGTTAGACGTATTTAGAACTTAGAAAAAACATAAAAAGTAGAATAGGTCCAATTGTCAGATATTCACATGAATTATTTTTATATATATTTTTTTTCCGATTAGATATCCACAGGAATATCATTGAACTTTTGACATTTGCATTACAGAGTTCAGCATGGATCCAGATATGCCAACCAGCAATTTTTGTTGATCTCCATGACCAACCAATCAATCAACTCTCTCTCTCTC
>NC_020496.1:9405944-9491687 GCF_000184155.1 Fragaria vesca subsp. vesca
CTCTCTCTCTCTCTCTCTCTCTCTCTCTCTCTCTCTCTCTCTCTCTCTCTCTCTCTCTCTTGATTGGATGGTCATGGAGACCAGCAAAGATTGCTGGTTGGCAAATCCGGATCCGTTCAGCATTCGTATAGGTATGCATTTTTTCTTTCCAATAACCGATTTGATTTGACATAAGGATCATTCGTATTGGTAATCATGATATCCAGAATATTTAGCCTGTTTTTTTTTTGGGACAATGATAATGTTTTCAGGGCCTCACAAAAAAATATACAAACAAAAAGAATTTCAGACAAAACTATTCTCCATATATAAATGTCAGAATCAAACTACAAGATTACAGCTAAAACTACTACACAAGAACAAGAAAGAAAGAAACTAGAGGTGGACTGGAACTAGTCAATGATAATAAGCTCGTGGTTTTCGTGCAATTCATATTGCCTTGGCCCCAATGAATCAATCTGCAGTACTTTAGTGAATGTATGAGGATCCACCATGAATTGCTGATCATGAAGATTGCTAGTATACTCCGCCTCGAAACCTATTGGATCTGTCTGGCCTTTCCCGGATTCACAAGGAAATGGAGTACTAGTACAACCGAATGTCCCTGCAGCATCTCTTAGATGTTCCTCTAACATGGTCATCCTCATCATCTCACGATCAACATCACTTTGACCCATAATACTGAAAATATCAGTACCAAGATCCCAGGTAGTACTAGTCCTAATACCACTGGGAAAACCAGGGCAATGGTTATTTTGGTATTCACAAGCTTCCCATGGCCAAATTGGATCTCTTAACATTGTTTCACCCTCATCAAAACACGCAACCAGCGGATTTTTCCAGAATTCTTCTGTGATGTCTAGAGGGGAATCAGTCTGATCAGTAGATTCTGGTTCCTCAGTCGAGTTGATCTTGTCGTTTAATTTTCTGTCCTCGACCGCCAGTTCATCAATTTCATCCAGCAATGATTGTTGAGAAAAATCAATTGGCTGTGATGATTCCTCAAACTCAGTACTTTCCGGGATCAAATCCTCCAATTCATCAGCCCACGATTCTAAATCATCGACCTCTTCTCCAGCATTACCATGTACTTTTTGTTTCTTCAATTCCGGTGAGCCAAGAACATCACCTTCGGAATGGGAATCAAGCTCCTCTGCTTTTCTTTTTAGGGTCAGAAACTGACCCGGTTTAGGTTGAGTATTCTTGCTCCTCATAACTTCTCTGGGTCAGGAAACCGAATGAGTTTTGCTCTGGGTTGCTAATTAACAGGGTAAGACGAACAGAGAAGAATGAAAGTAGAAACAACTTCGAGAGGGTTATATAGGCATCCATTTCCCACTGTTTCCCTCTTTGGTGAGGAAAGGATAACTTTCCTAAAACAAAGCGGAAGAATTAAATCCCCAATTCATTAGGTTACCTCAAATTGGTTTTACCTAGCTGAAGTTGGAATGCCTCTAAGGGCCAAAGTTTCTATTCTTTTTTTTTTCTCAGTAGTACCCACTACCCACTATCCAGTCTCATATCATCATGAAATAATCAAAGGTATAGTGTGACGGATGCATGTTAGTTTTACATGAAACTTTTCTATCATTTATTTTTTTTTTTTGTAGAATAAATTTTCTATCATTTCATAATCAGGCATCATGAAATTGGACGAACAAAGTTTATTGAAGAGCCCAAAGGGCACAAGCAGCAAGCCTACAGCACAGGCCAAGCAGAACCAGGCTTTCATAGTCACTTGACCAAAAAAAAGACTTTCATAGTCACAAGCCCAAATGAAATGGGAGACTATATAAGCCCAAAAATAGAAAACTAAGACCCAAGGACAGGAATATACAAGGGCCAGTATTGTCTAGGACTCTTTGCCCAAAAACAAAAAAAACAAAATATTGTCTAGGACTCATGGACATGCAGCACATGATCAAGCATCATCAAGAAAATAAGAAAGCAAAGACACATGAGAAGCAAGTACATGATGTGATGCAACCAAATGGAGTTTCATCCTGGATTGCACATTATTTTAAAGCTCATGTCCACTTTATAATTGAGTGAAAGATGCAACTTTAATCAAGACAAATCTCCAATCTCATAGGTACACATCACCCAGGGCCATTGATTTAGATATGCATCAAATTGAATAGAAGCTAGATGAAATAACCAGAAAAAAAGAGAGGACCCAATTGAAGAAAAAATGAAAATGCCAAGGTGTTTATACCAAACATCAAAAAACTAGAAAAGCACAGATTCAGACACAGAAAGCTACTGAGCAGAAGACTGACAAGGCCAAAGACAAGGCTTGCTATGTTGGTTAGAATGACAGGTCATATGTAATTGGGTACCTAGGGGTAGTAGTTGCAGAACAGTGACCGGTAATAGTCACTGCAGCACAGACTAGAAATTAGGGCCACTAGGTTTTACTGTGAAGAGGCATTGAAGATGAAGAACGTGGAGGAGATTGAATAAGCATATGCAAAAAAGCAAAATGGCATTGAAGATGAAGACAAAATAAAAGAGAACTGGGAAAGGACCTCCCACATTGCCTCCACTGGAGACAAACCGGTTCAGAAGGAAAAAGAAAACCCTTGATTTTGACATACCAATGGACACCTCTATTGCCCAGCTCGTCTTTGGATCCGTGCATTGGCTCTTATGGTTTCACTTATGAACCTTGGTACTATTTGTGACACCCACACTACTGAGCTCAACCCAGATCGAATTTGAATTTTACAGTGATGGTAAATATATCCAAAAACCAGAAAACCTTGGCATAGCATAGCATTGGCACACATTTTCTACCCTTGATTATTAGAGTTGTCTGCCCTTGAGTAAATTATGGTTTACCATTCTGTTTAAATACAGAGTTTGAGTTTCACCATGATGGTTTAGTTACGGATAAGTCAGGATGAACAAACTAGATAAGAACTTTTAACCCTCTACCTTACTGATTCAAGGCATACTGATTTGGTTTCAACCGTTGTAACCAAACAGTAAAAATTGAGTCTTGGTTAACAGGATAGTAGAGTCCCTAAAGGCCTAAACCTCCTCTAAATCTCTAATTGCAGAGGCAATAGGGTTTAGGAAACAGCTAACTGTTGAGATTTGAAATAGCCAAAAGCTAAAGACCAAGGAAATAGTACACACTTATGCCACAACCACATTCTATAGGGAAAGGACCTTAGTTGGCTCACTGCCCACTGTTCTCAGTCTGTTCTGTATCTGCTCACTCTCTCTCTCTCTCTCTCTCTCTCTCTTCTCTCTCTCCTCTCTTTCGAATTTGAGCATCCCAATGTGGTTTTCCAAGGAAGGGAAATAAAAAGCACTGTTGGATTGCAGCCGAAGCTGCCCCAACCATTTCTCGAAAAGGTTCTTGCTTTCTTTTCATAGCTTTCAATTTCAAGAACCCATTTTCAAGCAGAGACTTAGGCTTCACTATTCCAAGTCCGTGAAGCTCTGTTTTCAGTCTCACAAACCCATCATCAGAACCTGCTTATAAATAGAGAAAGCACAGCCATTAGCCACTTGCCAATTGGGTTTTGGGGTCTGAGAGCACTATGAGGTTTATGAACATGGGTTCTGTGGGAAGCTTGAGTTGGGTGAATGCCATTGGGAGGAAGAAGTGTAGGAGCTTGTTCTGGAGGATGAGAGCTGCATTGAAGAAGGCTATGAAGAATTCTGGGAAGCAGAGGAGGTTCACGTTCCAGTATGATCCTTCAAGCTATGCTCTGAATTTTGATGATGGGCTTTGGAAATATGGGGAGGGAGGAGCTTGTGCTTTGAGACGACCTTCAGAGCTTCAAGAGCATCCAGATATCAACAACACTCTCTGGGTTTGTGTTCTTTTGGTCAAGTCTGAAGGATGTGGTATTGTTTAGGCTTTGCTTGTGCGTGAGAGTTTTGTCACTGTGACAAGAGATGAACGCTTGAGAAGTATAGATTATGATTTCACTTCATTGCTTTCCAAGTTCTTCCTATTTTGTTACTAGCTTGTATAAATTGTCGATCTTTACAAATTGTCTTGTTCCTGTTCAGTGAGATTATGTGATTTCAATTTTCCAAAACGGTAGAGAGCAATTCATGAATGTTATAAACCTGGATATAACTTACGAGTACTTCTCAAAAACTTGGCAGGATCGCAACTACTTTTATGCAAAATCGCAGTTCAATGGCTTTGATAATGGTGTGGGTTTCGGTATACTAAAACTTCAAACGTAATATTATGCCACAATCTCAAACAATATGAGTAAAGAGATGTTATAGACAAGCATTTGTACAAAGGTAATTGGGAATGAAGATCCGAACAGAGGCAACATTCAACATGAATGCAGTCATTTGGCAATAAGCATACATACATCATTAATCATTCCAGGAGGACCTGGAACATTAGACAGACACTAGCTAGGGTCTTCTAGCTTGGCAGTGGATAGATCATTTATCCGAGGATAGTGAGCTTTCTCATCAAGCTGGTTCTGGGCCCATATGAGCATCTTCAACAAGCTTGGAAGCTTCGGGTCTGCAGGAGAACATATGATACAAAATTATCAACCCCTTTCAAGAACAAAGGATAAGCACTAACTAGATAAAATTGGTTATGAAAATCTCCCAAACGATATCTCCTCTTGAAGACATCCATTAATTATCACCCAATTTACTGCTATCATTCAATATCTCGACTGGCCAATAGTGCAGTTCACCAGTTATTTAAGGGGCTTAACCCTATTTATTCTGCTAACCAACCTTGTGCCCGTATGACACGACTTCTCTTTAAGATGAACAATGCTAATAGTACACAATAAGAAGGTGGGCATCCAGTTTGGCCATCTTTTCACCCACCCTGGTTCCAAATATATTTCCTGATCTACTTCACAATACAGACGTTTTCATGTTAGATCTAGGAAAAATATAACTTGGGAAACATGCTAACCTTTTTCATGACTCTGGCTGGAGAGGATGGCAGCATTCACTTCACTAGCTGTCTTTAGGCGCTGTGATATGTCCAGAAGCTCTCCAACAGGACAGTTGGACACATCTTCAAAAGCTAGAAGGGCAACAGTCCTCTCCAACTCTTCCAAAAAGCTTTGCTGCATATAATGATGACATTAATAAAAGTTGCTTAGTACCACCTAACAAGTAAATAAACATTCAACTATATGTCACACAACAAAGTTACAAGGAGCAACAATTACACACATCATAGTCAACCAAAGCAAAGATACAATAGCTGAATCTTACATTTTCTTCTCCTCTTGGTGCTAGCTCTTCCTGAGCAAAGTCAAGAGCCTCTTCAACCTTTCCATTCCTAATTAGTTCTATCAACCTTTGCTGTTGGAGATGGAAAAATAATTGGGGATTTGTGTCCAGAATCTGCAGACAGAATTTTCACAGATAATCATATAAATTGAAACAGACGGAGATATATTTTCTAATATAATACGCTAAATCAAAAAATATTATAAGGCAAAAAACTACATGTAAAGATCTCAACAGAAACACTTTCTTTATCGAAGCAATGATGGACAGATTGACAATGAACACAGCAACAGAATCATACTAGTATAGATAATTCATGTCTATTCTTGGAATCCAAGAGTTGGTCCTAAATATTTTGTCCAAGGCACACACAGCAAATTCTGCCAAGAAATACCACTGTGATGAGTGCTATGGTTACTCACAACATTGATAATGTGTAGTCAAGAAGATTTCTATCTAGAGCATTCTGAATAAAACCAAACACTACTACTAAAGTCAGGAGAAGGAGTGAATTCTTTCACCCATGGTTTTGACATAGCACCCTGCCTTTCTCTTTGTTTAGTTTATTTCTTTTCAAAGATTGGTTGGCCTAACTGACGAGTACAAGATGAACTCTATCACTCTAAACTCAAAACACATGCACTTAATGTCTCTCTGGTGCTTCAGTCCCAGAAAGGAAAAGGTATGGAATCACAGCAACATAACCACAAGAAAAGTAATCATGTCATGGTTGCAGATATGAAGTAACATCCTAGCAACTGTTACTCTAATAATGTCAGGTGAACTCATATCCGAAAAAGGCTAAGTAATCACGTAAGAGAAAAATAACAAATTCAAATTTCAATATTCAAGATACATGAATGGTTAATTGGTTTGATTCACAACATAAGGGATAACTGTTTGATATTGTTCCTGCCTCAATTCTAAGCAACTTCATAAAGGTGGTTAACCTTCATATCAAATTTGCACCATATCCATGACTAGGGATTATTTGCATCAAGATGACAGGTTAACTAAATGAGAATAGTGAGACAGCACTGAATCATAACTATATGCTACCACTAAGGGCTCACTAATTAGGGAATTTTACCTCCGGGTTTAAGTCGTTCACTTTATCGATTGCATCCTCCACATTACCACATTGTACTGCCTTCTTGACCGCCATGCGTTCCGTGATTGTTGCAAGATCAATATCTGCTAAACACTCATAAGGACAAACACATACTACAACACCACCAAGCATAGCAATGCCACAAACACAATTCAAATCGAACAAACTACACAAACAAAACATGACATCAATAACAAAACAAAAAAGGATACGTTCAGTTCCAGACTCCTTTCGGAACTTCTCCGCCGCATCCACATAGCCCTCAGTCACAAGAAAATTCATCACCAACTTATTCATGTCCTCTTTCTTGATTTTCACATCACTAAGCTTCTTCTCCCACTCCTCCCTAGTTATCACTTTCTTCGATCCAGCCTATATGCACCAAAAATTCACAAACCAAAATCTCATTGCCCTAATCGAAACCGAAACTACTCAAATCAACTAAAACGAGTTCAAAGGAGAATCAGAGTCTGGAAATTTTACCATTGCTGCTTGAAGTTGTGCTTGAATTTCTCGGAGCTGACGATGAGCCTGATCAATCGTAGACGAAAAGAAAAGTGACATCAGTGCTCCGCCTCAAGGCTCATTCTCCCGTAAATTTCACAGAATCCTAATTGGAAATACTGAGAACCCGAAAGTTTCGAAACCCTAGCTCTGCGAAATCGAGACAGGAAAACGACGACGTATTAGTGGGAGGGGTGTGTTAGGTACCTTCGGAGCGGTGAGATTAGGATTCCGGCGATGGCTTTATTCTGGGTTTTTGTTTTGGTTTGTTTTCGGGTTGGACTTGAATTTTGGGTCCTGATCTCAATTCGGGGCGGATATCTATGGGCCCATTTTTTCATTTTACTAGTCTTTTATCAGTACATTCAGTCATTGACTCTCACGAAAATTTCATCTAAGTCATATTTTCAATATTTTCTCTCACATAAGTCCATCCTGGTTTTTTTTACCCCCATTTTATGGCCCAAATCCATTATGTTAGCTTTAGACTATACCTAAAATACCCCTATCTCAACCAAAACCATCTCACATATTCTGCCTCTCTCTCTCTCTCTCTCNCTATNTCAGTNTCATNTCTAGCTGTATCTCTAGGTAACGTTACCCTACTACTCGTCGTACGTACGTACGTACGTAACGTACTACGTACTACTTACTACTACGTACTACTCTACTACGTACTACGTACGTACTACGTACGTACGTACTACTACTACTACGTACGTTACGTACGTACGTACGTACGTACGTTAACCGTAACGTAACGTACTACTACTACTAACGTACGTACTACGTACGTTACGTTACGTTACTACGTTACGTACGTACGTACGATTACGTCGTTACACGTACTACGTAGTACTACGTACGTACTACTACNCTTANACTCNCTTAANACCTTCTTAACGTATACTACGTTACACTTCGTACTACTACTACTACTACTCTACTACTACTCTCTCTCTCTCTCTCTCTACTCTCTCTCTCTCTCTCTCTCTCTCTCTCTCTCTCTCTCTCTCTCTCTCTCTCTCTCTCTCTCTCTCTCTCCGCCGGCAACCTCATCCTTGCCTCTACCATCTCCGGCGACCTCATCCTCGTTTGCTGCTCTTCTCCGCCTCCGAGCACCGCCTCCGAGCACCACACCCCGATTTGCTGACTCATCTCAATTTCAGATCGGAACCGACATGGAGGTCACGAGCCTAGTCCACAACATGCGCGGCTCGCTTTTCCCGGCGAGGATCGTCGCCATCTCCGGAGTCGATGTCGTCAAATCCGATTTGGAGTTGTCTCACACTAAACGTCGATCTTCGATTTCCTCTCCGACGTTGATCTCTGATTAGGAGTTGTCTCTCTCCGACGTCGATCTCCGATTTGAAGTCTTTTTGTGTTAGCAAAAGCATATCAACACTTACAAAGCGTCAATGAAGTTGGTCTGAGAGCTACTACTACACCTCTGCATAGTGATTTTTGTATGGACATTGAATAATGTCAGTATATTTTTATTGAAGTGATAGTAGCTTTTAATGTGTATTAGTATCTTTCCAACGCTATAATAGTATTTTTCAATTTCTATGTTATTATCTTTCTAAACCTTTGGTAGTAGATTTTGTTTTACTTGTTAAGTAGCTTTTGTTCTGTTTGATGGTAGATTTTATCCTCGGTAACAGTAGCTATTATTTTGCTTAATGGTAGTAGTTTTTGTTGGTAACAGTAATAGCTTTCGTTGTCAGTGATAGTAGATTTTGTTGCTGATGGATGTATATTTTGTTGTCAGCGGTAGTATCTTTTGTTGCTTGTGGTAGTATTTTTTGTTACTTGTGGTAGTAGTTTTTGTTGCTGGCAGTAGTAGTTTTTGTTGTTAATGGTAGTAGTTTTTGTTGCTAGTGGTAGTAGCTTTTGTTGCTTGCGGTAGTAACTCTTGTTTATGGCAGTAGTAGCTTTTGTTGTCACTGGTAGTAGCTTTCTTTGCTGGTGGTAGTAGTTTTTGTTGCTGTCGGTAGTATTTTTAATCGTCGTTTGTAGTAGCTTTTGTGGTCACCAAAATCCTCACAGGAGATCGGCCAGAAAATTCGTCGGTGACCGGCCGGAGACTTTTTTAAGGAAGAGAGTGGTTGTTGACTTTTTACTCTAGTGACATTTTTGTAAATATAAGAGATATTCTAATTTTTTGGTTGGATGACAGTCTGTAATTTTGTTTAACTTCAATACCTAATATAAAACTCTATTTAAACTTAGGGGACTTATATAGGTAAAAATGCTTGGGTGGACTTATATAGAAAAAAAATGTCTCCAAATGGACTTATATGTAATTGGCCCTTTAGTTTATCAGGTACCCGATGCTACAACTAATTTTTCGAAAGTCAAACTAACAACTTCCTGTTTATTAAGGGGAGACTATGCCACTAGACTAAATATTACTGGACTATCAAATAGAAATTTTGATCGATAAACGCGCTCAACCACAAACTTCCTATTATTCTCAATTGTCTCGATATTCTATTTGATTTTGTTTATTTATTTTGTTACTCGCTATAATAACATTTGTTTTTATTTATTTTAGACTTTTAGTTGGCTCATTAAAGTAATTATGAAAGTTCACAATTTGATGCAAGCTTTTGGGACAAGCAATCTTCAAACTTTGCGATTATGTGTTGAAGCAGATAAAAATGCTGCACACAATAGATTTCCGAATATAGGGACGGCAACAATCAACAACAATACCTGCTTGCATACACAAGCTGTTTTTCTTGCACAACTCTTCACTCTATACACATTATGAACTTGAATGGGAGAGGGCTTTCTCTCGAAGAGAGAGAAAAATAAAGCCACCATATGCAATGGAGATTGTAACAAGCATAACCACCAGCATTGCCTGTAATGAGATGTAAGCACTACAAAAGAATACAGCTGCAATTGTACCACTCTGCCAGACCTTGAGCTGTGCAAATGCTCCTTCCTGTGAAAAAAAAAAGAAGTCCAAAAGAAGTTGTAGTTATAGATTTTATTAAGGTCCAATTCTCATAATATAACAAGAACTTAAAGAAACACAGTAGGAAAAGGTTAGATAAATACAGTATCATGCTTGAAGTATATCGCAAGCAAAGCACTGAGCTGTGTATTTAAGACTCCATCACCAATGCCCAAGGCAGCTGCCATTATAAGAGGGTATACAGTGCCAAGTACCCCGCTCACTGGACTATATCATAACAAAGTTTGGCAAGAAGTTAAGATAACAATAGCTTGAAATTACAAATAAGGCAGTTACAATAACAGTTTCACTATACAAAGATGCTTTACAGAACTTGTAAATACTGCTAACCTGTATATTAGAAGAAGCCAGAGGAATATAATGGTTTGGATCAAAACTCCAGCAGAAACTATAATAGTGATGGACTTGAGACCAGATGTAAATCGACCAGCAGCCAGTGAACACTGTCATATGTTCCACCCAAAAGTGAGATCAGAATGCAAGAGACTATATATAAACCAAGTCTGCCAAAGAAGAATTTATGCTGTCCAGCAAGCATGGAGTTTTCAATTTCACTTTTCAGTTTACATTATCACTAAATATCAAGCATGTGTTATGAACCCAGAAAGTTCCATGACTTCCATATCGGTATCCCTTTAGGAATTTATATGTAACTATTGGTGAAATAACCCATGACAAATAGAAGAAATTAGGTTATGACAGCAAGAACCAAAGTATTGATTCTGAGAAAGAAAAAATGTTCTTATACTTAAGGTTCTAAATCGCCCCCCTCCCAAAAGGAAAAATAAAAAATAAGAAAGACAAGAAAAAGACGCTTAAAGCAAATACAACTCATATGAACCAAGGAAGAAATTGAGTTCAATGGTCTCTCCACTGAACAAATAATTGTACAAACTCAATGTTACTGATTACTTACTATTGCATCACATGCCCCATAAACTGCCATAGCACCACCAACACCAGACACACCAAGTGTTGGACTAACAATATACGCAGTATAATCAGCCCTGGTAGTTGAATAAATTGTGCCATAGTTAATAAGGGAAGCAAAAGAAAAAAAAAGTGATCGTGTGTGGCTTTAAAAATATGCAGCAATACTTTGGTTAAGTAATTACCATACAAATGCTTGTTGCAATCCTGAATACGCCATAAGGGGGATGATCAATAGCATCCTCACATCATACAAAGGTCTAATGACTGTCTTCGACAAAGATACCACAGAAGCATAAAAGGTGAGAGAAGGACCTTGGGAGTCCTCCTCTTCTTTAATACCCCTTTTATTCAAGAAGCACATCAGTATGGTACCTAAGGTCATACTGACAAGAAACACACTGAATAATAAGGTTGTGCCATTAGTACTCCCCCCCTGTCATGATCAGAAGAAAAACAAACTCAGCACACATCATATCCCGACAAAATGTTTCTAACCCTGAAATTATACAATAAATGTATGTGCATAATTATGGCAAAGAATCAAAGAGTACAAACAAACTTAATGCATTATGTGCCGATCACCATTCTGAATCCCAAAATTAGAAGATATACTATGACACCAGTTTCTTTTAAGAAATTTTACAGATATAATAACATGAGATCAAATCAATTTGATCATGAGTCAATGATTTATGACTCAGAAGTCCCAAGAGGGTACGAAACCACAACCCACGCTTGCACCTCCTGACACTGCTGATACTTGTCTAGACTGTGAGGACATTCAGTATCATTTAAACAAATCAGGTTCCATTTCCACAAAATGCAATTAGTTAGGATATAAGATTAGACACCCAAAGACCAACTCTTCTTTAATAGGTTTATCAGATCAGTGGGCTAGTAAGAGAAAAACAAAACCGCCAGAAAGAACAGGCAAACACAAGTTTACTTTAGGTATGATACTTACTGTTCCATCACTTAGCAAGGCGAGAGATATAAGATTTCCCACAAACTGCAGAACATGACAGTAGAATTTTTAGACTATTTGATATGACAAGTTTGATAAAAAATGATATACAAACTGCTTTGTAAACAAACAATATAAAAAAAAAAAAAAATAAGATCTAACATATTCACCTGGTGACAAGCAAACATCCCCCAAAATTCTCCATTGAACTGGCCAATAACAGTTCCTTCATGTAAACTGTTATCTTTGGCATGACTACGCGCAGTAGAAGTCAAATATGTCCCCTAATGGATCCACAATAACCAACATCAGAAACAACATCTTGTCATCGTATACAAATAACAGAACTCAAAACAAAACCCGAAACATAGGCTAGTACAGCATTATGCCATCAAATTCAAAGCTGAAGCAAAACCCCAAATCATGGTCTAGTATTCTACCTGCCCAACCCATATTATGGAAGCAGCAAAACCCATGTACAATGCAGCTGGAACCATAGTATACCTACACAAAATCATCACTTGAATCAAATGCATTTGGATACAAAAATGTGTATAAAGTTGTACACAAAAGTGGGTGAGTCAGTAAGATTACCAAGTAGGCTTCAAATTAGCAGCAATAAACAACCAATATCCACTCGTCCCAAGAATCAAAGCATTCTTTGGTCCCAGCTTCCTAACCACCGGAGACGCCACCAGAGAGAAAAACGTGAACGACAAATACAATATCCCAAGCGACGTCGTTCCCAAATCCCCCACCTGACACCAAAATCCACATCAAAATTTCTCCACAGTATTTTTTCCAATTCGATATTCGAAAATTGAACTCACGTTATTGACAGTGCTCTCCAGATTCTGAGCTGCACCGTAAGCGAGGAAGACCAGCAGAAACGCGGAGCTGAGAATATGGACATCTCTGGTGTGACTCCTCCCCTTCTCGGCCGGCGAGTCGTCTTCGGCGGCGGCGGCGACGAGAGGGGTCTCTTCGTCGCGAGGGGGAGCCATAGTCTGGAGTTCTGATTCCAGTGATTGGGGCTTTTGTTGGCTATAAAACCCTAGACATGAGTGACAAGGGAGTGAGGCCAAAACGCCGGCGAAGAAGAAGAACAAGATTGGAGGAGGTACAAGACAAACGGAGGGGGCCGAATTATTGGAATAATTTAGTTGGAAGATTCAGAATTTGAATTGATGGGAGAAGAATCAGAGGAAATGACGAGAGGTGGTTGGGGAATACGACTGAATTGGAATAATCTTAATCGTTTCGCGTATAATTGCGATTACTGTTGCCGCCAATATTTAATTCTTCACGTATATATATGCGTAAACAATGAGAACATAAAATAAAAACATAGTCGTCCGATATAATTATTACATACGCAAACGATTAAAGATTACACCGTACATTTATACATCGTTCACAAAAATTTAATGTGATTACGTGGGTGAGAATGTCCGGTATTATTTAATCTAGTGGCCAAGTCCTTTTTTTTTAAATGAAAAGTTGTAAATTCGAATCACAAATTACATTCATCTGATCAGAGAACGTACCTGGTAATGTGCATCAGGACTCCGGACTAAGGAGTTGGGCTGCAGCAGGGAATAGTGTGCAAGAGATGTAGTAAATTTGTAGTCTCTATGAATTTTTTGGTAAGCCTACTTCAGAAGTTTGTTTCATCGGTAAAAACAGGGTCCCGGAGTAGCTTATAAATGAGTTGGTTTAAAAATCTTCCATCTTTCTAAACGTTGGTCCTTTCCGTTCAAAATTTGGTCAAAATTTATCTCGTACATTCAAAAGGTAGTATTTAGCTTAAGACAGTGGATGGATTAGAATTCTACATACAGTAACATAGTATACATCCTCTTGGCTCTTGATTCTTCTTTCTTGGAAGACGATGCTTTCTTGCACGCAAATCACAACCTCAAAGATGACATTGCTTCCTCTCCGTGAAGACATAGATACACGAAGACGCCATATGCGATACAAACTGCAGTAAGCATAACCACCACCATTGCTTCTAGCGATATGCAAGGACTAATAAAGAAGACCACTGCAACAGCACCGCTCTGCCACACCTTGAGCTGTGCAAAGGCTCCTTCCTGCAAATCAAGTAGTAACAAACACATTTCGCTTTAAGAAAGAACATATATAACAATTTTTTATCTTCATAAAACTGAGAAGAACTTAAACAACAAAGGAACAGGTTAGTCAAATACAGTATCACACTTGAAGAATATCCCTAGCAAAGCACTGATCTGTGTGTTAAAGACTCCATCACCGATTCCCAACAGAGCTGCCATTATAACAATGCTAAGTAGTCCACTTGCTTGGCTGCATTGTAACATCAAGGTAAAGTCAGGAATTAGAGGTGACAAGAGCTCCAAATTAGATATTACAATAACAACTTCAGACTCCTGAAACTGTTGTATCTGACACTCGCTAACCTGTAATTTAGAAGAAGCCAGATGAATACAATAGCCTGAAGGAGAGCTCCACCAGAAACTATAAGACTGATAGACTTGAGACCAGACGTTAGTCGACCAGCAACAAGTGAGCACTGACGGAAGTTTTACACAAGTATGAGGTCACAAAATTACGAAACAGAAATCACATAACACATGATCAACACATCTGCATAAAACAGAATCATATAAAACAGAATCATATCCTGTCTATCAAGCACAGAATCTATAGATTTTAGTGTGTGATATAAAAATAGCTTCATGCCTTCATCAGCTGCAGAGAAAAAGCTTTAACAAGAAAAGAAGGTTTGTTGCTTCTCGATCTAAAGCAAATGCCAATATGATTATTGCAAATTCTATTCATCTAACCAAGACTTAATGCCATTTCACCAAATGCTATCTCTACCAAAACTGCAACTGCTACTTCAAAATTTATGTCAAGCTGTTTCTGGATACTTACTATTGCATCAAAAAAGCCATAAACTGCCATCACACCACCCACACCAGACATACCGAGCGTTGGAGTAACGACATACTTGGTGAATTCAGCCCTAAATTGACAAGAATAAGAAACGTAAAACAAGTGGTAATGGTTTGACCATAAGAAAACAGGCAGACATACTAATTCCGGTAATACATTACCATACAAATGCTTGTTGTAACCCTGTATATGCCATAAGGGGGATGATCAATAGCATTCGTACATCAAACAACGGAGTGATGACAGACTTCAAAAAACATATTAGAGAAGCAAAGAAGCTGTGAGAAGAGTCCTGATATTCCTTTTCTACATTATCCCTGCTACTTAAGAAGCACAGAAGTATGATCCCTAAAGTCATACTGCAGAGAAACACGACGTACAAGAACTTTGTCTGCCCAGGAGTTCCCTCCTGGGGTGATAAGAAAGATAAAGATTAGATCATATTTCAAAGGTATAACTTTGTTCCACACACAAAGGAAATGCAAAACACCAAAATTTTAACTACAAGGATTATTAGCACATACGCTTCCATCTCTTAGGATAGCAAGTGACAAAAGATTTCCAACAAACTGCAGAAAATGTAGAGCAAAGATTAGTAAATTGATTAACAAACACAATCTCATCAATATACAAGGATAAGCAATTATTTATTGAGAAAGATGCAACAGATCGATTCACCTGGCGACAGGCAAACATCATCCAGAATTCTCCATTGAAGTTGCCAATAGTTGTTCCTTCATGTAAGTTATTATCTCTTGCATGACTACGCGCGGCAGAAGTTAGATACGTCCCCTGATGAACCCACAATTAAGTCAGAACTAAAATTTACAGCTTCAATTTGGTACCAAATACTAAGATTCTTAAGGAATTGAAGCAAATATGAGGAGTATTACTAGTTTGTACCTGTTCGACCCATATTATTGAAGAGGCAAACCCAAGGTATAAAGAAATTGGATACATAATGTACCTACATATATGGAAATAGTTCAATTCAGAAGCTAAAATTAATGTTATATGCATTGTGAATAATATTGTTTTACATTTGATCATGAAAATTTTCATGGGGGATCAAAATCTAAACATTTGCTTCAAATCCCATAAAAAAATGTTGCCTTCTAAGCATAGGACTTTAGTCAAACAGCATGGTGAACATGGATTTAATTTCATTGACAGTTAATGGAAAATTAAGAGAGATCAGATCAGATTAGATTGAGTAGCAATACCAAGTTTGTTTGATCAAATGTACAGCTATGAACAACCAGTAGCCAGTAGTCCCAAGCATCAAAGCAGTCTTTGATCCAAGAGCTCGAACCACAGGAGACGCCACCAAAGAGAAGAGTGCAAAAGACAAGTACACAATCCCAAGAGAAGTTGTCCCCAAACCCTTGTCCTGCACAATCAATCGACCCAAAATCAAATAAAATCAAATCAGAACAACATAAACGTATTTTTTAAATTACAGAACACTCAAGTAACCCAACAAACACACTCACAGTGTTGACAGAGCTCTCCAGATTCTGGGCGGCGCCAAAAGCAAGAAATATCAGCAAGAAAGAAAAGCTCAGAATATGCACATCTCTAGTATGAGTGCTCTTCTTCTGGGTCATCAGCACCGGCGAGTCATCGCCGCGGAGCAGTGGCTTCTCTATATCATTACGAGAATCCAGAGACTCCATAGCTACAGCCAGCAAAAGCTTCAACTTTGAGTCGTTTCTATCTCTATCCTCACAACACATATAAAGCTACATATAAGTATATGCCATTACATAGTAGAGTGATTCTAGAAAGGTGTGGGTGAGTCACCAAAGAGATTAAGATAACTTGCTTTGGAAATAGAATAAATGATAGTTAGATAAACTCTAAACTCTGTTTGTTAGTCCATAAAAGGATGCATGAGAGTATGGTAATGATTCTGAGCTTCTTATCTGAGCTAATATTATTAAAGAAACCCCAGAAGCGCCATGCAGTGGCAGTCACAGTTGAAAATGGAAAATATATTTTTACGTAATAATGTGGACTGTGGCTGTGGCTGTGGCATTGACAGATACGAATAATGAATAACTGACTACCTGTTATATGCGGTGTCTCGACCTCGTGAATATGCATGCAGCAGCTTTGTTTTACTATTTCGCCCTCCGCATTTCAAGCTGTTTTGTTGGACTGTTGCTCTCAGACATGGGCATTTTAGAACCTTCACAGTTAGGTCTTGGCTTTACGACTCGTAACCAGTTTGGTCGTTTTGACATGTTTTTGGCATTAAGTTAACTTGGTAGACCACTCCAAAAATGCTTGTGTTGTTTGGATCAGATCAAAGCACCATGGATGCCACCTAGCAAAGCTTATTTGATTCGATAGAATTTCATGTGGGGGTTCTGAACTTTGATCCTCCTCAGTGGATGATCATGAATTATTGGATGTGGACAATCACACTAAGTTGGTACAATTTCGTTCTAAATCATATCACTTTTGTTTTTGGGTAAAGATAATGTGCATTGAAAGAGTGAACTATAAATCCCACGAGTACAAACACAATTATAATTATAATTTTGAGAGTTTGGACAAGTTATTCCAATCTGGTTTGCATGAGAGTATTTGCTAATTGTTTGATTAGCTAAATTTTGATCAAAGTAACACATTTCTTAACAATACAGTAAAAAGTAAAAACTCTAACCTTGATTAATTTATATATGGATGCGTCCAGAGACGGAGCCAGAAATTTAAAATTCTCTGGGCTAACTTTACCATAAATTTTTTTTTTTATATTATAAAAGGTATTTTTTTTCTCTCTTTTCTTCAACAAAAAATTTTAAATGTGGTAATGGTAAAAGTATGAACAAATTTTTTAAAAATATTTCAAATGATATGAATATATTATAGCATTATACAAATGGTCGACTATAACACGAGTATGATATAATTAAGACATATGTATATAGATCTTTTTTTAATTATATGATAATTATATAAATAATTGTATTTAATTGTAGAAGTTTATCATGACTTTCAATCCATTCAAGTCCGTTAATAACCAATAGTACGTGGGTTATCAAGAAAATAACTAAATAACATAACAATCCAAAGTAAAGAGGGAAAATTACAATGATAGAAAGTTAGAAACGTTAGTTAAGAGAGGGAGAGAAAAACTGGCTGGGCTATTTACTATTTTTTTTGTATAAAATATAATTTGTACATGTATTAAGTTGATTGGGTATAAATTTTCCTATGGGCTACAGCCCAGAGAGGTTATCACTAAGATTCGTCTCTGGGTGCGTCTATTGTCACCCCGCATTCTTTTCATACTCCACTTATATAATTTTAATTGTAAGTTTACTTTGTTCACCCATTAACAATACCTAAAATACTCTTTTTTTTAATTCTATTTTGTTCATCCTACATTCTCTTCTCACCCTACATATATTTTGTCAAATTCAAATTTGCTCAAAATAAGTAAAATCACCAACTGAACAAAAAACATTCACATTAAAATATAAATCCCGGCCAGTTAAAGAACAAGAAAAAACTCTCAAATTTAACAACTCAATGATTTCATTCGATATCATATATAATGCACAATGTCTGTCAATGTATCTCTAATAGCAACGCCTTCCATACTTTTGAGTTCTTAAACTACTCTATGTGTTGTTCATAAATACGGTACAGTAGTTCTCCATGAGTATTTAGATACAAAGTCGACATAGGAAATAATGAGTAAAAGGAGAAACAAATCACCAATAAAGAAAAAAAGAAATACAAACAGTTTAACTCATCTTCAGGTTAAAATACTAGTGTCTTCATCAGACTCTTCAGGTTAAAATGCTAGTGTCTTCAAACTCACGACAGATGATAAATATGAGTTAGAGTTTATGAAGTTTGTGTTCATCTAAAACAAAAAGATAAAAAAAAAAAAAATTATAATTTGTAGCAACTTATTGTCTCTTGCTGTAATTTTATATCAGGGTATTTTAATATTTCAATAAATCAACAACATGTGGGGTGAATAAAGCGATTTATGAGGTGGCAATAGACACACCTTTTATATATATCAGAGTAATAGGATCAGCATGCAAAATTCTTAACTTTTCTCACTTCTCAAGTTGTGTCATCTTAAGTTGCTGTTCCATAACCGAGGTTATGATACTATATATGTAAGAAAAATTGCTTGCATCAGAAGTTTACTGTCATACCAACAATGCATAGCATATCTATGAGATCCGATATGCGAAGAGAATAAGCTCAATTACAAGAAAATTAGACATGTCTAGCTTTATACAACAACATGGCTTGAAGGGTTCTCCCATTTGGCTAGTTCTTGAAACTCTTTCTCCATCTCTAGTACTTCCCTCAGCAGACTAGTGATGCAGAATCCGAGGCCACCCAAACAAAGAACCACCTGGCTTTTAAGCTTCTCATCTTCCTCCCCTTCACCGGTACCAATTCCATCCGATAAATCGTTGGAATGTTGAAGAAAAGAACCTAAAATGGAACACTCAACATCTTCCTCATATGTACCCGAACCCCTACACTCATTTACCTTCTGTGATGTTCCTAATTCAATGTCATGCTTGTCACATACTGCAAGAGACTTCTTGGAAGACAACTCTTGAAGGCATAAAAGTGAGGAGAAGACTTTCTTCTTGAAAAGATCTAGATCATTCTTCATGCCCTTGATTTGGCTTTGGAGGTCCTCTGAAGCAACTTCAAATCTTTTTAATGCCACAGATTCAACCTGGCAAATGGGCGGGTTGGACGGTTAGCGGGCGGGTCTTAACGGGTTGACGGTCTTAGCGGGTTCAACCCGTTTAACCCATTATCTTAACGGGTTATAACGTGTTGAGCCCGTTGGGTTCGCGGGTTACCCATTGGAACCCGCTAAGACCGCTAAGAAGTTTTTTTTTACTTTTTAAATCATTTTCCAATCAAATACTTAATCTTCTTCTTCTTTTTTCTTGAAACATCTTCTTTTTTTCTTCTTAAATTGGTACAAAATTTTGTTTCTAATTTCTGCACCTGATAAAAATAAGAATTTTGTATAAAAAAGAAAAAAAAATATGTTCTTCGTTTGTTGAACTATATATTTCTAAATAAATTAAAACTATTAAAAATTATAATGATTTTCAAGTTAATCTAAGAAGTCTTTTCATTCGTTTAAAAAAAAAAAAAAAATTACTTCATTCGTAGAACTCTGTTCTTTTTCCCAGAAAACCCAGAAAATTTACCATACAATTACATGGTGAAGAACTTGTTCTTCATCTTACCCAAGTACCAGAATATACCAGTACCATAACCAAGAAGAACTCTGTTTCTTCCTCTTCCCAATACCTAGTTCTCGTCGGGCAGATCTCCGGCGATCCCAGACGAGATCCCCCAGATCCTTCGACCTCCGACCATCACACTGCCTTGGCGTAGCCCCAAACCGTCCGTCGTCTATCTCATACTGCTGCGAATCTCACTCGACGAATCTCAGACCTTGTATTACACAGATGCGATGAGTTAGGTGGTTTTTTTTCCGTTAACGGGTTAAATGGGTTCCGTTGGGCAACCCGTTTCCGCCCTGTTAGTTAGCGGGTTGTTAACGGGTTGTCGCCCGTTGGCCTAGAACCTTAATGGGGCGGAAATGGGCGGGTTTTTAACGGGCGGTTGGCGGACGGTTAACGGGTAGCGGGTTAAAATGCCAGGTTTACCACAGATAGAGATTCTACTTTGTTGGACATAAAAAGTGAAAGGTACCTCATTTTTGATACAGACCTGAGGAGCTTCCGATAATAAGCGCCATTGAAAGGGATGAACCAGAAATTTGGCTCCAACTCAGCTTCGACAACAAACTTCTCCAATTGATCGAGATGGGATTTCAACTTGTCCTGTTTCAGTTTCAGTGCTGGAAAGATTGAAGCTTGCCGGTTGCTTTGGTTATTGTCAAAGGGAACTATTTCTTTGATGCATTCTTGAAGAGCTCCCAAGTTTTGCTAGAGTTGCTGCTCTTACAGGACATGAGAGAATCTCTATGGTGACAAAACAGATCAATCCAATTACAGCCTCTGTGATTCTAGCAATAGCAAAATCGATGGGAGAGCCATAATTTTTCCTACCAAGCATTAGTAATGCCCCAACAGCTGCTGATATCCTGCCAGCTTGACCATACATCCTACTGTGCCTTAAAAAACTTGTGAATAGTAACCAAGGAAGCAGAGGCAAGAAGCTTAGATCCTCAAATTTTTGGAAAAGAAAACAGCACAAGACTCCGTAGATTGATCCCATTGATGTTGATTGTGCTCGAGCATTAGCAAGTGTAAATGTCGCTTGTCTTCCTGTGACAAAACTTATTGCAATTGTGAGTCCTGCCCAATACGCTTCTTTTTCATTGTAAATCAAACCAAATAGCACTGCAAGACCTAGAGAAAGCGAGCACTTGATTGCAAAAAGTAAACTTGCTCTGCTTGGTATAATGTGATCTAGAGTGCTCCGGCTCCTTTTGATACTGATATTGCTTTGGTTTTGTGGATCCACTGAAACTTTCAATCTTAGTGTCCAGCTTGCATTCTTCAATAGCCTCTGTATTTTGTTGGAGAAGTTTCAGACAATCAAGAAAAAAGAAAGCCGACAAATCTTCATGACAAAGGGTTTCGAGAGTCCAAAAAGACCTGCCTAAGGAATTTCCCCCCTTCTTTGTCATGTATAATGGTGAAATGTGCTCAAGTTGCTTCAGCTTGTGGCATATGACTCTTTAGGTCGGTGAAAGCATCTTTGTGCACTTTCTCAATCATGGCAACAGGAAATGAAGGGCAACAAATTAGAGCTACTTCCATTCCTCGCAAGGGTACTTCTATATCCTGCAATTTCTTTTCCAAATCAGTGCAACTTGGTCTAAGGATTCTGATATCCGGTCTCTCCCACACCAAGGCTTCCTGTTAACATTAGAGGAAACACTTTGTCATCACCAACACTCGGGCTACATCAAAATATCGATACAGAAACTCAGAAAGTGTAGGTATAGATGTGTGAACTGTTGGATAATATGGTAGGTTACCTGTTTCTGTTTGATACTGTGAAGAAGCTTTTCTCCTATTTTAGACAAGTGTTGTGCTTGTGAAATAATGTCAAGGGCAGCCAAGCTGTCTTGAGACGCCATGGCATCTAAGTAGAGGTTCACACATTGTCAGTATATGTTCGACACATCTGTCCTATCTGTATATGTCATAATCATCTCCATTAGGGGCATAAACAATACATTCAAGCACAAATTGAGGTAATCCCCATTCTTGGGTATGTGCATGCAGTTAAAAGAATATGACACTACCAACTTGACATTCCTTTAAAAGTTTCTCAGATCAGGATATGATGCACACATTATACCTATTTTAAATTTTACTGAATTCTTGATGAGTATGATGGTGAAAGAAGTTTGTGGCTAAGAACAATGGATTTGGGGTAGATGGATCAAAACAGATAAGAGTCCAAGAGTGATGAAGTCATGAAGGAATCTGGGAAAGACTGGAAGTTAACTGAAATTAACTGAAAGTATGAGCTATGCTTCTGCTTGATGCCATCTATAGTTTAGCACAATTTCTTACTAATTAAGCATGCCTTCTATAACCGAAGAAAAATAAAAGCAAAGAGATTATGGACTTATGGCCCACATGACTAGAATATGAAAATTTGCAGCATATAAGATATTGATATCCATACCAAAAAAAGAAAATGCAAAAATAAAAGAAATGAAAACAAGCACGTATAAGTAGTATACATATATGTCAAAAGATATACCTGGTGATAGCCAAGGTGAGGAGACAACATAGCAAGAAAAGAAGCTTCATGGTAGAAGACCAGGTTTGGAAACAACATAGCCAGAACAGATGCCAATGCTCCGAGCACAGTACTTGAAGCCACTTGAATTGGGTGCGTGAGTACCATATCATACTGATCATGATTCGGCTGTGAAGTACTACTATGAACAGCAGTGCCCACATAGACTATCACAATCTGCCCAAACGCAATCCGCTTACACATCAAGTCTGTTCCTTCTGGTAATGCCACAACAAACGCAGACACAGCCACTGCCAAGGCTGCAATCACATGAGAGGTGAAGTGCGCGGGCCCAATCAGCTGGAGGCTAAAAATTGACAGAGTTAGAACCTGAGCACAAGCATACAGGGCATGCCAGAAGCCTTTCAAGGCATCACCAAGGGTTGAGTCTGCTGAGACTGTTAAGATTGTTGTCAGGTAAGAATAGGCTGGGTATGCTACCAATTGTTTGAGAGTTTTCGGGGCATAGAGGGTGGTGAGGTAGATCATTGAGCAGGCTAAGATGGTTCGGAAGGCTGAGTGTAGCCTTACACGCCACAACATACATGTCCAGCCAGTAGTACCACTGCCCGGACTCATTAATTGATCAGAAGTATACTGTGTTCTGGAAAAGAGTAACTACTCTGCAAACTTCACAGGTACAATTGAGATCATGATCCTGATAATTTTTCCAAGTTGGTAAGTTGGTGGAATCCCATCTTCCTAACACAGTGGACTTATTCCAAGTACAGACCTAGCAAGCATAGTACTGCAACTAGATTGCACTGGACATTACAGGCATATATATTTGCTTTGGCACAATACTGGTATAATGTTTTCCTGATGCTTCTGAATCCAGTGGTAGAGGAGTATTTACCCAAAGGCCTTTGGAGTTCAAATGCACCTAAAACTGTTTTGTTCCACAACGGGTATAATGCATCCACTTATAAGGAAAAGAATTTATGTACCAAAGGCTAAGCTAGTGAGTCGAAAGTTTGAATCTTACTATTGATCAAAAACAGAACAAATGCCCACCTGACAAGATTTTCAACAAATGGAGAATCATAGAAAAGATGAAGAGCATATTTTGTTTAGGTCTGAAAAAGATGCAGAAGCTAAGGCATGGATGAAAGTGAATGAATGAACCTCAATGTTTGCGTAGCATGCACATCTTCCGAATCTACTTTATATAATTCTAACTTAATGGCCAAATTTTAAGTGAAATATTTTCTGGAGAACTTGGAAGATTATGGTATATCAGAAAGATCCTAGATTTCTTCGTCACCCATGATCGATATTGCAATACATTTCACCTGTACAGTGTCTATTCGATCCAAATTATTCAGTTATACCTTCCCTTCCAGAAGGAAACAGCGGCAGCTCCACCAAATTGTTCCTGTTACTAGCAGCAGCAGAATCTGTCTTTTTTTTTTCTTCTCATCTTTTGTTCTAGCCTCTAACTCTTTACCCATTATTCGTGCATATGTACCAGGCACCAGCATAAGAGGTAAGAACAATTTCCTATAAATGGTTCAACCATATTTTCTAAACTTTGGAAGAGCTGGCCGTGTTAACAAATCATTAACTGCGGACATCAGATGGTGACTCGACTTGGTGAGGTGAACTCTGAAGTCTGAAGACTGAACACTTAATTTTGTGTCTTAACTAGTGTTGTAGGATTTTCAAATCTAAATCACCCTGAGGAGGGAATCAAATAAGTTCCAGTGAGGATGTGTTGAACCAAGTCCAATCATAGGTGACAAGAGAAAGAATATACCATTAGCATGAGCTTCACCCGAGAGTCCGACACTGAGAGGAACAAGGATTTGATACTAATAGGATGGATTAATCATCCAACTCTTTTAGCCAAGTGATTATCCCTCCAAAACCTCCCCAGTACAAGTTGAAACCTGATTTTCTTCTATGAAGGTTTACTTTGAAAATTTTACACTGAAATTAGGTCGTGTTGTTCATGTACCAGCACAGCACCTGTACCCCTACAAAGCCTGTGTCGGGCACAACTCTTATGTATGCTAGCCTACAACAGCGGACAGTAAAGCAATAACTTGTAGATAATAAGTCATGCATCAGAATGGAAAGGGGATTAACGTCTCTGTATTTGTGAATTGCAGTCTTATAAGAAATGTTTGCCTTGTTAAGAAAGGTTTAGCTAATGAGAATTATATATACACGATGTTGGGTTACAGTGTTACACTGGTCTATATATTCATTTCCAACCGCTTAAGCAGGTAAAGCATGGCCTAACTACTGCTTTTCATATCTTATGACTTTTTATGGACCTTTCTAATCACTGTAAGACCCAAGTTACCCAACACTAGCTATTAAATATGTATTGAGTCGTTGCAGGTGTATATTTGATCTTCAAAATCAGACACTCAAATAAATCATAATAAACCCTAAGGGATTACATATTTCTACAAACTTATGTTCTTACAACATGAGCAGACTATTGTTTCAACAATCTTTTACACAAGCAACCTAAGGGAGGCATAGGTAGCTAGTACACTTCAAAAAGAGCTGAGACACTTCTATATCCTCAACATCTACTGCATTAGTTTATAAACTTCAGTATCAAAAGAAAACCTGAAATCATTTTTGGCAGTGGTATATGAAAGCATCTAAAGACTAATGGTAACAAAAGTACCTGGCCTTTCCTTTTGCACAGTTTGGGAAGTTAGAAGAGATGGTTTCCCCAAAGCCAACCAAAGAAATCCAGCAGCACTAATATATTGATTCCAAGGTTTATGATGATAACCAAAACTGATTGAAACTAATTTCTGGTCCAGTAAGATTTTCTGGGTCTTTGGCTATTCAAAATACCACCAAGAGTGGCCAATGCATCTTTAAATTTACGGATTTTGAGGAAACCCCTAATCATGGACGCTTCACTGTCTGAAACTCTTGCTTTCTCCATGATCATATCTACAAGCTTAATCAGGGTATCCTCCATAGATAAAGCATATAGTCCTTCGGCCAGCATAGAAAATGATGAAAATTCTGGTAGGTACCCTTTCTCCATCATTTCAATCGCAAAGTCAACTGCTTCCCCAATTGGTCCTCCACCATTACAAAGCCCACGAAAGACAATCCTAAATGTTATTGCATCTGGAGGATCACCCTTCTCCATCATTTCTCGAACAAGCCTCATAGCTTCTGTTGTTCTCTTTCGTTTAAACAGTGCTTGTATTACAGGGTTATAAGCATGTGGAGTCGGAACCAACCCTTTCATCGGCAAACTTCTTAGGAGTCTACTCGCAACCTCAGTCCTACCCGCCTTACATAACCCCTGAATAAGGGTCCCATACGTGACAATGTCTGGTTCACACCCATTCGAAGTCATGTTTTGAACAATATCTGCTGCCTTCTTAATATCCCCAGACCTACAGAAATACGTGAGCAGCGAATTGTAGGTGAACTTGTCAGGCTTCAAACCTTCCATTATCATCTGGTCCATCAGTTGAGAAGCTTCCTCCACCCTCCTATTCTGGCAGAGGCCATCAATAAGGGTATTGTATGTCACTGAATTTCTTGAAATGCCCTGGAGTTCCATCTGATCAAAAATCTCCTCTGCATCTTCAATCCTCTTGTTTTTGCAGAACCCATCAATCAGAGTATTGTATATTACAGCATTTCGTGCACAGCCACTTGACTCCATATCTTTCAGCAAGCTCAAAGCCTCTTCCAGCTTCCCTCTTGAACAGTAGCTATCGATCAGCAAACTGTAAGTAAACCCATCAGGTTGACACCCTTTCATCTTCATCTCCTCAAACAGCTCCATAGCAACTTTATGATTACTGTTCAAGCAGAGACCCTGAATCAGTGAATTGACAGTACAAACATCAGGTATAATTCCCTTGCTAGTTAGAACACGCGCTAGCTTAGTTGCCTCCTCCACCCGGTTCTCCTTGCACAATGTGCTAATCAGAGTATTATATGTGACGGTATTTGGGGAACAGTCCCTCGAAACCATCTGATCAAGAATGTCCACCGCCTCTTCAATCTCACCCAACTTACACAACCCCGAAACCAAAGCATTATACGTATAGATATCCAGATCAAACCCCTCCTGCAACATCACATCCATAATCTCCAAAGCATGCTTAACATGCCCCACCCTACACAAGCCCTTCACCAACGTATTAAACGTGTACTGATCAGGAGAAAACCCCTCCTTCGCCATCTTCTCAATGAAACCAAACGCTTCATCAACCCTACCCTCCTTGCAAAACCCATTAACTAACACATTAACAGTCACATTACTACAATGACAACCATACTCCACCATCTGCTCCCTAATTCTCAACGCGCCTTTCATCTCACCTTCCTCGATATAACCCTGCATTATAGTAGTAAATGTCTTCTCATCCGGCTTCAAACCATAGCTTCCCATCTCCTCCATCAACAAAAGTGCGGGCCTAATCTGATGAGCTCTACACAAAGCCTTAATCAAAATGTTAAATGTAGAAACATCCGGCTTAATCCCCCTGCTATTCATCTTGGAATTCGCAGTTTCGACTAGTTTAAGCTTATTCCCATCAACCAACACATTAAGCAAGAAATTAAAGAAATGGGTATCGGGTTCCAACCCGAACTCACTCTCCATCACATCCACAACGCCCAAAATCTCATCATACAAATCAAACGCAGCGTAGCTCTCAATCAAAATCAAGAAGCTACCTTTACTCAAACACTGATGGTGACTCATTTCATCCAATACGTCCCTCATCGACTCGAAAGACCCGACCTTTCCGAGCTTGGTGAGGACCTCCTCGTAGACGGCGGAGCTGGGGGAGAAGCTGGGCTGCTTGGAGGCCCAGTCGAAGAGGCGGAGGGCGGACGACTCGTCGTTTTGGCGGCGGAGGGAGTCGAGGAGCTGCTGGGGAGTGAAGTCGTGAGGGAGGGGGTGGGTGGTGGAATAGGAGAGGGAGGAATGAACGACGAGTCGTTTGTGGAGTGGGAAGGAGAGAGAAGTGGAGGGTCTGTGAGGTGGAGGTGTTGGGGTTAGGGTGGGTGCGAGAGACCAGGAAGAACATTGGGTGCAGAAAGAGAAGGCCATTGGAGAAAGACGAAGGGAGTTGGTGGGGTTGGGTTAAGCCAGGAGAGATGAGGAGGCTTTTGAAGCCCAGAAAGTGTTTGAATTCTGGTGAAGAAAGCTAAAAATGGTGAAGAGCGTACAGAAAAGCCAGAAAGAGGTGGACGGATAATTGTGTGACAGGATTTTTAGAGGGACTCTAACGACGTCGTTCTGCTGACGTAATCCTAGCAATTTTTTTTCCCCCCGGGTATTTACTCATCGGTAAATACAGTATCCGTCTATATCAAATACCATCTACAAAAAAAAAAAAAAAAAAAAAAAATCTATATCAAATACAAAAGATGTTACCCAACTGCAAAAGTAGGTAACATAAGCACAGTTTTACTCAAATTTGGAGCTCGAAAACAGTTGAAGAAGATAAATATACGATAAGCGAGATGAAGAAGTAGAGCAATGTCTTCCACTTCAAAATGAAGAATGAGTCCGTTTCCTTGCAGAATCATGGTTTTCTCAATATCACTTTTGTATAACGTGCACGCTACTCAAAAGTATAGTAGTACTCGTCCACTCAAACAAAGAACTCGACCAAGTTGAACTGACCAAAAATGAGACAAGGTCAATCATCCGAATAGCCTGGAGCAATTGAGCCAAGTTCGAACTCTTTTACCGAGTTTACTAGTTAACCGATGTCTGGGCAGTTCAGCAATTGAGGCATAGATGACAGATGCTAAGGAGAAACATCATGGGTACTGGTATTTTTCTATTTCTGGGTTTGGATATGAACAAATCATACGTATTGGCGAGGTGGATGTGTTGCAAAGACTGAATCTATCATCAATTCAAGTATCCATGTTCTGGGGTGGAATCACTGGAGGGTATAATTTTGAATATGGGGCATCTGCAAACTGGAAGTCAGGACCTAATGGGAAGAAATTCAACATGAATGTTTGCCCCAAAAAGTGCCACATTACCAATTGTTTAAGAGTGTCGCTGCCAAGATAAATAGCCTGCATGGGGTAAGAACTCGACCATGAAGGGAAATATGGAATGTAAAAGGTGAAACTTGGGAAGTGGAGCTAGAAATAATCCAACCGAGTCCACAGACAACAGGAAAGATAAAGGTGAAAAATTGATAATCGAAGCTGGCATACATACTAGATGAAAAGACTCAGCATTCACATAAAAGAGCAATTGCAATAATCAACTTGTAAGGAACTGCCAACTACAAATCTTCTACAAGAAAGATCAATATCCAATAAAAGCAAGGTCATGGTCATACAGAACAAGCCAAATTAATCAGCAACAAGAGAGGGGTCATAAAAGCATGATCCTTTATAATGCTTCAAAGAAAAATGACAAGGGTCATATACAACACTCGGAAAGAGGTAAGGTGTCGTCTAAACCCCCACAAACAACTACATATTAGTTTGTTGACATAGAACTACCAAAGCAGCCACTCAAACATATAGGTTCTATAAGATCACATATCATATGATATACGACAAACCAGGGACACTTGTTCAAAACGAATAAGAAACAATGACAGAACTTGGAAATTGATGTCATCATTAGCCAAGTCGTCATCCCACAATGTATAAACATTCCACTCAAGTAACAAAGGCTGAAAGGAATAACTTCCCACCAGATATCCTATGTTTCATATTTAGCTGGCACGGCTCTTAATGACATCAAGGCCAATCTCAGATGAATCAGTTGCCTGCAACTCAATCTGAATTCCATCAAGCTCTCTCTTGAATCTGTCCTTTGAGCTTGCGTAGATCATCTTGTTTCTCACCCTTGATGTATCAGGAGACCTTCATCATATAAATGATACAAAAGACCTGATTAGATAACAAAGTATTCAACATAACTGGAAGTGATATAAGAAAATGAGAGTTACCATGCAATGAAGAATATCCGACTTTTAGGGACACCCTCTGGTGTAAGGAAATCGAAATCAAAAACCGCATAACGGCATTCATCAGTAGGAAGGCTATCTGTGAAAGCCTCATAGGTTTGTGCAGGATCACCAGTTGCTTCAACAATAACTTGCTTTTGCTTCTCCTCAATCTTGAACACAATCGATCGGTAGGTCCTCTTTGTCTTGAGTTCCAGAAACTTCAATTTGCAATCATCGTGCACAGCCATACCAGATGCTGCATTGGCCTGTGAATTGCAAGAAATTAACTTAGTAAGACCACATTTTACGGCAGCACCATTTTTAAATAAAAACCCTATGTAGACAAAAAACAAAACATTAAGACAAGTAAAGAATGTTTCATTAATAATCTAAACACCAGAGAGAGGAAACAAGAAAACATTGTCCATGCCCAATTTGCATTATTCTTTGGTAAGATTTTATACCAAGACATGAAAATCAAAACTCCCCACTCTTTGTTCCCTACAATGCCCTACCCTAAAGCACTAAAGGAGAAACAATGAATAATTTAAATTTGTTAGACAAACCTCCTCCCGATATGTATTATATATACGCACATCAACATTTTAAAAACAAAAAACAAAAACGTGGTGTATGTGATTCATTTTGGATCCAACTTAAGCTGTGATCAAACCTTTGCGCTCAAACTACACATCATATACAATCATACATTAATCACCAAAAATAACAGATCCACGAAAAAAAAACTTCTCATCTCCATGCTTATAGAATCACTACCGAGAAACACATACACAATTAAAGCTAGCACTAGCCATCTCAACACCTGTGCTACACACACTAGATCCACAATATTACTAACCAGTAAGTATTCGAAACTTGGCTCCCAAAATACTAACATATATAGCAAGCAAAAGGATACATAAACCTCATCAGTCCACAACAAATCGCGATCAAAACGTTCATCATCAAAAACAAAACCACAATCAAATCAGATCTGGAAAGCTAAAGACTCATACACAAACAGTAAACCAGCTATCAATTCCATCCAACTCAGTTCTAACCATCAGATCGACCACAGATCAACCTACACCGTTCATAAATCGAATCCGATCATCCATTTCGAAGCTAAGCAATCGCAATCGGTAAACATGATTCAAAGAATCTTCACTCAGATTTTCTCAGCAGTGAAATAGGTAAAGAGTCAAACGCGTAAATCGATCGGAGAAAATAATAGGACTCACCATTTTCGCGGTTCAGGTGAGGAGCGACGGAGTAGGAGGAGGAGATATAGGAGGTATGTTCTCCGATGACGACGACTTGCAGAGAAGAAAAATGTAACAAGAGGGGTTTATATACGATGGCTATGTGAGTGCCACAGGGAATAATAACGTGGAGGTGGTCGTATGACAGAGGAGCGTGTAATAGATGATTGGACCAATGGCGTGAGGCCACGACTCTTGCGGCAACATGTCCGTGAATGGCTAGAGCCAGCTGATTCACTCTCATTGTTTCATCACGGCTCGCGCCGCTCCACACCACATACTTTTTCTTTTTTTTTCTTTTATTTATTTATATGTTTGTAACCAAATAAATATAAATAAAATTTAAAAAGAAAATAGTGTAGATAATGAGTGAACTGCTCGGGCAGGTGAGAAATCATGATCTTTACTTTATTATTTCTGATTAAGGATTACAATTTCAAGAGCGATTTAGTTAAATGTTTTTTTTTAATGAAAAATAGAATCTTCGTTAATTTAGAGTGATTGTAATGAGAACATAACTAATCTTTTGGTTCTCTAGTGATGATGGTGTAGAGGTTTCTGAGTTGGGTGGGATGGTGGTAGAGTTCATTAGTTTGGTGAGTTTCCCAACCGCGCTTACAGCTCTATACCACAACCCAATTAGCTTTGCCCTTGGTCCTCCATTTTTATTCCGGATTCCTTCGGATGTATTCTATTAAAGTTCGAAACTAGTACGTGAAAGCTAACAATTCACGACTTTTCAAGCGGTGTGAGTTATTGGAGGCTGATAATTACTTCAATAGCTCTCTATAGTATCTTATTACTTCTATAACTTTGTTTTTGTATTAATTTAGGTATAGTAAGTTTGCCCTTTTTTAGTATGAATTCATGATTATCGGAGTGTATAAATCAAATAGGTTATATCTATAGTTATTTTGTTGTTTTGAAACATGATGTATGAGAGGATGAATATTTTTCATATTGATTGTAGTATTGTATTGTAAAACTTGAGGTTGCTTGATAATCTATTACCTACACAAATGGCTTATCAAATAGAAAATGAATGGCCATACGAGTGACCAAATAGAAAATGAATGTGTATACTTTTCTTCCGGACCAAACAGAAAAAGAAGCTAATGGCTGGTTTAGAGGCGCTAGGCTAAGCTCAGTAACAAGTTAATTAGATATTTTGGTCGTTGACCCACTGTAACAGTGCGCTTCACACTGATATTTTCGGACAAATTGTATTTTTTTTTTTTTGCTAACACGAATTGAGAAGAAAAAAAAAGGCGTGTGGTCCACTGAGATTCGTTTATGCGTTGATACAACGCTACCTATAATTTGAATTATTAATCGGCAACCTTTTGAAAAAGAAATTTCAGAAGAAAAAAAAAAAGGACAGAAATATGGACCTGCACTGCTGCACATAATCACATTCTTCCACATGATCCACTCGTTCTCGAGGTCCTTTTCCTGAGGCGCACAAGTGTTCTCAATTATTGATTTCATTCCGCTTAGTCTGAATCTTCCATTTTTCTTTTGGTTTCTTTGTCCATTTAAGTTAAATATTTTTTACCTTACATTGTTGAATATGCTCTGTCAAAAAGTACTACACGATCAACATGTGCATATTGGGTGTTATGATTTTATGGGTTTGATGAGCGACGCCTGACAGTACACCACTAGGACTATACGGATCGTATAGTCATGAATTTGGTATTTTGATTTTATGAGTTTGATAATCAACGTTTAACCGTAAATGTATTATTTTGCCGATTATAAATTTTGAGATCTTCTGAATGACTATAGACTAAATGCTGATAGTGTGGTGGTTCCTAATCATTATGACGTGTTGATGGGTGGTCTGGCGAGGCTAGAAGCTTGTGACATTTCTATTAATGCCACAAAATCACTTGCCATCAAGATTGGGCTTGAATATGCAACTGCTGCAGCTTCTATCCTTTGTTATAGAATATGTCAGTCTCATTAACAAAGCAACCTTGTTTGATGGGGGTTATCACAGTGGCCGGAAATCTAGAGTAATGGATTTCTCTTGTTGTCAATTTCTCCGGTATGGTGCCTTTGTTGTACTTTATCCCGGGTTCTATTGAATTGGTAGTTTGGCACCAACCGGATGATACCTACTTAGTTCTTTGATTACATTCAATTTTAAGTTTTAGTTTATTTGTTACCTTTTGATATATTTATATTTTGAATTGTTACAAGTCAAGGCACGAAAAAAACGAAGTATGTACATGAAAATAACTCAACCTTTTTGCTAACTCATGTGACTCGTGTCATTCAATCATTTCGTATCTGACGAGAGTGATAACCCATAACACTTCTGCGACCAATTGGTAATGTCACATTGATGTGTGTCCAATTATTTGATATTTAGCAGTAGATCATATAATTTGAGTTAAAAAAAAAAAACAGTTCGATAAAGACATCAGAGTACTGTGGTAGTGTGGTGAGAGAGAAGATAAGAAGGGATTGAAACGAGTATGTCCAAGGCTCCAAGCAGTATATTCCAAAAGAGTACCCTGTAAGGACGACCCAGATTGTCCAAGATGCTTCGGGGAACTGGAAAGCTTGCTCATGTATTTTAGGAATAGCAGGGAGTGACAAACCCAGGTACGAGTTATTGGGTGTCTCTGAAATGGACCACGTACTCCATACTTATCCAATATATGGGGGCCGTCCCTCAACTGGGTCAAGTCGAAGAATGCCCAACGGTCAACAGAAGTAAAAGAAGAAAGATATTTTGACACACCTCGTAATTTTTTGTAGTAAATAACTCTGTTTTCTAGTGTCATATTTTTAGACAAGTAAACTTCTTAGAAGATATGAATTAGGTCATTCTCTTCCTAATACTAAGGTTTGGTCAGGCATCATTCCTCTTCCGGCTCTAAATGCGGTGTGTTTCGATTATACTCAAATGGGTTGTATGATGAGATTCTCGTTGTAATTGCATTTTTCTTTCAGCAGTGGTTTTGGTAAACATTGACATGAGAGTAACATTTGATTGTGCCATAGATAAATTAAGTAATAACAAACGTTTCATTCAATTAAAATTCATCCTATTGTCTAATAATTCATTTTTCCACCTATGTTGCTGCTGGACTATAGATCTCACGCACTAAACTTCAGCCTACCACCAGACAGCAACGACTATTTGACAAACCATCATATACTTAAACGCTATAAATTTTTTAATATCATTATATCAAAATTGATAATTGAAAAAAAAGGTTCGAGTTCGAAATAAAAGGACCAACAGAATCCAAGAAACAAGCAGTAATAATTAGGTATTCCAAACCCCATCATCTACTGCTATAGACTGTATAGAATCAACCATCACCAACACAGAGATCACTACCACGTTCCCATCCCCATTCTTAAACCAAAACAGTCAAACACTCTGCTAACAATAACTCGGTAGTTAATTACAACTCACCAACTCTCGTTTCATTTGCAGTAAAGTCTTCAATCCTCTCCATTCTTCCATCACTCCCTTCCCCCAATTCAAACCTCCCCACACTTTTTAGAGCCCTCACCATTTAAATTTCCCCTCATAAATCTCGTATGTTCATCATTATATAACTACGAAAAACATACAATATTATTTGATATGAGTATTAGTCCGTTGACAATTATAGATCGGTCATAGATTAAATTAACACCAAACTAGATCTGATAGTAATGTTCACACCATTATGTGGTTCAACATATATAGTTGAAAAATTCACACAATAAACATGTATATAAGTAATTCACACACATGAAACTTTTACAACACTGTTGTTCAACGCGAATACTAAGATTCAGATTGATTAGACCATTACGCAATAAGAAAATATATAAAGTCAAAAATTAATATTCTATCAGAATTAGCTGAAGGTTGTAATTTTAATCGAGCATGACTAATTTGTATTTCGGCAAATTACTGCTCAAACGGAAAATTCTTACATACCATTGTTGTTTGCATCTCTCAAGCATCGGATCCCAAGCAGTACAATGGTTTTAAGCAACAATTTATGGCATACATTGGATTCAAGGATCCGTTTTCTCAAAAAAACAAAGCATTAAATTTGATGAAACAAAAATATATACGCAAGAGCAAGAACCACAAGAACGCGTTGATTAAGATCAAAGAAAATATTATCCCATTAACGATTTTTTTTTCCTCAGTTTCCAGGATCATGAAAAAGCTCAGTATCTGAGACATTCACATTTCCATAACAAAAACATAACCAACACCGATTGACATAAAACGAAAACACATAAGATTTTTCCATGACGAGATTACAGGCATTTGGTTCTCTAGTTATTAGCTGCGTCTGTGGTTGTTGTCTTGTTCTCCTTGGCATTCTCCGCACCGGTTTTCGCTGCCTCAGCGGACGGCGGGAGAGGAGGAGAGATCAGGTTCGGTGGAGCCTGGTTGGTTGGTGCACCTCCTGCAGCAGCGGCCACCTTGTCTCCAGCCACAACATCTTCGGATAGGAGGAAGTCCGGGGACATGAATATGCTCTGAGATGGCCTTCTCTGGTGGCGATTTGGCCTCTGAGACATGGTTCTGGGTTTGTTTGGGATAAGAAGCAGAGGGTAATGGAGGAGGAGGAGTGTGTTTATAGTGATAGTGGTGTTGTCTGAGGTAGTTAGGTGTAGGGAGAGAGCACAAGGTGTTGACTGGTTTTTATAGTGAGGGAATGGGTTAAAAGCTGTTAGGTTGGGTTAAATGGGAAAGTTAGACTTGCAATCCCATTATTACCCCCCTCCTCTCAATATGAGGGTTGGTAGGAATGGCAATAGCATCAATTGATTCTTATCTCGAAGGGTTGTATTTGTCTTTGTAACGATTTACATTAACTCTATATGTGTTGCTTACGTAATAGAATTATAACGTTGAGAAAAAAAAATGACGTGTGTAAAGATCATTGCATTGCATGTAGTCTAATTGGCATAGTAAAGGGTCGGTAGCAGTAAATTAATTGTATTATTGGGGGATTGTATCTGCCTATGTTTCGATTCATATCTACTCGTTACAAGTTACTCATGTTTGTTTATAAATAACATTTGTAAGGAGCGTTGTAGTGTATTTGATCTCATTACGTGAGCATGAGGTTGGTAGGAGTAAACTAATTCTCTTAATGTGGGAACATATTTGTCTTTGTTTCGATTCAGATCTACTCGTTACATGTTACTCACGTTTGTTTATAAATGACATTTGTAAGGACCATCACAATACATGTAATTTAATCGTGTCAACAAGGGGTTGGTAACGGTAATTAATTTTCATCTTAAAGAATTGTAATTGTTTTTATTTCGATTCAAATTTTCTCGTTACGTGTTAATCACGTTTGTTTATAAATGACATTTGTAAGAACCATCACAATACATGTAATCTCATTGTGTCAACAAGGAGTTGGTAACGGTAATTAGTTTTCACATCATAATTGTATTTGTTTCTATTTCGATTCAAGTGTTCTCGTCCCATTCTATTCTATTTGCATAATAAAATGATAACCTGGATTTATAACATTATGTAAAAAGTATCTTATTGTCATGTTACTTACAATCGCACGTGTCAAACGAAAATTTTTGTGTTAAACTCTTTGAGAAATGATTAAACGTGAGGAAGAATTTTTATGTAAATTCAAAATTTAAATCTCCATCCTACAAAAATTATTGCGAGAAGTTGCTTACAATCAAATGTGACAAATGGAAATTTGTGAGTGTTAAACTCTTTGAGAAATGACTAAATGAGAGGAAGGATTTTTATGTAAATTCAAAATGTAAAACTCCATCCTACAAAAGTTATTGCGAGAAGATTATTACGAATCTAGGGGATATGGAAATAATTTTATTAATTGTGAAAGAAAAAGAGAGAAAATTAATTGTGTATTTACATTAAAATCTGTAATTAATAGATAAATATTTGGTAAGAAATCCATGTGATTTGATGGAACAACATTAATGAGGGTATGAGTCGTGGGTGGGTGTACGTGCATATAGTACTTGGAACTCCGCTTGGAACCTTCGTACCCGGTTTCAGATCCACATGAATCTTGTGGATAGACTTGAAGTACACATTTTATTTTAGTTTATTTCACGTTTATATTTTCAGATGAGAAAGTTCGATGAACCTGTTAAATGATTGCTCTGTAATAATTTGTTGCTTAAATTGAGTTGTTAAAACTAGATCAATAAAGTGATTTGTCTTAATTTTTGAATTTAGAGATAATTATCTTAAGATAGTCATTACGTCTCGTTTGATATACTTTCACTTAAATCTAAAAAAATCAGTCTTTATCTAAATTTTTAGATTTTATAGTATTTAATAAATTAAAGAAAAACATTTTTAATTTTTTTTTTACAAGTCACTAGCAGCTGTTGTCATTAAAAACTAATATTTGCAATGTAACATTACAATGATATGCAAGATAGACCATCTATATTTGAAGACTATGACACTTATTAAAGCAAGACTACTCATATGATCAATATCATAGTTTGTATGCGGAAAATGAAAATAAAAAATTACCCAAGCCGAAAGCCCTACATATTTGAATTGCTCATGTGGTAACCGAAACTCGAAAACTTGCTCATGTGTTCGTATGCATGTCTATCAATGCTGACTTATAGCTTTATACCTCAATATAGGGAAATATATCCATCATATGCATGTCGACCAGGGCACTCCGACACAACTATTTTAGACCCTCATTATCTTCAATAGCATAGGCAATGCAATTGCCTCATCAACAAACCACAAATTCATCCATAAGTGGTTGATACCAGATTGCCTCCAAAGCTATTGCCACCATATTCAGGTTTACAAAACTCAACTTGCATCTTGTGTTTAGCGATGTAATCCCAAATGATTGATTCGTCTGAATCGCATACCACCGCTAGAATTCCTATACGATCATAATGAAAAAGAGGCCAAGTCGCTCATGGTCAATGATGAAAGCTTCACCTCATATCGATGTAGAGGAAAATGTGAAAGAAATCGACGAGGAAGGTTGGAGAATTAGGGTAGACAAAAGCGTCTAGTGCTTGAGCGACCAGAGCCACCGTTGTTGTTTTCGCCACCAAGGGCTAACCTGGAAGAGTTTAATTGTTGGCGATTCTTGGAGTAAATCGTTGCGGTGAAGCCACCATTGAAATCTAGCCCAAGGCGGCTAGGGTTGGGGGAGAGACTAGAGAGTGTTTATTCTCCTTAGTTTATTGATATTTTATTACTTTAAGGACTCGATTACCATTTTAATAACATATTTTACCATTTGAGAACTAACGTTGTAACTAAATTTTGTACAACTTTAATAACGCATGTGACAACTTTGAAGACTAATATTACCACTTTAAAGACTCATTATACAATTTTAAGATAAAGCTGATACATGTCATGCATTAATTCGACTTTAGCTCCGTTTATTCACTTTTCTATGGATTTTTTGTTCGCAAATATAAGGACATTTTTGTCCAACCAGTAAATTGAGAAGTTCGAATAATTGAGAGAAGTAAAATGAAGTTAAGTAGTTCATTCATGTCTCATGAGAAAAGAAAAAGAAAATAAATGAAGTGTTGAATCAGTATAAGGACATTGAAATGTAGCATAGATACAAGTGCTCACACGAGAGGAAATGATGTGGTTCCAACGATCGCTTGTTAACTGATTGAAGTACATTGATCGTAAAAAAAATTGTTTTTTCACAACTATCCACGTTAAAGGGTGTAGCACAAGCAGAGTTGTTGGTATAATATGAGAGGACAATAAGTGGAAGACATGTCATGTGGATGTGGTGGTGTGTTTTTGTTAGCTATTTTGAACAATTATTTACCACGAAATGATCTAAACTGAATGTTAGTGTTTATAGGAGGTTACTATAAGATTTTATGTTAAACAATCAAATAAACTTACTCGTACTTTTTATAAAGGTGAAATTGAAGCGGCTTTGAAAGATATCGGTCCAGCAAAAGGCTAGGAGCCTAGGACATATGGAATGCAAGTAATGTTTTATCAAAGTTACTGGGCCGTGGTTGGGATAATGTTAAAGATCAATGTTCGAAGGTTCTTCATTGTTAGGAAACGTTGAATAACTTGAATGTCATAAATCATACTTTGATTGCTTTGATCCCTATGGTGCCTAATACGAAGTAAGTAATAGTGTATCGACCTATAAGTATGTGTGATGTCCTTTATCAGCTGAGTTGGAAGACCTTTGTTAATCAATTGGAACATATATGTGATATATGGGTTTATTTTCAAGTTTCAAAGTGTGTATTTGTTCAGAGTTTCAGAGCATTGGAAGCACATTTGGAAAGTCAAGGTTCTACCAAAAACGAGACACTTTTTGTGGGGATGTTCGACGAGCCAAGGTTTATTTCGTGTATGTGGTATTAGCGTCATGTTTCACATCACTCCATATGCCCGAGGTGCCAACTAACAAATGAAGCACCTTTGTACATAACTTGGTATTGTCTTTTATGTACGTGTTGCAGTGTTAGAGAATGTGAGTTTTTATTATAAACCCAACTCGGGTGTGTTGGGTGAACATTTTTGATTTATTGGATCATGCTATTTAGATCTTAACATAATGGATAAGATGAAGCTTTTGGTTGTGTTGTTGTGGAGTAATTGGAGTGAAAGAAACAAAGTTGTGCATGGTGAACAACCTATACATTATAAGGTTATGTTTGCACAATGTGTTTCGATATGGGAAGGGTTGTTAGTTGTACAGTTAAAATTTGATGCATATGTTTCTAGTGACGAGAGTTATGTGAGATAGCGGTGGTGAGGGACAACCATGGTCCATGACGGCCTTAAAGAAATAATTATAGGTTAGAAACTGTACAAGGGGCATGGCTTGCAATTGGATGGAGTTGAGACTGCTTATTTGGAGACTATAAGGCTTGTGAACAATAGTGATGAGTGTTTTGCAACATAAGGTGTCTTAATGGAGAAGGTTAGGCTACTGTTGGGTGTAGTTGGTTCATTTGGTATTGTTCATATCCAAGACATGCTAATGGTATGTAACTCCGTTGGAGGACATTTATCTTGATCGGGGTCGGGACTCACTGGCCTACGGACATTGGACATCATCGATGGTGACATACCGTCGTATTCGTTCAATATCTTTTCACTCCGTCAATAATCGAAACAAAACTGACGGAAAACACAAACGCCCGTTATCCATATCTTCCCGTACTTTTCCCGGCGAATGACAGTTGGACTCACCCATCAGTTATGAAATTCCAACCCCACCAATATCTTCTCCACACTCCCTGGGATTCCGCCACCTGGACCATCCAACGGCCCACAATCCCCTCATGACGCAACCAAAACATAATCCCCAAAACAATAAAAGCAGCGGGAGTGCACAAACTTCATCAACCACGCCACCATCACACGTGTCCCTGACGTTACACTCCACCCGAACCGCCACGCCACGTGTCCCAATCTAATAGGCCAACTCATAGGGCCCATCGACTTTTATCCACCTGCCTTCTCGTTTCTTCCAAAGCTTCGCAATCCAATTTAGAAATAAATGAAATAAGTAAAGAAAGAAAGGACTCTATCTTCCCCTCAAAAGTTGAATCTCGAGCGCGAGCCAAGCTTTTCGTTTCGCTATTTTGCCGCTCTGCACGTTACTCTCTCTCTGAAACCGAATTGAAAAACCCTAACCCTTCTCTCATCCCGCGTTAAATTTCCACTCCCTCCGATCTCACTCCCTCTTTTTCTCTCCCTCTCAAAACTTCCAGATCTCTCTGATTTCTTTGGATTCTTCTCGAATTCCTTTTGGATCTCTCAGACCTTCTTTGGATTTGGAGGCCTTGTTCGGTTTGATTTTCTCAGATTTGGATCAGTAAGGTTCTACGACACCTTTTCTTTTCGATTTTCGTCGCTGAATTACGGTTTTTTATTTTTATTTTTGCGGTTTTGGTTATAGTTCTTGATTTTAGGATCAGACTGACCTCGAATTTATGAGGTTTGATTCATTTCTGGACAGATTTAGTACTGCATGCGAATTAGGCTTGGATTTTGGACGTTTGGTGTTTGTTATTGAATGCTGTATTGGAAGCTTGGTGTTGTGAAGGAGAGTGGATTGTTTGGCAGTGGGGTTGGATTTCCAGTGGAGTTGTATGGGAGAAGAGGATAGATTGGAAAATGGGGGAGTGGAAATCGAGAGCTCTCCAAGAACTGAATTGAAGCGAGACCATCAGTGTCTCGTAGGTGATACTGAGCCGGATTCGTTTCCGAACAAGAAGCAAGCCAAAGAGGTTTCAAATGATGATATACGCTCCGAAGTTTCGAATCCTGTTGTGTCTCCAAAAGAGAATGAGAATGGCTCGAGCTTTCAGGATATTACTAGCCAACCGGCGGAGTTAGCGAATAGTAACCAAGTAGAGTGTGGAGAGGTTACTTCTTCGAGTTTGAGGAGTTCGAGCTCGGAGGAGGAGGAGGAGAGTTTGAGTGTTGGACAGCCTGCCGAGAATGATAATGGCCAGATTGAGACGGAGACCACGGATACTACTCGTGTTGTGGTTGAGATAGATAAGCCGTCTAGTTCATCTGGGATTCGCAAGATCACGTTTAAGTTCAGCAAAAGAAAGGAAGATTATGAGAACCAGTCATTTGCTTCACCGAGTCAGACTGTACATAATGGGTTTGATTGTGACTTTCCCTATGGTGGGGAGCCTAGAACTGACTGTGGAGAAATGGCTAGTAGGAGCTGGGGGTTCCGAGAAAGGTCATATGCTCATGTCAGGGAGGTGGAATCTAACAAGGTTCCGGAGTGCTACCCTAGCAATGTCAAAAAGCTATTAGCTACTGGTATTCTTGATGGAGCTCGAGTGAAGTATATTTCCACTGGGTCACAGGTAGATGACTAGATGATATAATAAAATTGTTTATAATTTTTCTGATATGCTGCAGTCTGAGCTTTTCTTTGTTGAGACGACTAATAGAATTGTATGTCTGGCAGGTAAAGCTAGATGGAATTATAAGTGGCGGTGGTTATTTATGTGGTTGTTCATCCTGCAACTACACAAATGTAAGTTTTAATCACCGTCCAATTTTGTTCTAGTTTAATTGCGATATGAGTTTTAGCTGACTGGTTCCATGATATTAACAGGTACTCAGTGCATTTGAGTTTGAGCAGCATGCTGGTGTCAAAACTCGCCATCCCAATAACCACATATTCTTGGAGAATGGGAGACCGGTTTATAATATCCTCCAAGAATTGAAGACTGCTCCACTCAACAAGCTGGATGAAGTAATAGAGGCAGTTGCTGGTTCTGCTGTCAATGAAGGGTTCTTCAGGATCTGGAAAGGTGATAAATATCTTTAGCAAGATACTATTCCCCGCATTATAGATAACTAAGTGACTTGCTCATAACTTTGGTGCTACGAGGATCTAATATATATGTTAATTTTTTTTTTTTCTGCAGAATCCCTTTACCGATTTGAGGGGGATGAGGTGTATAAAAGACATTCAGTGAAACTTCCTAAAGTGCCTCGGCTTCCTAAGAAGCCCAAGCTTCCTAAATTCCCTCATTCACTTCCCAGGTATCAGCCTTACACGTTAGGATGTCCTTATCCATACAGTGCATGTTTGACATCTTAACAGTAGATAATATGCTTTATTTTGCATGGGTAAGCTGAGACTGTATCTGTTGTGCAGATCAAGCTTCCATACTCCTTACTCTGTTATGCACCAGAAGAAAACTGCTGGACGTGGCAATAAGAAAACGTATCATCTCCCCTTCTTCTTTTCATTTTGTACTTGGGATTTCTATCAGTAGCTTTTCAATAAGTTGCGAATATTCTTACTGATCGGGAAGTTTGTGCTTTCAGTAGGGATCATGATCTTCACCGGCTACTGTTCATGCCAAATGGGCTTCCAGATGGGGCCAAATTGGCTTACTATATGAAAGGACAGGTATCTTGTTGGATATATTTTTTGTGTTAAAGCTGTCTTCAGATTTTTGTTATATGCAAATTTCAAAATTAGTGATCTGATGACTCTCAATTCTCAGAGAATACTTGGAGGCTACAAGCACGGAAATGGTATAGTATGTAATTGCTGTAATACAGAGGTAAAATTCTAGCTGCATAGACCACATTGAATATGAGTTAAGCATTTTATGCTAGTCCCTCTCTCCCTATTCTCTCCCACATCAATTCTGTGCTATGTGTTTTTGAACAGGTAAGCCCTTCACAGTTCGAAGCACATGCTGGAATGTCTGCTAGGCGCCAACCGTGAGTACTTTCTAACTAACTGTTGTAGTTTGTTGTCTGTATAATGTCTCATGTAGGGAAAACCCATGTCCTTTTGCAGTTACCGTCATATCTATATATCCAATGGATTGACGCTACATGATATAGCCACGTCATTGGCAAATGGACATAACCTTACAACTGGTGCCAGTGATGGAAGTGATGATATGTGTGCAGTATGTGGACATGATACTGGGAAGATGATTCTTTGTGATGGATGCCCTCGTGCTTTTCATGAAGGTTGTATTCATTTTTGAATTATATTGTTAGACATTTAGTTCCATTTTTGTTGAAAATTGCACATTTTGTTTATTAGTTTTGGGCTTTTGGCACAACAAGTTTCATAATTTTATCTTGACATCCTCTGTCACAAGTAAACGATGTGGTATGCTAAAGGTTCTTTTTTATCCAACAATGTTTTCTGGGCTAGTATGTCTTCCATACTTTCCTTGATCCCTTCTGTCACTCCCATGATTTAGTGTTTCAGTGGTAACTTTTTTTTTTTTTTTTTTTTTTACCCTTCAAGTTGATATGGGTGGTTTTTGTTACACATGGCATCATTTTGTTTTCTCACTCATGAAGCACTTTTTCTCGTTCTCTTACTATTCTCTCACTCTCTATTCTTTCATGAATCTAATTAGTTTCATATTGCAGCTTGTTTGGATTCAGAGTGGATTCCTGAAAGCGATTGGCATTGTCCAAATTGTAGAGATAATTTTCAACATGTTAGTAAAGCTGCTGCTGGAGGATCTTCAAGTATTGCAAGACCAATCGTCATACGCTTGACAAGGGAATTCAAAGCACCTGAAATTGAAATTGGTGGTTGTGTCCTCTGTAGGTGTGTTGCTCTAGCTTTTATATTTCATTCATTCTTCTGCACCATGTTAGGATGTTCTCAAGTGACAAAATTTTTTTTTTCCTGGGAAGTGCAAATTTTTCAATGTAGTCTGGGTCGAATGGGGTATAAAGGTGTGCATTAACTTGATCAAATTAATTAGTCTGACTGCATCACGTCTCACTGCCATGGCTTCAAACAGTTACATGGGAATGCCACTTTCTATTTTGGTTATATGGTTTGTTAACTCAAAGTGAAGAGTGTAGATTGTAGGCGTGCACCGGAGAAGTGATTTCCTTGATTGATTAACTCATTTTTGGTTTGTTATCAGTTATTTATAACTGCTAACTGCTTGTACTATCTTTATTAGGAGCAACGACTTCAGTGCAGCTATATTCGATGAGCGAACAGTTATAATCTGTGACCAAGTATGACCTGCCTTTCCATTCTTCTGTTCATATACACGTGTTGTTATGTCAAAATTATCCTTACCACCTATGTCATTGTTAATCTCACCATTGATTTTTATTCAGTGTGAGAAGGAGTTTCATGTTGGTTGCTTACGGGACAATGGATTATGCGACTTAAAAGTGAGTTTTCAATCATGCAATGGTTTATATATTTTGGTTGTTTGGGTAATAATTAGTTTTCTTTCACACTACTGCAGGAACTCCCCAAGGATAAGTGGTTTTGCTGTGATGATTGTAATAGGATTTTTGAGGCTTTACAGAATATAGTATTCAAAGAAGCAGAGCGGGTTCCAGCTCCATTGTCAGATCCAATAATCAGGAAGCATGCAGATAGAGGTATATTTATTGATGGAGTGGCAGATGATGTTCAATGGAGAATTTTCAGTGGAAAAAGTCGCTGTCCAGAACACCTACCATTTTTATCAAGTGCTGCTGCAATTTTTCGAGTAAGTATATGTGAATCCATGATGATCTTTGCCGTCATTATTCTCCTCTTTTTCCATTATCTAAAGCACTCTGAAAATTGATGCCTTTTTCTGAATTGGGACGTTTTTTTCTTTTTCTTTCCCAAATATTTTTTTTTTGTTAAATTTTCTTTCCTAAATGTTTGTTGCAATTCCCTAACGAGTGAACCACATGTGTATGGGTCTGTTAGTTGATGATTCATATCTTTTCTTTCATGCTCTCAGATGCTACTCTTTGATTGATTTTTTGCTTCCTAATTCAGTATTATGTATTATTTATGTGTAAATAAATAATCAATATTGTCACTTTAATTTGCCTGAGAAAATCTACTCTAAACAGTCAATATTGTCACTGTATTTTGCCTAATGATATGTTGCGTTCGTTATTGCCAGGAGTGCTTTGACCCCATAGTTGCCAAATCTGGTCGTGATTTGATTCCTGTCATGGTATATGGGTAAGTAATTCATTTTTGTCTGGTGACATGTTTCTTAGTTTGGAAAGCTTGTATAGGCATATATTTATTTGAGCCCGGATAGAACAGTAAGTGTTGCGGTTAAGATCATTTGTGAACATTATGTTACCTCTTGATTTCCAGCACATATTTTGTTAGCACAACACATCCAAAAAATTCAAAATTGAAGTAGAATATTATTGTTGGTCCAAGTACTTCAATAGTCCCAATAGAGGTGACAAATTTTCAGGGCCATATACCTTGATTTTGGTCGTTCTTGTGTACTATCATTGTCTTTGGTAGCTCAAAGTTAGATTTCTGCTAACAAAACAATTTTTATTTATGGCATTTTTCAGGAGAAACATTTCAGGCCAAGAGTTTGGAGGAATGTATTGTGTTGTTTTAACAGTGAGGTATGTTGCTTCTGTTTTCTCTACTGCAACTCTATTTAGTCCTGCAAATTGATAATTATCTTGTTTTCTGATATCTTTTGTTTGGATAGGTCTGTTGTTGTATCTGCCGGTCTTCTTAGGATTTTTGGTAGGGAAGTTGCAGAGCTTCCGATTGTGGCTACAAGTAGAGAACATCAAGGAAAAGTAAGCATGGATTCCGGATCTGAAACCCTCACGTTTTCAGTTGATATTACTATTTGAGAATGCTTGTTTGTGTCGGACCTCACATTTCTGTTCTTTTTATAGGGTTATTTCCAAGCGTTATTTTCCTGTATAGAGATGTTACTCCTTTCCCTGAAAGTGGAAAAACTGGTTCTCCCTGCTGCTGAGGAAGCCGAGTCAATCTGGACAAAGAAATTAGGGTTTCGCAAGATGAGGGACGAGCAAGTAAGTGAATTGCTAGACCTGTTTACATGGTTGCCTACTTGGAATCTTTTGTTGGTGTTTCAAATGTTGAATGTACTCCCTAACCGTTGCATATTGTTTTGTCTCTCAGTTATCAAAATATATGAGGGATGTTCAGCTGACGGTTTTCAGGGGGACATCAATGTTAGAAAAGATGGTGCAGTCGATGGATTGATAACTTGTCGATCTCTTCTAAAGTTCTGAATGTTAGATTTAGGAACATGTTGGCTTTTGATTTATTTATTTTTGATAGTGATTCATGTATCCGGCCGGTATGGCCTTGTGGTAGTGTTTCACCCCTCTGAAGCATCTGAAGAGTAGGGAAATGAGTTGAAGATAAATGTGTAAAAAGAAAAGAAAAGTAGTGCATGCTGACCTTTTATTATGCATGCATCCAGCATTTTTTTTTTCTCTGTTTTATTGTTTTTCACGTTTCAGGATATTGTATCACGAAATGTTCCTTTTTTTGTAAGATAGGAAAAAAAAAAAAAAATACCATTTTTTTTTGTTGGTAAAAAAATAAAAATGAAGCTTGTGTTTACTCGGTCTATCTTGGCTCCTCATTCCGGCTATGTCATCATTTTCGTCAAACAATATATGGATATGCTAAATTGCTTAATTTGGTCGCATTGTTCAGTCTTGTTTACATGGGCGTTTTTGTTACTGGATTTATTTGTCTTAGTTCCGAGTGGATGTTTTTGTGACTAAATCAATACTAGCATGTAAATCCACTGGGGTTCCTATTAATAATGTATCAAATTCTTCCTCTTCAAATGTCGAATGATACGCTAATTTTCAAATGTCCCACAATATTATTTTTTCTATTTTTTTTACCCTCTATTTCTTGTTTTTAAATAATGGACCCCAGCCTGTTAAGGCCCACGATGGTCTAGACCGCCTAGCCGCAGCCCGTGTCCGCGTAGCCCACATTAACATTTTTTTATTTTTTTTTTAGCAGCGAGTGGATTTTGCAGCTTTCACTGCGTGGATCGAAACATTAAAGAAGAAGTCTGAGCGTCAATAAACCCTAAACCCCGAAAATCCCCATCATTTTCTACCGAGTTCGGATGGCGTTCATGTCTAGCTTCCGTCGCGTTCTTGGCGTATCGGCCTCTGCTCTTCCATCTCAATTCGCCGCCATTCGTCACAATACAACCCTCACATCGCCTAAGCTATTCATCAGCGGTACATTTCGTTCTCCACTCTCAATTCTTTTGTATCTGATTCATCTTCTTATGGTTGCCCATTAAGAAATTAGATTGAGTTTGCTGCAACGCATAGTTTCGGTTGGTAATTCATTGGATATTGTGTGATTTGGGTTATTGTTTTGATGGGTTTCTTTCTTTTCTGCTAATGTAAAATTCAGTATATGATTGCCTCCCAGATTATCCGAGCTCTATTAGCCGTGTCTGTGGTTTTAGATACATTAGGCCTGTTTGTAATTTGCATTCATGTGCCTGTTTAAGTCCAAATTTGCATTTCTGTGTTCATTTATGGTTTTGTAATTCTTGGTTAGAAGCTTTAGACTAATAGGTTCCAACTTAATCCTTTGTCATATGTCGTCGGATTACTGGAAGAACTTTTGGAGTATAGTGTTTCTGGGTTTTAAACCTGTTTTTATTCCCCCAAATCGAGTACTTATCAATCTGGTAGTGTTATTTGGTTATACCAACTAGCATTTTAACACTTGAGGATTTGAGATTGTCAAAAGTTAGAGCACTCAACCCAAGTTGTTAAGCACGGCTTTTGAACTTTCAATGCAATACAAAGATATTGTCATATCATCTTTACTATAATGTGAGAGGTTTGTTGGTGCAATATTTCTAGAAGTCTACTGAAGATAGCACTCAGTTATTCGTCGCATGACTTTTGTATTACATAGGAAGTATGTAACTGATATTTTTGCAATGAACAGGACTTTCAAGATTAACAACTGATGAAAAACTTAAACAGACGTTTTCTGAATTTGGTCAGATTGAACACGGTAAGAGCTGAAGCAACTTGTTTCTTTTCTCCTACAGCCTCTCCCTTTCTTGTATTGCATCCTTTGAAGTATTGCATTTGCACTTATGAATCTGCAGCAAAAGTGATAACCGATAGGCAAACCGGAAGATCAAAGGGGTTTGCTTTCGTCACATACTCATCGATTGAAGAAGCTGAGAAGGCTAAAGAAGGAATGAACGGCAAGTTCTTGGATGGGTGGGTTATTTTTGTTGACCCTGCCAAGCCTAGGGAGTATAGACCCCCACCTCCAGCACAGCAAGAGTCTTCTGATAGTGGTTTCAAAGTAAACAAGACTATTGGATGGTGTGGATGATTGCATATGTTACTTGTTCGAACTCATTGTGATGAAAAGGCAATTTAAACAGGGCAACTCATTGCTGTTTGTATTAGTATGAAAAACGTTTTAGCCGGATTATTTTGAACAGGGAAACCTCGTTAACCTTGTTCTGTTACTTCTGTATGGGTACATTTTGGCCTCTGTCCAACTATTGTAATGTTTTAATTTATATGCCAATGTAGGACTCCCTTCTTTTTTTGTGCCTTCATTCTTCCAATTGAAAGATCAAAACCGAATCATTTCTTTGTTGTTGGACATATAGTTTCCGGTTTCTCTGTCATCTTTTTTATTCTTTTGTATTACAAATGCAAACGGGGGTGCTTGACAAGTAAAATGCTCTAATTATGCATTGCAGCAGAGTGCCTGACCATTCGGACAGCTTTATGAATCGAATCTGGGTTGAGGGTTCCTACCTGACCTCAATCACTATGCCAGATTGCCAACTGCACTAGTTAGTTTTTCCTTTGTAACTAGGAGAGCAGGATGACAGATCAGGTAATGGGACTTGGATACGGGTCGGAGCTAGAGGAGGCCCGGATCCAATTCTTACACGGTGGCGTGAGAATCACGTGCTGTTTCCACTATAGTATATAGTCGCTCGTGCTTAAAACCCTACAGACTTTAAACCCAGAAACCGCAACGCACCGTTTTTCAAATTCAAGTATTCAACAGTGATTTTCCGATTCCGGTGCAGAGATGTATCTCTGTCTTCCTCACTACGTCTCTATCAAATTGCCTGCATTTCACTCTCCACAGGTCAAGTTTCACTTTTGGCTTCAAAGCTTTACTATCTAATCATCTATCCCTCTTCTCCATTCTCAGCTCGTTTTGGTTTTGGTTCGTCGCAGAGGGACTTTAAGCTTCGCGCGGTTTCAATGTCCGCAACTGAAGTCGCCAATCACGTTCCGCCGGCTCCGATTTCGCTCCCTCATGGGCCTTGGAAGCAGGTGAGTCTTGCAAACGACGCCGTTTTGGATTCACTGTCATTTTGCTCGCTAGTCGATTTTGTTGTACTATATTATGACTTTTGTAGATTCCCGGCGGAGTTACGGCGGCGGAGGGGTTTAAAGCGGCTGGTTTATACGGCGGATTGCGCGCCAAAGGTGACAAACCTGATCTTGCACTTGTCACCTGTGACGTTGATGCCATTTCTGCTGGTGAGCTATGAATTTTTTATATTTTATAATCTAAGTTCAAATTAAGCTCCTTTTAAGCTGATTAATATATTGAGAGTCGTCGTATCTTTGTTTTTGGTTACTTCTAGGATCATTTACTACAAATGTGGTAGCAGCTGCACCGGTGTTATACTGCAAAAGTATATTAAACACTTCGAAAACGGTATGCCAGAGTATTGTGTTTTTTGAATGCTTATTTTATCTATTATTCGATGATGATGATGATGAGAGTGATCGACTTGTTTGGGGGCAATCTCTGGTGATTTAATATCATGATCGGACAGTTGTGTTAGTCATCAATATTTTTTCCCTAAATAAGAACACAGATGTTTCTTGATCAAGCTGGTCAAAAGTCGTGACTTTGAACTATGCATGGAAAGATAGCATCCATCAAGTTCTATCACAGTATGGGTTTAAGAATATTGGTGCCCCTTTTGCTTATACTAACTAGGTTGAGTGTTGAGATTTTAACCTTTAGTGGGGGTTAGAACATTCACTACCTTGAATTGCAACTCCCTGATAAGGGTACTTTATTATGTGATAATTTGGAACACTACTCTCCAGGGTCCACCTTGAAGCCTTATACTTATCAGCTGCATATTAGCTTTGTCTGGCAACCTACTTATACGTTTAGTCAGTGTATATATTCGTAATGTGTTTAATAATACTGCTCATGCATTTTTTCATATATCTGACTAATCTTTACAACTTGTTAGGCGCGGGCAGTTTTGATAAATGCTGGCCAAGCCAATGCAGCAACGGTAAGCTTCCAGAACAACAAGATGCTCTGCATTTTTTTCTGTATTATGTTTTCATTATCAATGCAGTAGGTTGATACATGTGGTCAGTCTATCGTTTATTTTGTCCTCCATGTATTTGGAATTTGAGTCACTGTCAAATATGCTGTTACTATTGTTCGTTCATGGCTAAGAAACCTTCCAATCTTGTCCAGGGTGATGCAGGTTATCAAGATGTAATAGAAAGTGCCAGCGGCCTTGCAAAGGTATGTGACATTTAGGGTGACAGATATGAGATATGTCAATCCATAGATATTTCTGCATAGGCTGGTTTGGGATGTTGTATTTATGAATCTTTGTCCTTCAGCTACTTCACATAAGACCAGAGGAAGTGCTGATTGAATCCACTGGCGTGATTGGGCAAAGAATAAAAAAGGTAAAGTATCGCTACTCTATGCTTGTTTTCTTATTATGCTAATCAAACTGATGTCAACAACATTTCTTGGAAGAGTAAACAGATCAGCTAATAAAGTGCATGAAATTTTTTGTAGACATATTAAATGACCTGTGGTGTACAATATGATTCATTCTCTAGGCCTCATATGCAGGAAGCACTTTTAAAGTCTCTACCGAACCTGGTGAAATCACTATCACCTGCAACTAAGGGGTAAATGTTATACTGATCACCTTAAACCAGATAATTGACATATTTTCTTGCATTAGATACCTGTTTGTTTCTATTTTCCGTGGTATATATTCTGTTTACTCCATTTAACGTGATTTCTTCTTCTTTCTTGGTCTGCAGAGCAGATGATGCAGCAGTGGCAATCACAACTACTGACCTTGTTAGCAAGAGTGTAGCAATTCAGTCTCAGGTGTAAAGATCTTGTATCTCTTACATATATCTGCATTATTGAAATTAAATTAATTACTGATTTGCTGTAAAAGCTGTGTCTTGAGAAGATTTATAAGCACCTATGTCAGTATCGTGTTTCAGTTTAGTTTTGACCATTCTAGACACCAGTCAGTCATAACAGAAACTCATGAATTCATCAGGTTGGAGGGACAAGCATTAGAGTCGGGGGAATGGCAAAAGGTTCCGGGATGATCCACCCAAATATGGCTACCATGCTTGGTGTATGTGTCTTCTGATGCTTCTTTCTTGATGTTGTTGTGTAGCTTAAAAGATCAACTCATTATATTAACAATATGACCTGGAACAGGTAGTAACAACTGATGCCGTGGTTAGCAGTGATGTTTGGAGAAAAATGGTTCAAATTGCTGTAAATAGAAGCTTCAACCAGATAACAGTATGTAAAAAGTGCTCTTAACTAGATTGATTAACATCATAACTTAGTGAGGCTACGCCTAAGATGGTGGAACTAATTCCCACCTTGTTGCACTTTGTTTCGTAGTATGATAACCCACTTCAGGTATGGTTTGCAGGTAGACGGAGATACCAGTACCAATGATACTGTCATTGCCTTAGCTAGTGGATTGTCTGGATCAACCAAGATATCAACCTTTAACAGTAATGAGGCAGTACAACTTCAAGCATGTCTTGATGTGGTGAGCTCTGCTTCATTTGACTGTACCAATAATACTGTCCTTGCCTTAGCTAGTGGATGGTAGTGAGGCTATGCCCGACATTTATTCTTCAATGCCAATTCTTCGGATCCAATTTATGTAAATCGTAATGTATTCATTTTCCAGGTAATGCAAGGTCTTGCCAAATCAATAGCTTGGGATGGAGAAGGAGCAACATGCCTAATTGAGGTGAGCAATCTTTCAAAGGATATTTTTAGGAACGGAACCTCAATCAGTACTGTAATAATCCGAGTATAACTAAAAGCTTAGTAATGAGAACAAAAGTGCGTAAATCTAGAAATTTGAAGCTAATCAGTGTGATTTTAAATTTTATCGAGACTTAAATTTTGTGATGCTCTACGCTTTAATCCTTTTCATCTGCAACTTAAACTTAATCTTTAAGATGTTTTCCACGTTACAAATTATCCATCTAGCTATAGTTTCCCCGTACTTCCAAATTGGGAATTTGAAGTTTGTACCTCAAATCCTCAACTTGTCATGTAAAATGCTCAATGATAGATATGCAATTATCTGTGCTCTCTTTTGTTGGGATCTTCCATATATGACTTCATAACTTTGCTAACCCAGACTTGGATTTGCAGGTCACAGTGACTGGTGCAGGCAGTGAGGCTGAAGCAGCAAAGATAGCGCGGTCTGTGGCATCTTCTTCGCTTGTCAAGGCATGAAATCCCAACTCTATCTTTTGATGTTTCTGTATTGAAGGTTTTACTGACTTTGGAAATGTCAACAGGCTGCAGTATATGGAAGAGATCCAAACTGGGGACGCATCGCCGCTGCAGCAGGCTATGCGGGCATTTCTTTTGATCAAACTAAACTCCGAGTATTGCTAGGTGATACTCTGCTCATGGATGGTGGGGAACCACAATCCTTCGACAGGTAACCGAACGGATGACCCTTTACTTTTTTCTATTAAATGTTTGGACTAGACAGAGAACTGGTTTTTTTAGACTTTAGTTCCATGTTACTCCTGTATTTTACTTGTATAACTCCTTCACACTGCCTTCATACCACTTACGGTGTTTTGGAAGGAGAACGTGTGTACCATTCCAATCAGAGAATTTTTTTTTCTTTTTTGTGTTGAACAAATCATGAATTTTCTTCCCCTTTAACAAAAAAAAAAAAAAAAAAAATACATGTATTTTCTTTTACCTCAAGAACTTGTGTGATGAATTTCCCACTAGTTTGTTTCACATGTCATTGGAATTGTTTTACTGTTCTGTTGTGATCAGATACGAAGTGTTGGTTGCTCCATTTGTGACAACTAACACATTCAAAGTTTGCTAAAAGTTGTTTGATTTCAAGTGTTGAAGCACATTTTACTTTACAGCAAGTCACATTCTCCTATTTCCCTCATATCCGATATCTAGTGATTGAGTATTTGGATTTCTTTACAGGAATGCTGCTAGTGACTACCTCAGGAAAGCCGGTGAGATCCATGGCACAGTTGTAATCAATGTCACTGTAGGTAAGTTTCCGATCAGCGTTTAGCATATGCAAAGTTAATTTGTCTGTTTGTGACGTATCAATATAAATGCGATACATCTTACAAGTGTCTGAGGACTACTTTGACAGGGCTACTTTAACTCCCTTTGTAGACCTTTCATCTATCACTACTCTATCGTTTCTGATATGCATGTTCCTTTCCGGCAGGTGATGGACCGGGGTGTGGTCAAGCCTGGGGCTGTGACCTGAGCTACGATTACGTCAAAATAAATGCCGAGTACACAACATAGATTTACTCATCTTCTCCTTCTGCCTACCCCTGACACAGTTTTCAGTCTCATTTTCATTTTCAATCCAAATGCACTTTCATATCGAGTTGAATGCAGAACACTCGCAGCCTGTTAACGCAGCCATATAGTATCCAGTCTGTAAGAATTTATGATTAAGGATTTTACCTCTAGTTACTAATTTAATCCTGTGCCATAAATACAAAACCTATATTTGAAGTCACAAAATTTAGTAATAATAATCTTGGATTTTAGCCATACTTTTAATAGTAGTGCACACTGGACTTAATCTCTAGCTCTTCCATACGCTTTGACACCTTTATCTTTTCTCATTCATTTTTATCGGAGATTTATCCGGTGTAAAAACAAAAAACGTGACGCTTTGACAAGGTAATAACTCTTATCTTATCCCATCCGTTTTTCTCGGATCTTTATCCGGTGTAAAAAGGGAAAGGAAAAGTAAAACGTGACTATTTCACAAGGTAAAATGTCGTTTTATCTTCTCTATCTTATCTTTCACGGATATTTATCCGGCCTAAATAAAGAAAAGAAAGGTAAAACGACAAAAAAAACGTGGTAATAAACAACGAGCGCTTTGGACATTATCCGTAAATTTTGTCTAAAACAAAAATCTAACGCGAGTCTGAGTCGGACGTTGACCCGGCCCAACCCACCTAAATATCTTCCCTCGCGACTGACCGACGGATAGGAATCCGAGCTGGCAACGTGGACGTATCCAATACGTTCCCGCAAACCGCCATTTAATTCTTGACCCGTTGACCCAAATACCCCTTCTCCTCCCTATAAAGCAAGCCAAACCAAAACCCCCAAAATCCCCCAATCTCTTCTTCTCCGATCTAATCCGATTATGAATCTCTGACCCGGAAACCCGACCCGTCTGTGTGATGCTCTGAGCTGAACCCCTTTCCGATTCCACAAAACAAAGCTAGCTTTTTTCAGTACCAAATCTCGTTCGGTATTGCTTGGCGATCTGGATAACGAACGGGCTTAGGGTTTCGGAGAGCATTACGAAATGCCTTCGGTGCCCAGTCAACTCCTTCTTCTCCGACCCTCGGTCTCTTCTTTGACTTCTTTACACGGCGGTTCATGCTCTCATCGTCTGAAACGTCTCGAAAAAGGTGATCGGCGTGGGAATCTTAGTTAACATTAGGTTTTCGATTCGGTTTTTAGGGTTCTTCCTTGGATTTTTGACAAGTTTGTAGAGATCTCGTTGGAGGTTTCGGGATCGAAGAATTTCTAAGCTCTCTGGAAAGCTTTTCGTTTCGGTTTTTGAGTTCTCGAGAGTTTTGTAGCTGTAAGTTTTAAGAGGTAAAGGTCTTAACTTTTATGCAACTGAATCGCGAAATTTCATGTTTAGAATTGTTATGAGCTCATGAGCTTGTATTAATTTGTGAAATTTATCATTGATTAAGTTATATATGAAGTTATTTATGCTGATTTGTGTATTAATTGAGCTAATTTGGGCGTTTTTGGAATTATGCAGAATTTGGTATTGTAGATGGACATTAGCTCTCTGTGTGTTAAGTCGGTGTTGGGAAATGTAGGCTGCTCTCTAGGTTTGCAGTGCTCTGCGAACCAAACGCATCGTCCTAGCAGCTTTCTCTGCCGGGATTTGGTAACTAACCTTGAAACTGCTCTTGACGAGTCCTTGAATATCAAAGAAGTTAGAGAAGAGTCTTTGAATGGCAAAGATGTTGGAAAAGAGTCCTCCTTGGATGTTAACAATGACAGAGATGTGGGACGTGCGTCTAAAAGGGGTGACATTAGCGGCGTGGAAAAGGGAAACACATGTGCATGTTCTGAAGGACATGAGGGAAAATGCAAGCCGAAGTGCCTGAACAAGTGTGCGACCTTTCCATGTACTAATCTGGTGCTGCCACCTGATGGTTCCTCAGATACGGAAGAGGAGGAACCTGAAACAGCTCTGCGGTGGCTGTTCGGGGAGGAACATTATAACCAAGGCTATTCACGCTCGGTGTCTTTGCCTGTAAGTTATCGATATGATAGCTTAAGATATTGTTCTTAAATCTCTTGATCTGCTACGATAGCTTTGTTTCCTGGATACTATATTTTCATGCTTTGATTTCCCATTTGATGACTGGGATTCTGATTTGAGTTTTGATCTATGAGCTAATAGTAAATGCTACCTGGCTTCATACATTTAACATTCTACATTCCCTATGTGTTCATTTTTGTGTTTTTTGTTTACGTGAATTTGCTCTATTTTGTTGGTTTTCTTGCCATATGCACTATGTTTTCCCCTTTTCTTAAGAAGTGGTAATCGAATATCATGATTATTTAGAAAGCTAGTTTCCTGTAGTAAGTTATCCAGAAAATTTACAAGATGAATGATTCTTTGATTAAAATACCTATAGGAATGTAGAAACTAGAATTAGTATCCTAATCTTTAAATAGATAATCAGTAACTTTGATATGGGTAGGAACCATTATGCTGTCTTCATATAGTTTTGGATGGCTTGAACTGAGAGAAACTTGGGTATTCGATTGGGACACATCGATTGTCCCATCTCTCATGCAATGCAATATACAATAAGGAAGAGCTTCCTCAGGTCTTTGGCTAATTGATTGATTGTTTATATGGTTTGTGCAGTCTCCTTTGAACCTTCTTTCTGCTATGAAAGGCAGTAGAGAGAAAGAGGGTTTATCTACTGAGAAACTCACTGTCAAATGGGCCCCTGATGTGTATGATCCTCCGGTTACGTTGATGTCGCACACAGTTAAAAGCAACAAACAGCAGAAGTCTAGAAACAAGAAAAACTGGAAGAGAGATGGAAAGAAGGGGCAAAGGAGCAACTCTTCACGTGGAAAGGACAAGAAGCAATATCGTAAAGGTGGTGCTTCTGAGAGGGGTCACAGATCTCTGGATCCCCGCGAAATGATAACAGACACTAATGATGAATTTCTTGTTGGTAGCCGAGAACCACATTCTTATTGTGGGAGTTCCTTTTTGAAAAATTCACTCACCAACATGCATTACCCAGTTGCAGAAGCTTTGTGAGCGATAGATTTTCCGGAGCATTTCTCATCTTCCTGCATTGTACATAAATAATTTTCACGAACAGGTTTTGGTGATTGAAAGACTTGTAACACTCCGCTACTCGATGTGTGCATGGAATCCTGGTGTGGTGTTTATTATATTTATGTATAATGTATATTGCTTATGTTGTTGAACTGAATCTTGTTGGCCTGGCTAGTTGGCATATGCAGTGGTATTTTTACCTATGATTAAATGTGTATAAACTTTGGTTGCTTAGGTTCCTCTGGAACCAGAATTGTTGTCTTCCAGGTTCCATTAGTGTTTTCAGTTTCCACAGATGATTTAGAGATTTAGAAAGGTTGTTTTTGATCTTCGAGAGCAAATGAACGGTACCTATGTCAGGTTTTGCACAATCTGGGTGAAAAATAGAGGGAAGATCCCGGAAGTTTCTGAATGCAATAGTCTATATCTGAATCAAATTAATTTACTTTGATTTCAAGAATGATTTCTTCCTGTTTTTGTCACTTTTTACTTGTTCAGCACCGGTAATCTTTTCTTGTTAGTAATTTCATTTATTACCAAAAAAAAAAAAAAAAAAACCTAGTAAAAACGACAGTACTTTGTGAATAAAACGACTCAAACTGGAAATGGATGAACAGTGGGACCCAGTAATGAAGGAAGCACGACCATGTGACCAGCGTCTTGCCCTCAAACTTCACCACACTGGTGCATCGCCAACTCAGTTTCTCCCACAGCCGTCGATCTCCCCCGATCCAACGGCCCACCCGCCCTCGACCTCCAAACCATGGTTCATGCTCTAAACCACACCCAGTATATATATATGCTCCACTTCCCTCACATTTTTACTTTATTACTTTTTCTCCCTGTCAAATTCCCGAGTTTGAGCTATGGAGACCGGAGGCAAGTTCAAGAAGGGCGCCGGAGGGAGGAAGGCCGGCGGTCCCAAGAAGAAGCCGGTGACCCGGTCCACCAAGGCCGGTCTGCAGTTCCCGGTCGGAAGAATCGGCCGGTACTTGAAGAACGGCCGGTATGCTCAGCGGGTCGGATCCGGAGCTCCTGTTTACCTTGCTGCTGTGCTCGAGTACCTTGCTGCTGAGGTAATTTCTCTATTTCAGCTCTTTCTTGTTGTTTGATTCAGCTGATCAGCTGCTTTTTGAATCTTAGGGTTTCTAAGTTTTTGATTAGAAGTTGAGATCTGTGGGGTTGGTTAGGGAATGTGGGAAAATTGGAGAGGAAAAGGTAGGGGTTTGTGATTGTGGAGCTAATCAAGATTAATAAGAGCTGTGCTTAGCTGAATTACTGTGAACATGTTGGTTAGGTTTTTAGGGAGTCAAGTATATGAAATATGAATGATTTTTGAATTTGACATCAGACTGAGGTGTTTAGTATGCAGCTGAGCTTATATCTTAGGCTTCGAGTTGAGAGCTGGAACGAAATTTGAAAGGGATGAGTTGTTAGCAGGGTCCCTTGTTTGTAGGAATTGATAGGGTTGTCATAGTTGTGGCCACGCCGCAATGTGAGTAAAGGATCTGAGCTTCCTGTTGTTATGGATATCCCCATTTAAGAATCATTCATTTGAATAGTATGCTGAATTGGAAATTGTTTATCCATTTGGTCGTTATCGTGGTTGGTATCCGTATCTTTGGAAACCTCGTGTTCATCTATGTATGGGGACATAGTTAGATGACTAGATGATGGCAGATTAGGTAGATCTTTTTGTAACGATGATCCGCGAATAGCGACCTCACAAATGGATGAATGATTCATTTCATTGAACCACATTCAAAGTTGGGCCCACATGTATCCGTTTTCTATCTTTTCTCGAAAGTATATCCCTGCAATTCGAGAATGTGAATTTAATACTTGATTGATGAGTAAGTTGCTTTATTTCTGATCATTCTGGGGGTTCTATATCGTATGGTTTATGTTTGCCTAAATGTTTTCGACTTGGGTTCTAAATGGGATTAAACTTCAAGTACATCTTTGTATAACTGTATATAGCATGAAGCAAGTACTGTAAGTTGGTAATGACTGATGATACTGTTTTGCTTAGGTTCTGGAATTGGCTGGAAATGCTGCAAGAGACAACAAGAAGAATCGCATTATCCCAAGGCATGTGTTATTGGCTGTGAGGAATGATGAAGAACTCGGAAAGCTGCTTGCTGGTGTGACAATTGCTCATGGTGGTGTGCTTCCCAACATCAACCCTGTGCTTCTGCCAAAGAACTCTGGCAAGACGGCTGCCAAGGAGCCCAAGTCTCCATCCAAAGCCACCAAGTCCCCTAAGAAGGCGGCTTAGGCTTAACTTTTCTCAGTACTCTGATCTGATCAATAGTGTATGTGGTAGCCATGTATCTCTCTGTATGGAATCTCCCCGTGTATTTCATTTCTAGGGTTGCTCATCATGCCCTTAGGATTTCATATCATTGTACAATCGTTATTTCCCTTTCCTTTAGAATCTCAATCTTTCATTTCAGATGAAATGAAATTTGCCCGACTATTACCTGTGAAATTTGCAGTTGGAATGTTATATAACTAATGTTCTTTTAGGTTGTTGTTTGGGTTGCATTCCTTCATTTTTGTTCATATCGTCTTGCTGGAAAGTAACTGCTTATAAGTGATAACAAATGAAGAGAGCAAGTTTTCAATTAAACTTAAAGATCTTCAATCAACTTCACAGATCACCTTCTTGACTACAAAAAGATGCATAATTACAAACTCATATTGTTTGAAAACTAAGATTAGATGTTTGGAACAAACTACAATGAGAAGCCTCTGGGACACCAGCTCTGAAGAAATTAAATTGGAACAACAGAGCGGAGATTCGGAGAATCCCATTCTTCCCGCATCTACTCTTCCAAATCATGACCAATTTGGCAAAGAGTGTCCGCTGTAAAGTTAGCTTCATGGAGAACATGTTTGAAGGAATTTGTGTACAAGACACACATTTGGCCTTCTCTTACAATCACTTTAACCTCCAAGGAGTGCAGCATTAATCATTAATGTAATCAAGAAGAATCACTGATGGAGTCTCCTGACCTTGAGAATTAGCGCAGCAGCATGACCATCACGTAAGGCCTTGTCTTCCGTTTTACTAGCTAGTGTTCCCAATTTTTGGGAACTAGTGAAGAGCTAGAACATATTCAAACTATAAGTTGCATCAGGATCAACTTTTGGGGGTTCAGGAGTCTTCCAAGGACCACAGTTAGTCTTAGAAAATAGAAACTATTGAGGGGATCTGTCAAGCTATTAGCTGATCAGAATTCAGGTGCATGTTAGAGGAGTGGAGTGGTGCTTTTGACATGCAACTTTTTTCTCAATCCATAAGATTTCAATGCTTAAGTGAAAGGGTGCATTGCAGTATTCCGATCAAAGATGTTCTTGGCATAACCTCAAAGCATTCAACACTAATGCAGTACAACATATTGTGCGGAACACATTGTGGTAGCGTGTCAACGGGACAGAACACAGATTCTTAAACACATATCCAACATGTTGATACTCTTCTTCCCATTTCAGCCAGTTTGAAAGTGCCTTTGCTTACATTCCACGGAAATTCTAAGGCTAAGAATTATGCATTTTCTTCTATCTACGTACCCCCCAGAAAAATTCAATCTATAAAAGTCTATTTAATTCAAACATAGTTTCAGCTTCAACAATTAGAAATGTGACTAACCTATTCTGAATTAAATTTGATTGCAGCCAAAATTTTGACAAACCATAAACAATTCCTCACTATTCGCTTGCATTCTTCATCTCGAAAAATCAATCAGAACGCAAAATTATTCATTTCATTAATTTTTATTGCATTCATCATATCCGAAAAACCAGAACCAGAACTGTTCCATTTCAAAATGTTCAGATCCCAGACGTCAATCCCAATCTAGAAAAACACACAACTCAGAAACTCCATCCTACACAGAAAACTCCGGATCATCATCCATCCTTCCCAAATCCAAACACGAAAACAGAAAACAAACATTAACCAATCAACAACTCGTAAACTTGGTGACGGCCTTGGTTCCCTCAGAGACTGCATGCTTGGCCAGCTCTCCCGGCAGCACCAACCTAACAGCAGTCTGGATCTCCCTCGACGTAATCGTCGGCTTCTTGTTATACCTAGCCAACCTCGACGCCTCCTGCGCCAGCTTCTCGAATATATCATTGATAAAACTGTTCATGATCCCCATGGCCTTGCTTGAGATCCCAATGTCCGGATGCACCTGCTTCAAGACCTTGAATATGTAGATCTTATACGTCTCCGTGCTCTTCTTCACCTTCTTCTTCTTCTTCACCTCCACGCCGCCCTCCTTGGGGATCTTCTTCTCCGCCGCCGGGGACTTCTCCGCCACCGGCTTCTTTTCGGCCTTCGTCGGAGCCATTGTTGATGATGATTTGATGATGATCGAGAGAGAGTGAGTGATTTCAGGGTGGGGAGTGCGTGGAATGTTTATATAGGGAAGGGAGGTGGGTTGTGATTGGTGGAGGGGTTTTGGACGGGGATTGATGACGTGGCGGATTTGGAAACCCGAGGTTGATTTGGTTATACGGTATTAACTCTGAGCCGTACGTTAGAGATAAATGATAGTGCGGTAACTGGACCGATGTTTTGGTAACAAATGTATTTACTGTTCCAAGAATACTATGAGACTATGAGAAGCTGAAAGGCAATGCTCCAAAACAAACATTGCATAGTCAAATGGAAGAGCAAGGCGACTGGGAGAGGGAAGGGACTATTGAAGAAGGTGTTAAGCTGCGCTGTAGAATGCCGGCGATTAGTTTCCGATTAGTTTTCGGTATAGTACCAAATCTCATGGTTTTGTTTAAGAGGCTTGAACTATTTCCATCTGAAAGATAGAGGGCTTAGCAAAATAGCAACTGTGGCCATTTCTCGGAAACCTACTATTCCACCAGCGTCGTGGCAGGTCCTTGTATCTATAGATGGGTAGTATAAAAGATACAAGAGTTTGATGCACTCATTAGTCAAAACTGCTATGAAACTACATTAAAAGAGATATGTTTCACAATACATTCCTTTTCGGTCTTCTGTACTGTCCATAAGTATTGGAAATCCCAAGAAAAACTAGTGAAAGCAGCATACAGGCACCATGTAAAATGATAAAACAATCTTGATCCCAAACTCCCAGTAACAAAAGCAACAAGAAGCTCAATGCAGCTCGCTCTTTAACACCCCAAACTTCTTAGGGAAACCTCAGCTTTTTGTCTCACCTAACTCCTGTAGGAGAAAAAAAAAAGACAGCCGAAAACATGCAAAGAATATTAGCTTAGTGCAAATTCGCATGATTTGCATGACGGTATAGCTAGCATAAGTACACCACATACAATTTGCTTCAATTGAGTTTACAATATTGGTGCTTAAAGATTGAAGAGAGATCATGCAAAGTTAATGACATAACTAAAGATCCCAAATCAATATGACAGTATAGCATAAGTACACCATACAATTGCTTCATTTAAGTTTACAATATTGGCGCTTAAAGAATGAATAGATATCATGCAAAGTTAATGACATAACAAAATATCCCAAATCAATTTCCCCACTTTTCAGAATTTGAATCAAAACACCCAATGGCATGAGGAGAACATGCAGGTTAGTAAAACTTTATTAGGAAAAGAGTACATGAAGATCTAAAAACTTGGTGAGGACAGCAGAGGGTCTTCGGAAGGATCGCATAATATTTACTTGAAGATGAATAAAACTGACAACTACAGCCTTCAGTATTTTTACATCTGATGTCCCATAACACTTCACAAATCCAGTTAGGGAAAAGAATATGACACATTGTAGCAAGACCCCAGGTTTAAAATAGAGAAATGATGCCAGAATGTTTTAAGACACGGAAAATGCCAAAATGGGAACAAACTGCAAATGAATGTGAAAAATTCAAGGTAGTAGTAGCAGAATCATCACGGTCTTATATATTGTCAATCATGATAACAGGTCTAATGACAGTACGTGGTCACTTCTTTTGCTCAGCCTATTGACAGAACTTGGTAATACTTCTGTGCTCGCAATATATAGTCAACTCATGATAACAGGTATAGCGAGCTTAGACATTAATTGGCCTTCTTTTGCTCAGCCTATTGACAGAACTTGGTGATACTTCAGTTCTCACAATATATTGTAAACTCATGATAATAGGTCTAACAAGCTAAGAAAATAGTCCTTCTTTTGCTAAGCCTATATCGTAAACTAAAACACCGATATTTGGCATCTTTTTAGCTTTGTCATTAAAAGTTAAAAAAGAAAAAAAAAAAATCTCCTTGAGCAAGCAAAGTCAAGAATGGTTGTATTCTAATCCCACCAGCATATCTCTTCATCAAACTTCCACTCCAATCATGACCTATTTTCGAGGTGTCAATCTGATCTACAACAGTTACAATAATCTTATGTTTGCAAGGACATCAAAGTTGACCCTCTGACTTTGAGGTATCAAGTTACTAACCACAAGGCAAACGAGGAGGGTCGGTCAATCATAATAAACCTTTAATCAAACAGAAAATCTACCTATTACTCATTCTAAGTTTCTAACAACAAACTAGATGCTTCCTTCACTACTGACACTAAATTTCGGTCCCAGATACACACTTCTAAGTATCATCACATTGCATTTAGGCATTTCTAAATAATCCAATCATCTGGAAACTTACTTCAAATGCGAAACTCGAAAGCAATACAAGAAACATATACATTAGATAACTACCGAAACAGATGATCATGCAAACCTTGTAGTAGTTGTAGAACCGGCACTGGCATTGATATTCCGATGAACAATCCGAGCCTGACCCGAATCCTCCTCCACACCATCAATCAACTCCCTCAACCCCATATTCCCAACCACCTCTTTCTCCTCCTCCTCTTCCTCTTTCACCTCCTCACTGCCACGAACACCGCCGCTGCTTCCGCCACGCGCCTTCCCAACCAACCTCTCAAAGTAATTCCCATATATATACTCCGGCGTGTACCCATTCTCTTCATCAAACAGCATAATATGACCGTGCCACTCCCAGACCCGATAATCCGAACCCGTTTCCTCGTGAAACCCGACGCAAATGTGGTGCTCGCCGATCGTAACGGCCTGGCCCGAATTGGGTTTGAGGGATTCGGTGTTGCCGGTGAGGATGACCCGGATGATCTCCCGCTCGAGCTTGGACTCCTCTTTGGCGAGCTGGGTTTTGTTCTCGTCGTCGTCGGAGGAGGAGAGGTTGGCGGCGTCGTAGAGGAGGTCTTCGAGGGTTTGGGAGAGGAAGGAGGAGTTGGTGGTAATGGTTGGGGGTCGGATTTGGAGGCGACCCATGAGGGTCTGGAGCATGAGGTTGTCGAAGTTGGTGGTGCTGGTGAAGGAGCTCATGATATCGGGTTTTGGGTTTTTGCGTTTTGGGATTTTCGATTAAGGGGTTTTAGGCTTTGGAGGACATCGCCGAGGAGTATAAAGGGTTTTTGGTGGGTGATCGAAGGGTTTATGGAATTTATGCTCTTTCGGTTTTTTGGAATATTGTGATTTGGAGTTTTTGGTGTAGTGAGACTTGAGGATGGATAAGTTGATTTAGACGATAAGTCTCACTACAGTTTTAGTGACGTCGAGGTGTTGGATTGTGGGCTGCTTCAAGGCCCAAGCATTTGGATTGGTGTCCGGCCTAGAGCAACTAGTCGACAATCGATAGCCATGTTACACTGACACTTTTGAGGGTGGAGTGTCGGAGTGTCCGACACACCGACACGACGCGATACGCCTTGACATGGTGTCCGACACTCCACGTGGAGTGTCGGACAATGTTGACTTTTTCTATACGGCCCGACACTTTGACCGACACGTCATGTTATCATCCGACACGCCACGTCAACAATTTCAATTTAAAAAAAAAAAACATAAACCCAAAAGAAAAAACTATCACTCCCTCTAGATAAAAAAGAAGAATAATAAGAGTGTTGATGTATCCCTCCCAACCAATGTTTAAACTATGATAGTCTGATCTAGTTTGTAGACTGCAACTTAATCTCCCTTTTCCAATCTTGCCCTCTTCCTTAATCTCCCTTTTTCGCTTCAAATTAGTCATCGGGTTTCCTAATCTCCATTCAATTATAGTGTCTCTACGTTGATAGCCACAGATGGTCTCAAGCTCATGTTTTTAGTATTTTTTTTGTATTAAAACACATAAATATATTAATTATTTATCATGTCCAAACCATGTTGGATCTTAGATTTTTTAGATTTGCCGTGTCGTGTCGCCGTGTCCGTACAACATAGCTCGACAATTAACACTTCAGGCTCCTTTTTGTAAGAATGTTGGATTAAATGCTTGTGGTATCCTATATCATGTAACTAATAAATGAGGGACGAAACTGCTTTTGAATGAGAAATATAGGGTGTCACAAAGTGTTTAGGGTTTGTTACTAGTGTTTCTACTAAAAGCGATTTAGGAGTGCATTTGCTACGTACTGTAGTACTTTTAACTAAAAGTGATTTCATGATCAGCACAAAAAACACTCAAGCCGGTCTGGTAGAGCAAATACATACGTTATCAGACTTGTTGCAGTTTAACTTGTTACACTAAACGAGTTTTGAGTTGAGTCTTGGGTTCTTCTAACAGATTGAAAGTGGGCGAATTCAAGTCCTATTAGCAAATTGTGATCCAACATGATCGAGCTTATGAACGCAAGGCAAGACGTCAAACGATCCAAACCTGGTTGAGAGGCCAAGTTATTGGCCACTCCACTTCAAAAAAGCACGAGAGGTAAACGAGTATCGAGAAAAACAATTGTAAGAAACGTCACCTATTTTAGTGAAGAAAGCTTACTTGAAGCTGACATGTTTATAAAATCTTGAAACTTGAGTTCTGTGACATTTTTATAAAGTATAATCTCCTACTTTGAGCATTTTACAAGAATAGTAACGGTCAAACAAGAATTGCTTCATTACATACAAGAAATAAAAGAATACATTCATAAGGGAATACATATCAAAAATAATTGTTTGAAACCCATGATAGGATACAAAAAATGGGACACAGATGTATTGCTTTCCAACAATCCAACATTCATCACTGTATAAAAAGACTTGATACTTATCATATAGGAAAATTTCCATCTAGAAGTCGTAATATAAGCATATACATTGGGAAGACAATGTATGTATGCAAAAACGACTAAATTGTAGAGTTATTTTCATCATCATCATCATTACAAAGATACGGACATTATATATAATCTGTCTATAGTAGGATACCACTGAGATTCATTGCTCGCACGAACAACTACCGCCTGAGGCTCTCCACAATGTAGTCTGCATAAAGATCCCTATACATCACAGCAAAGATTTTGAGAGATTTGAGATTAAGACCATACTCCATGAATGTAAATTGATTCCAATTAAGCATCTAACTGTGATTCTTTCTAAGGATGAGCATGCAATTTGAACTGTAAGAACCAGAACTTGAAACACGAAAAGTTCTTTAGGATGCCAGATGTAATGGAAATAAATCTCTACTTTTATGCTGCAATCCTACAGTCTAAGAGTGCATGTGAGGGGCGGAGAGCATCAAGTCATTAACACTTACATTGACTGCTGGATACTTTCAAAGGCAGCAGATGCAGGGAGAAAGTCGTCGACTGCAACCTCCTTGTTCTCATTTTTCTTGTCTGTTTTTAATTTTGTTAAGGAAACATTTATATTCGTAGAGCTTTGAAAATAAACCATAGAAATATACATTTATAGAAATGTTAAGAAGGATACAGTCCTCAAAGAAGCGACGGATCTCAGCCAAACGATGTGGTGGCAGATCCTTGATGTCACTGTAGTGACGGTATTCAGGATCATCAGCACAGACAGCAATGATCTTGTCATCTTTCTCACCCTGTTTTTATAAGAAATTAGAAGCATGTGAAAAGTATAAGAAAACAATAATTTCTGTCTGAATATGTACCTGATCAATCATGGGCATCAGGCCAATAGCTTTAGCCCGAAGAAAGCATCCAGGAAGAACCGGCTCCTGTCAGTTTTTGCAGATTCAAAATAGATTAGATACAAACAAAAGCTTAAAGAAAACACGATGGATTCAGAAAACATGAGTTCACAAGTACCGCTTATGCATGGGTGAAAGGTATGTCAAACTTTTTGCTATGAATGTAAATTTATGTGACAAAAAAATTATGATTTTATTGGAGGGAATACATTGGACATGAATGGTAAGCATGTTCCCAACTTATTGAAGTTTATTTCTAAATGCTCTAGACCATGTCCGCCATGGTGTGATGCACAAACAAAAATTCCAAAAGCATCAGGAGATAAAACCTAAATTACCTGCATAATAATCAAGCAATCCAAGGGATCATTGTCCTCACAAAGTGTACGGGGGATGAAGCCATAGTTGTGGGGGTAGACAACAGATGAGTACAGAATACGGTCAACCTGAGTATACAATCACCAGTTCACAATCATACTTTGCTTATACTAGAGGTACCAGAAGATAAGTGGCACAAATACTCACCTTGATAAGTCCAGTTTTTTTGTCAAGTTCATATTTCACCTTGCTTCCTTTTCCGATTTCGACAACCTGCATATATTTTGTTTTCCAGCACAATGGTGAGTAGAATCCAAAAATAATGTAATTCGTAATCTGGTTAATTTACTGAACAAGTAATTGCTAGATGCAATCTGTTAGGTTGCAATTTAAAAAACTGAGCATTTAGAGAAAATACTGTTAACAAAGATAGTAGCGTCTTCTGGAACAAATTACATGAATATGAGGAAAATATTAAGCATGCAACTAGATTCTGGATGGTCAATTCACACTAAATGACTTCCAAAGTTACTTATTTCAACTGGCTGACAATCCGTGAATTATTTAATTTAATTAACATGAGTTTAATTTAGGCCTGGGAAGTGAAAATATTGAGAAAGCATAACAGCAAATATATAATAACATATAATTCTTCATGTTTAGAGTACTTACACAGTTGAAGATCTTTGGAGCTCCGGGGCCTGCATTTAAATAATAAAAGAAGTGTACACATAAGTTAACGACAATTAAAAAAAGACGGCAGTCTAAACAGATTGAAAAAGGTAGCAAACGTAGTGCTTACCTATTTCAAGATCATGCCAAGGGTGTGCAGCAATAGACCTCCTGGTCATGGAAGAAAGGATCCTCTCATTAAGAGGTGGATGTGAGGAATAATGGTTGGCACCCTTGTTGGGAGTCTCGGTAACTTTCTTAGAAGCCTCAACAACCTTTTGAGGAATTTCAGTAACTTTTTGGGGAATCTCAGTAACTGTCTGAGTAGCCTCAATGGGTGGAGCCATCACTACAAGATCGAACACATGAAGTTATCAAAATCCGAACTACATCAGCTGTTATTAGGCTATTTGACAAAGCAAAGTTTGTGAATATGTTTAACAAGGATCATGCCCTGCAAATATTTCATACAATTCCCAAATGTTAACAGTTAACTAATGGAAATCAGGACAGAAATGCGTACACTGTATTAGTCTATCTCAAAAATAACTCGAGTAATCTATACTATACAAATGGCATGTTATACGAGCTGCAATTGACAAGCAAGTATGTCAACAACATGGCATAGTGGATCCAATAAAATAACTCCTATGAACATTTAAGAACATAATCTCTATTTTCTTTAGTGTTTTTCCCTCTCTTCATACAGCCGGCACACAAATTACGTACAGTAATGTATTAAAACATCGCAACAAAATTCTCATATGCATTGAGCACCCCATATATACAGCAATATATATACACCTATCATGATGCACGGATAAAGAACTAAAATCCGAAGATCGCCTAAAACTAAGACTATATATGAACAATGTTCTAAAAATCTCCGCCTAGAGCTGATTAATTCCCGCCTAGGCGCTAAGTGGTGCTTCACCGTTTCCGTCTAGAGAGCTAAAAAACTGATTAATCCCCGATCAATCTCCCGATTAACCCGCCTAGGCGCTACTCACCAGTTGTCCGCCCGACTAGCGCCTAGCGTTTTTTAGAACATTGTATATGAAGGACCTAAGCTATCAGATCCAAGTGACTCTATAAGGAGAATAATCAACATCACGTACCGAAAACTACAGATTCCAACAGCTCCAAATTTTGTCAAACCACTGTTTTCACTTCCAAAATCCAAAACAATTATCAACAAAAATTCAGGCCAAAACGTTTCCAGCAAAAGCGTTTATTCAACACTAAACCGAGTCTCCGAGCAACCGAAACGGCACCGATACCTATTCAATCTAAATCTAAATATCCAGCGAAACCGAGCCAGATCTGCCAGAACTCAGCTCTAAAATTACGAAAACAGCTTCTAATCCAAACTAACACAAAGTCTCCGTGAACAGTCGTCACACAAAAAGCACTGCCACCTCTCTCACCGCCTAGAAACTGTGATCTCACAAATCATCTCCAATACACATAAATGACTAAAGACGCCAACTAAGAGACAAACCGTGTACAGGAAAAACGCACTCAACAAAAAAATATATCAGATCCAAAAAGCACAGTAAAACGACGCTAGAATCAGCTCAAAATGCGCCACAAAATCAACAAAACGACGCTAGAATCAACCAGAGCTTCTGTAAAAACCGATTTAATCAAGCCTCAGAAAAGAAGCAAGCAAAGAAAAACGCACCTGCAAAACGATCGGAGCAAACACCAAATCTCGCCGGAGACGACGGAGAAGAGAAGGCACAGATCTCAAGAAACGAGAGAAAAAAGAGAGAGAGAGAGAGAGAGAAGAATGGGAAGGGAGTTATGGGAGGCGCTCAAGTAGAGGAGGAAAGCAATAAGGAAGAGCTGTACGTGTGTTCCCGCTCTCTTTCTTTCCTCCCTTTTAAAGGCCCCCGAAAAATTAAACAAGGAATTTTGTTTCACTGTGAAAAAAAATTATGCGGATATTCCGGCCAACCGAATATAACGTGTTTCCAGCTGGACTCTCCCCATTGACGTGTCACCACCTCATTCGCCCGTACTGGACCCCACTCGCGGAAAATGACGGTGTTCCTAACGGTCGTGTGGCGCATCTCTTTTTCTTCGCTCCCTGCGATTTCGCGAGTCCAACGGTGAGTGGTGCTGTGGGGCAATCGCCTACCCGACGGAGCACGGAGATCTCGGGTGGTCCGCAGTCTGTTTCGAATTAAATGTTGCCGTGTCATATGTGGGCCCGGGAGGTGGGTGGGGATTGGAGGAGGAAGAGTGTCGTAGAAGCGACGTGGACGATTTAGAGGGGATGGTTTCCTTTATCCTGGGCATGTGGATTGTGCGGAAGAGGGGTGTGTGTGTAGGAATGCCTATCCATTACTCCAACGAAATAAAAGTTTGACTTTTTTACCTACCGGTCTTTGGGTAACTTTTGATTTTTTTATATTTTTTTATAAGGCAATTATTTATTACCGTCATACTGCATTTAGCATCGGTCTTCTTTGGATATTATTTGACGTGGACAATGTGGGTGGATTTTCTAGAAAACATAATGACCTCGTCAATGCCTCGAGGGCTTGTTCTTCATGGCAGCCAAAGTACGTAATATGAGCAACAAATTGATGGATTAGATAACAATTAAAATTTAGTTCGTAATTGTAATAATGAAATTTTACTTTAGGATTTAATATCCATATTGTATCTCAGTGTATGGATTTAACATTTCGATGAAATAGATGACCATTAAGTTTTAGGTCATGTAGGATAATTGTAACTAACAAGTCTTCACTTTACGTTCTCATATTGATATCGATATCGTATCTCAGTTAATGAATTTCATATCAATTGAAGATTTTTGTAATGAAATGATCATATTTATAGGTGATCTATCTTCGTATAGAGTAAAATGTGGATTCGTCAATTATAAATGCTCAATACGAGATAATTGATATTAGGTGCATGTCTAGTCACTACACAATTGTTCACTTGAGTAGAACCAAGGCATGGTGATGAAAAATTTCACTTTATATGTTGTCATATAATATAATAAAATTTCATTTTACTAACTTTATTTAATATTAATATCGTTATTTAATATTGTTCGCTTCAGTTTACTAATTAACGTCCGTTCTTGAACTAACGAAGCACGTGATCCCGTGTTGTATGTCGTGTTGATGCAATGAAATGATCTCATTAAACATTGCCTATTTAATAATCATGTCGCAAATTTTGTTCTTCAAAAAGAAAAACAATTTTACAAACATCTTGCGTTTGGCTTTTGAAACCCTAAGAATATGAGCAAACCTATTCAAGTGTTTAGTAGTGTAACTTGAACGTATCCTCTACTAGTCTACTTCGCTTATTAGGTAGTCACCAATGGCTAAAGAGAAAGATATGTGCGGTATCTTCATCGATTCGTCCGAATTAGACAATTTGGCATAAGAATCTTAGTTACACAATTTCAATTCGACTTTACCTTATCGGCAAGAATCGATACTCCGGGATTCATACGCCAGTTTTCCTTTTCAGAACTTGTTTGCTTCATTCTTATTCTTTTGGCTTTAAAGATGCATACCAATTTTCAAGTTTTTCTTGCTCGGGTTTCCTTACCGACATGACAAGATTCCTCTTGGCAGGTATCTAGTAGCAGCCATATATGTAAAGCATCAGTTTATGTTAAAATTTAAATAAATACTGTAACATTATTTGACATTTACAAATCAAATATAAACTGATTCGTCCGTCTTAAAACTGTTATCTATATTAGAGGGTTGAATAGATTGTTAGGATCCAATATCATTTGGTCTAGTCACATAAATCTTTCATTTTTAATGAAATATCATGAGTTCGACTTATAATAGAACAAAAAAAATGTTAGAAGCTATTGAAGTATGTGGGAAACTAAGGTCGCATGTTCTTTACATGTTTTTTTGTTATTATTATCAAAAGCAAGTCTGCTTATGATCGAAGCTCTTTGATAAAGAAAAATAAAGTTGCACTCTGTCAAAGTCGAAAGAAAAGAGAAAATTCAAGGGCGAGAAGGCACTTCTCTAATGAAGGAAAGATGAACAATACTCTTCAAAGCACTAAAAATAAAAATTAGCACCTATTGGACTAATTCTCTTAGTTAAATACTATTTTAGTTGTCAATTCAATCTAGTCCACATCAATACTGATCTTTTTCAAAAAATATTCGCCACTGTGGTTCAGAGTCATGCATATTTGATAGAGTTCTTTTTAGTGTTAATCTCGGTTTTCATGTGTGCAAAACATTAACCAACAACACGATATTGTGCTGGTCTTCATTGTATTTTATAGACATGTCTTATTGAGGAATTATTATCTGTTCTCGGCATATTGCTGAGTGGTGTTTTCAACCCAATAATTCTAGGACATGTGTATTTTTTTAACACATCACTCACCTGACTTAAAACGGTGTTACTGGTCTGTTATAGAGAAACAAGAAGAAAAGTTCAAGAAATCAGATCCATTCTTATGAAGGAGAAGGAAGCTCAATGAAACTCAGGTCGATCTTACGTACCCAAGTAAAACAAATTTCCACCAACAAAGCCAATTTAAGCTTCTATGTTCGGTTTATAGAGATTTGAGAGGAGAGAAAAAATAGATCTGAGTTTTCCTCTCTCCTCCACCGCCAACTTCCGAGCACCACCGTGTCCCACCGACTTCCGACGAATCGGTTCCTGCCTTCGCGATCGTCTGACGACATCAAAAACCGACTAACGAGCCAATATGCAGGTACCCAGAATTTTCTCTGGGCATCCAAACCTTCTTCCTCGCATTCAAGAACCAAAGAAGGGTAGTTGTCTTCTCTGTTGGGATCTAAACTGATTCTTCACCCACATATATACAAGTCTGATGACAAAGCATAATCTCTTTGAACCCAATCAATATTTCACTACACATCGCTTTTGGATCCAAATCAAGTTCTTTGTTTTCTATCTTTTTCGTTCAATGAAGAGTGAAGAAGAAGAACTGCTGCATAACGCAGATTGACGGAGTTAACAGGCCAAACCATCAACGTATTTCTTATTTAAATAATTTTACACGGGTCCTAGAACTATTAGGTTGGGAACACCACTCAGCAATGTGCCGGGTACAGGTAATAATTCCTCTGTCTTATTATCTCATTTTGCTCGCTTAATAGTGGAGCAAACAATGTCTTGAGAAAACGAAGCAGCTACGACGTGCCTTGAAGGCACAATTTCTCTCATCATTCATATCATACAATATTCTAACACAGATGCTAGTCGATGCAAGTAGACCTCTTAATATTTTCATGGTTTTTTTAACTGAAACTTAATCAGACAATAAATTAATGTACTCAACTTCCTCTAGGAAAAGTAGCAACATTCGAACATATATAAGTAGGGAATAGATATACTATGTAACTATGTGCAGAATAGAACCAAAACGTAATGTAACATCAATCAAATCCTCCAAAAAGAAAGTGAAAGAAGAAAGAATATTAGTTCATACTCTCGTGTGGTGCACTCTCAATGCCCAAATGGGCGACTCGAAACTACTAGCAAATCCCTCTCCTCCCTCAAGCAACTACTGTATTGGTTGGCCGACAAATCAAATAAATAGACTGGTAAGAAATATACAAGAAAAATCGAAATGGTCCAGATGGAAATGCCACAGTAGCTTTGATATTTAGTAACGGTGGGCATGTGCAACCGCCAAGTTTAAATATATTTTGGTGGGTACCAAACATCATTATTCAAAAAATGATTGTGATAATTTGTCCAATTATTTTCTGTTGAAGCAATGGAAGATTTGGGACCTTGAATGTTGTATTGGAGATCTTGGACAAGTCTTTGATTACAAGTATAAGAGCCAACTTATATGAGTTTGATTTCTGGCCTGTTCTTTTATATTTCTAGTTGGTTGGTGCATATTATATAATGCTAAGTGTTTGATTTGAGATCTTCATCAATGTGCAAAGGCAGCAAAACGTGTTTTTTCACTACTTGCAGTCATGGGTGTTTATATTAGGTTTCGACGTAGGAGAGAAAATGACATTACCCAACTTATTATACAGGGAGGAGAATTGAAATTTAAATTTTTATTGTAGTTGTGACCTAGTAAAAATATGTTCACCAACACTGCTACTGAGTCCTTCTTCAACATGCACAATGATGTTTTCTTGTTTTTTTTTCTTTTGAGAGGAGTTTTCTTGTTATTTTGAATTTTGATAAAGAAGGAATTATTCTAAAAAAATAAAAAAATCCAACCCACTTTAGACAGAAGCTGCTCTAGCGTGTGTGGGTTGTGTTTGTTTGTTGTAGGCTATGTGTTCGGGCCATTGTGGGCCTTCCTTGTGGTTATGGTTCTTGGGCTAGCAGTGGTTGTTTCCTTTGCTGAGTATGGATGTGCAGAATTCAGAAGTTTAAGCGGGAACAGTCATGTTTGTGTGACCTGAACTACTACTTGTTGTGGTTCGAAGCAGGAATTTTGTCGTGTCTTTACTTTCACTTGGAGTCGGTATTTTGTTTTTCTTGTTGAAGTATTCGATGAATTGAGCTATTTGTTCTCTAATCTGAAATAGTCGAATTACTCTGAGTAACTGAGTTCCAAAATCAATGTAACCTACGTTCTTTTTTTTTCAATCAAAGATGAAATTTTATTGCTCAACGACTAAATATTACATAGAGAAACAACTAAGCCTCCTAACTCAGTTGGAACAAAACCAAACCAACGAAAAGAAAACCCCAAACTAAGAGCCAATTTTGCTAGCTTAACAACAGCAGACTTGGTTTCCCTAAAAATATGCAAAAAGAAAGAACAAGGCATGGCATAAAACACATCCTTAATATCAGCTACTACCTGACCAAAGGTCGAGTCATCCTCCACACTAGATGAACAAGTCTTGACCAACTTCAAACAATCAGACTCGAAAACAACATGAGAAAGGTTAAACTCAGCAGCAAGTTCACATGTTGCTCTTCCTGCTAGAGCTTTAACAGTATCCGGTGAATCTACAATGTCCACTTTAGGGAAAAAAAAAAATAGACCAACAAATCTATACACACCTCATCAAATAAATGAGTACACAAGGCCAATGCCACATACATGTTGCTAAATGTCATATATTATGTGCCACATCTATTTTGAGTGAATTCTATGGCTTTTTTATATATAAGATCATCTACGAGGTGCGGATACCTGTAAACATTATCGAAAACCTGTATGTAGGTACTTGGCATCCTCATAGTTAGTCAACTATTATTGTACTTAATCTTAAGTGAAACGTATACTATAACTATATTTATTAACAAGATATTGGAGTAAATTAAACATTAAATTGGTATATACAATCAGAAAAGTTGATTTGTTGAAGAATAAAATCATATCTTAAAGGGAAGGTATGGTGTTTGTTTTGGCTGATTTTAGTCTTGGCCAAAGTTGCTGTTATAAGTTATTATTCATGATGAATTCATAGAGCAGTAATCTAGTGCATGCCGATTATTGCACTTTCCATTTAAAGGTGATTTTGTCATTTGTTAGGCAGTGACAATGCGATTTACTCAGAATTTCCATGAATATTTGTATGGTTGAGGGATATTTTGTTTACTAATTTTGTGGCAGCAACGCGCTTTAGTGATTGATGCTTGATACAAATAAAAATAGTCATAACCAGTAGTAGATGATGTGTCAAGTTTTAATGAGCCGAACTAGAAAAACATCTCTATTAATCTCTATTAATTAAGGCAATTTGCCTTATGGAACTGTTTTTGGTTAAATTTTCAATAACCCAGAATTTACCCTTCTCCTAAATTAAACATATCAACTCAGATTACATTAAAAAATGCTAAAACAGTAAACAACCAAATCAAAACTAAATAAATGTTTAATTAATAGAGAACCAAAACCACCAATAAAGAGAATTCTACAGAACCTAAGAAGCAGTTCATTTAGGATAACAATTTCAAAATTCAAAACAAATCAGTTGTTCAGTTTAAGTCTTCCTCATCTATCTTACGGTCCCTATCTTCCTCCTCTCTACGTCTCCCAACTGCTCACCTTCTCTAGGGAAAAAAAACCCTCATCAAACGTCTCTCACTCTCTGCTAACATGTTGGCTCAAACTGGTGAATGCATTGCTCAGTGTGACCTCCCGAAATAGTTTGTGAAAGAGGTCAGTGCTACATGAAGAGTTGCTCTTGTGTATCATGTCATTGCTTCAGTGTATGCTGTCATAGGTTTTTTTTTGTTTGTGGCTCTTTTAGGGTAGGAAGCATATAGTACTACACCTAATAATAATCTCATATATCTATGTTCTTCTTTGTACAGTTCGCTCGAAGGGATTCTTGCTAAATGTCTCTTGCATCCAGGAAAGAAGAGAATTGTGAGAAGTAATATGCTTTGATTCAGAGAGGGAGTCACAAAGGTAAAGCTTTGATTATATTATGGTTCCTATCTAGATTTTATTTCTAAACTTAATATTGAAACTAAAGGGTCGTAACTGAAAAAGGATCATTCTATTCATATGATTTTGGACAACCGTGTTGTAAACAACTTAATTAATAGAGATGTCTCTTCTGTGTCGTCAAGTTTATGATTGATACCAAAACTATTTATACTTGATATGTTATCACAAAATGGCAACTGTGTCTCTTAAATGTATTCTTCCTTCGTATTTGCTTTCTTTTGTTCTTAGTTTCTTTTGTCTCTTCTGTGGGTTATCTAATTACAGTGTAAGCTAACTCTTTCGACCATTAGAACATCCATCTCTTTTGATGTGTGCTAACTCAAAAGTTTTTAATTCTCTCTTATTACAGTTGAAAAGCAGACACAAAGACCATGTATGAATCTTCATTTCTTTATGTCTTTATTACTGTGTTCAGAATATATATGCACCTTTAGTTCCTTTTCCCACTATTGGATGTGTGTACATCTACCGTTTGTTTTCTTGATGACAAATTTTTGAACTCCAAACACAGGAGCCTTCTTGCTCTCTCTATATTGTCATCAAGCCAAACGCATAGAAAACAGAAGCATATATAAAAGGTATGCTAATATGATGGATTGTAATGGTGTATTCCTTTGATTCCTCAAATTTTCCATAAGATGGCTTTTATTTGCCTTATTTTTGTGCTTCGAATGTTTAGTTTAATATGCAGTATATTTTCCTATTTATTGGTTTTATGATTTTGGCAGGGTGATCAAGTCGAAGCCATTGAGCCAATTCGTGAGGTTCAAACTGACAAAGCAAAAGCACTGACAGAGTAATAAGACCTCACCCCTTCTTATCCCTTCTTTTCAATTTAAGTACTTTTTTAAAGCTGTTTGACGATGTTTAAGTAACTTTGTGATGTTGTAAAATCACATGCAGACTACAAATTCTGTAAATCATGTGTCTTATTGCTTCACTTTGTCTTCAATAACTATCTCTGTTAACCTTCTCTGCGTATTCCCTCTATGTTAAGCTTCTAGACGCTATCAGTTTAAGGTTCCTATAAACTTTGTTAACTGTACAATACTTATTACGTCCTAATAACTCAATCTGTTTGTATTTGCTTAGAGTTGGTCTGCCGTAATCATTGTAGCAACTGAAAAATCAGAGATGTTTCAGTTGATTGTTGGTGCCCTGAACTACATCCAGAGGCCTAAAATATATGAACATAGACTCATTTTGAACTGATGATATGGCAGAATAAGCAAAATAATAGTTATTCCCCCTTGGTGATATGTACAAAATCAAACCAACATAATTAATCATGGATATACAATAGGAGGTGGCAATGATGCAGTGAGAGACCAACTCTACTAATATAGGAGATAGCTTTTATTTTCTTCATACAATTACATTTTTGCCATATCAAAACTTTGTTTCAGTCTCTCACAAGTCATAACCTTATCCTTCTATCCCAGGGAAAAAAAAATCAATGGATAGAGTTAGGAAGCAAATGTGTTGTGTTGTTGCGTTGTAATATACAACTTCCTGCCCACAAATATAGTCTCAAATAACCGTTATTGGTTCTCTGATATCCATGATGAGTATGGTTCAACCGTTTACATACTAAATCTATGGCGGTTTTCATGTCACCTTTTCATTATGGCAAAGAGGGTATACCGTCGATCCCACGACCTACAAATTAGTTGTTGCGTTAAGAAAGAAAATCGCCATTAAAAATTTACTCACACCATGACGTGTATACACAAAAAATTGGTGCATTACATTTAACCCTGTTATTGACACATCAGTTTAGTCTAAACTCTTATATTTAAAGGTTCTTTATCATTTCTGATGTACTTTTTCTTTTTTTCTTTTTTTTGGGTGTATAACGTTCTGTAATGTAAATTTACGTGTCATTTAGCTTTTTTAGATATAAATCAGTCACTATAAATGCTTTAGACTTTTAGACTCCAGTTTAAGAACAATAGGGAAGAAATTACCGCCAACAAAGACACTGAAAACATATGGGAGCATTAAAAACTTACCAAAAAATAGACAAAGAAAAGGACAACCATGCAGAGAAACTGCAAGACTTCTATTGCGAAATTAGGGCTTCTTCGGTGTTAGGATATATGTAAGAGCTATGCTGAGAAGGAATATAGGGTTTTATTCTGTTAAATATGTTCTATGTTGTAAATAGTTACTAGCTTTCTGCAAGTGCAACGGTTTTTAAATATATAATATTTCATGAAAAAAAAAAACACATTCTTTGTAATCTTTGTGGCAGGAACAAACGCCAAACACTAATGGAGCGTGCACGTGATCAACACCGACAATGGCGAGAGTCAATGAGCCCTTCCAAACGCGATGCCTATTTAGAAAGACGTCGCGCAATAGCTCAAGGAAAACGACCAAGGGTGGAAAATGAACCCTCAGAACCAACATAACATAATTCAGGTATTTATTTTTTCATATTAACTTTTAGCATGTTGTTGCTTTATTATATGTTGCTTAATTAATAGAGGTATATACCTCAATACAAAAACAGCATGTTAGTTGCTTTGTTATATGTTAATTAATAGAGAGAGATACCTCAATACAAAATCAGTATGTTAATAATCACACCATGTAATAACCGGCTAAAAACTCAATTTGCTAATTGGTTTTTGTCAATAGATGAAATTAACAACGAGGGCACAAATTCAAGAATTGCTTCAATTACGAACGAGCAACAACAAGACTATGCTCGAGCTAGATTGACACACATCAGACAGGTAGCCCGTTCGACTGCATCACGTGCAAGCGATGCAGATGTCCAACGTTATGCTCTCTATGGTGAGTTGTATATAAAAATTAAATGCAAGGTGTTTTACACATAAAAATGCAAAAGTTATCTAATAATACACATAATAATTGTGTTGTGTCATTAGAAGAATCAGACAATGAAGGCACAAGGTCAAGAAATACATCAAGCTCCAACAACCAACAACATGTCCCTTCACGAGTTCGATTAACTCACATAAGGCAGCTAGCCCGTTCAGATAGGTCACATGCAAATGATGGGGTTGCCCCGTATTCTACTCACTACGGTGAGCCTAATAAATTAACCTCATTAGTCGTAATTAATAGAGATGTGTCTGTATTTTAAAAAACAACTTTTAACAAAATTAAAATAATTTGTTTCACTTATATCCAGAGTTACCTAATTCTACCATGAATAATCACGAGGAGAATACAAACAATGTGGCAACGAATAATGATGATGCACACACCAACTACACTGAAACTGTGAATATCAATGAAGATCAATGTACTCCCAGTGAGCGTGGAAATGGTCATCAGGCGCGACACAACAATGTTCATCGAGTACCGCGAATGAGACGAGAGTGCATTCGCCACAATTCAACGAGAGATTTCCATGAAGAAAGAGGGGTCCAAGATTGTCACTTGCCCTCACCAACAATATGCCCATACTGCACATCATGGTTATTCCATCGAGAGACCTTCAGTTTGTGTTGCATGAAGGGAAATATTGATTTACCTCTAATAGAGTCTCCCCCTGAAATGGTCCGACTATTTTTTGACCAAACTGATGAGAGTAAAAAATTCAGACAAAATATTAGAGCCTACAACAACGTGTTTGCATTCACTTCAATGGGTGTACATCTTGATGAAAGAATTAATGTCCAAGGTCGTGCACCTTATACCTTTCGTGCTCAAGGTTCTATATATCATAAAATCGGTGGTCTGGTACCGACTGATGGGAGAAGACCAAGGTATCTACAGGCTTATATATACGACACCGAGCATGAGCTTCAGAATCGATTGTCTGAAAGTGAAGTTTTAGAGAGGGGTATAGTGGAAAAAATTCAACAGATACTTAATCAACACAATCCCTTTGTTCAAACATTTCGAAGTCTGGGACAGCGTCAAGATTTGCCTAATTGCAGGCTCATCATAAGAGAACAACCTTCTGATCGTCGCCAATACAATTTACCAACTGCATCACAAGTTGCGGCTGTTATAGTAGGAGGTGATGACATCAATCCAAATGGAAGAGATTTCATTGTACAAACAATAAGCGGACGACTTCAGACTGTCAAAGACTCGGTTGGATATTATGATCCAATGCAGTATCCATTATTATTGCCTTATGGAACATATGGATGGGACATCAATAGTTGTGGAAATAACGGAAAGGAAATGACATGTTGCGACTACTACGCATATATGTTACAGGTTAGTTATATGTCCACTTTAAATTTCAAAACAAAAGGGGTACGAGAGGATAAAATTTTTAAAATCTTAATTTTGCAGATGCGTCAAGGTCAAGAAAATCCTCTACATCGAGGAGGGCGTCTCTTACAACAGTATGTTGTAGATAATTATGTAAAAATTAAATCACAAAAGCTCAGATGGTTTCGTAATAATCAAGACAAATTTCGGACAGATGTTCGTTAAGGGCTTGAAGACTCTCTACATGCAGGGGAAAACAATGCAGGTTTGACTTCGTATTATATTGGATACTATAACATCTTATGTATAGTACGTGTAATTTTTTATTTTATTGAAGACTGATTTTATTAAAGATTATTAAAGACAAACATTAAAAATAACATCACATATGACCAGGTAACGTTGGTCGTAGAACAATTTTACCATCATCGTTTATTGGAAGCCCGCGTGACATGTACAAGCGATATCAAGATGCAATGGCTTTGGTTCAAAAATATGGGAGGCCAGATCTTTTTATCACCATGACATGTAACCCTAATTGGGAAGAAGTTAAAAGTGAACTGCTCCAAGAACAAGTGCCACAAGATCGTCCCGATCTGGTGACTAGAGTATTTCATGCAAAATTAGAGCAATTGAAAGAAGATGTAATAAAAAAAGGGTGCTTGGAAAAGTGGCCGCACATGCTTTAGTTGTGGAATTTCAAAAACGAGGCTTACCGCATGTTCACATGCTGATTATTTTAGAACCAAATGACAAGCTTAACAACCCTGATGAATATGATTGCATTGTTAGAGCTGAAATACCAGATCAGAATGAAGAGCCTCGACTATATGATGCAGTGTGTACACATATGATTCATGGCCCATGTGGACCTCTCAATCCAAGACAATCATGTATGAAAAAAGGCACTTGCAGTAAGGGTTACCCAAAACCATTTGCGAATTTCACAGTGCAAGGCGAAGATGCATATCCTGTGTATCGAAGACGACAAAATCGTTTACCAGTATCTTTGCGTGGTCGAGGAAATATGACTGTGGATAACCGATGGGTAGTTCCCTACAACCCATGGTTGTTATTACGGTATAATTGTCACATCAATGTCGAAGTATGTGGTAGCATAAAAAGTGTTAAGTACTTATACAAATATATCTACAAATGTTCTGACAGAGTGTCACTTGAGCTGCAGTCGAACCCAGAGTTCGATGAAATTAGACAATTTGTTGATGCAAGGTGGGTATGTGCACCTGAAGCTTTATGAAAAATATTCAAATTTGCATTGAACAAAGTATATCCAACAGTTGAGCGATTACAAATACATCTTCCCAATATGCAACAAGTAACATTCAATGCAGAACGAACTATTGAGGATATTCTGGAAGATGTCCGTCCAAAAATGTCAATGCTTACCCAGTTCTTCACATTAAATCAAAGTGATGATGATGCAAAGGCATATTTGTATTGAGAAATTCCAGAACATTACAGGTGGGATAAAAATAAAAAAGAATGGGTTAAAAGAATACGAAATTGGAAGGTTCTTGGACGCATATACAGCGTGTCACCATCTGAAAGTGACAAATTTTACTTACGTGTTCTTTTGAATCATGTAAGAGGTCCAGAATCATTTTTGGACTTGCTTACTGTTAATGGTGCTTTACAACCAACATTCAAGCAGGCAGCAGAGAACCGAGGTTTGCTTGAAAATGACAATAGTATTCGAATGTGTCTAGCGGAGGCATCTGAAATAAGGATGTCATTAGCTTTGAGGAGATTATTCGTGACAATTTTGGTGTATGGGGTGCCAGCTAGTGTTCGAGCATTGTGGGATGAATTTGCGCAATTTATGATGGAAGATTATACTTCATCTAATGATGTTGCAAACAAAAACAGGCTCTTACGAGACCTAAATAGAATACTTCAACAGTTTGGCAAGAACATTAGAGATTATGACCTCCCTCAATTGACCGGTGAGCCATAAGATAATATAGGAATGCCGAGATGTATTGAAGATGAACTTTTTATCGATGTCCCTCAAGAAGATATTGATGCAATTGATCATCTTAACAATGACCAAACGGTTGCCTTCAACACCATAATGTCTACTGTGGATGGAAAAGAAAGTGCTTTGTTTTTTGTCGATGGTCCTGGAGGAACTGGGAAAACGTATCTATATCGTGCGTTGTTAGCAAATTTAAGAAGAATGAATCATATAGTCTTAGCAACAACATCATCTGGAATAGCGGCAAACATAATGCCCGGCGGGAGGACAGCTCGCTCCAGATTCAAGATTCCCCTGAAAGTACTACCTTCATCCATGTGTTCCATAGGTAAACAGTCTTCACGGGCGCAATTGGTACGAGATTCCACTGCAGTTATATGGGATGAGGCACCTATGACAAATCGAGATGTCTTTAAATTAGTTGATCGAACTTTTCAGGACATAATGGACGTGGAACTTCCTTTTGGTGGTAAAATAATGATTTTTGGGGGAGATTTTCGTCAAGTCCTTCCTGTCATTCCTAAAGGAACAAGGTCTCAACTCATCGAAGCCTCGATTATGAGATCATCGTTTTGGCCAGATACAAGGATATTGAGACTGAGGCAGAATATGAGATCCATAAATGACCACCGATTTGCAGATTTTCTATTACGTGTTGGCGATGGGAGTGAACAAGTCATACATGACGACATGATAAGATTACCAGAAAGCATGGTGATTCCTTGGCAAAGCGACCAATCTATCTTTCAAATTATTGACAAAGTTTTCCCAAATCTTGGTGATCACGTAGGAGATGCAAGATACATGGTGGATAGAGCATTGATCACTCCTTTGAACGATGATGCAGACATGTTGAATGAAAAGACGATCAGTATGTTTCCTAGTGAAGAAATTACATTTTACTCATTTGACTCTGTATCAGCCAGAGTTTTTAAATTCAATAACCGTAAGTGGTTCCTACCAAAATTTGATTGATGCAGAAATTATGACAGGCGAGTTTGTTGGGGCTAGAGTTTTTTTGCCCAGAATTCCTTTGCAAAGTGCAGAAAATGCGGGGCTACCATTTCAACTTACAAGAAAGCAATTTCCAGTTAAGTTGAGCTTCGCTTTGACCATAAATAAATCTCAAGGTCAAACCATCCCACATGTGGGAGTTTACCTCCCAGATCATGTTTTTAGTCATGGACAATTATATGTGGCATTGTCAAGAGGAGTATCAGAGTCTACCACAAAGGTGTTAGTTAAAAAAGGGTCCATAGTTGGTGAAAATGGCGTATTTACTAAGAATGTCGTGTTTAAAGAAGTTTTGCTTCATTAGTCCACCAAAAATGATATGTCGTTCATAGGTACTTCATTCAGTAAATCAAATTAGGAGTAAATGCTTGTGACACCCTGTAGTTTATACCTAAAATCAGTTTTGTCCCTCATATTTTTTTTTAAACTGGTATACCCCTATACTTTGAATTCTCGACTGATTTGCCCTTATCGTCAATTGACCGTTAAAGAAGACTGTTAAGTTGTTGATATGACCGGCTTCAGCTCCTCCATCGTGTCCGGCCTCTCACTCTCTCTCCCACTTCTTCTCCCTCATCTACCCACTTCCCCACCGCCCAAACAAAATGGAGGAGAAGAAGACCCCCCATCTCTTCTTTTTCACTCTCTTCCTCTCTCTCTCCTCCGCCGCCCTTGACCACCACGCCCTCCTCCTCTCCCCCCTCCCCTCTCCCCCTCTCTTCCCAACCCGAATCCTTTTCAGAAACATACGAACCCGACTCCGACCCATCTTCCCTCTCCCTCCCTCTCCACCACCTCGACGCCCTCTCCTCCAACCAAACCCCCTCCCAACTCTTCCACCTCCGCCTCCGTCGCGACTCCCTCCGCTTCAACTCCCTCGCCTACAACCGCACCCGACCCGGCCCACCCTCCTCTGGGTTCAGCTCTTCCATAGTCTCCGGCCTCTCCCAAGGCAGCGGCGAGTACTTCACCCGCATCGGCGTCGGCTCTCCCCCCAAATACCTCTACATGGTCCTCGACACCGGCTCCGATGTCGTCTGGCTCCAATGCGCCCCTTGTAAACGCTGCTACTCCCAAACCGACCCGGTTTTTTACCCGAGAAAATCCTCCTCCTGCTACTCCCAAACCGGGCCGGGTCGGGTGCGGTTGTAGGCGAGGGAGGTGAGGGAGTTGAAGCGGAGGGAGTCGCGGCGAAGGCGGAGGTGAAAAAGTTGGGAGGGGGTTTGGTTGGAGGAGAGGGCGTCGAGGTGGTGGAGAGGGAGGGAGAGGGAAGATGGGTCGGAGTCGGGTTCGGATGTTTCTGAAAAGGATTCGGGTTGGGAGTGAGAGGGGACGGAGGGGAGGGGGGAGAGGAGGAGGGTGTGGTGGTCAAGGGCGGCGGAGGAGAGGGAGAGGAGGAGAGTGAAAAAGAAGAGATGGGGGGTCTTCTTCTCCTCCATTTTGTTTGGGCAGTGGGGAAGTGGGGAGATGAGGGAGAAGAAGTGGGAGAGAGAGTAAGAGGCCGGAGACGATGGAGGAGCTGAAGCCGGTCATCTCAGCAACTTAACAGTCTTCTTTAACGGTTAATTGACGACAAGGGCAAATTAGTTGAGAATTCAAAGTATAGGGGTATACCAGTTTAAAAAAAAAAAGAAGGGACAAAACTGATTTTAGGTATAAACTACAGAGTGTCACAAGTATTTACTCCATCAAATTAATTGCAGTGCTTAGTTTTTAATTGTTATGTTTAACTTTTTGAATTTTTTCTTATTTGTAGAAGTACTGCGACATGGAAGCTCTTAACTACAGAAGACTCTACAAATAGACGACGGCTTTAGGAGTCATGTTTCTTTATTTTCATGTGGTTGGCGCAAGGGAATATCAGTGACAGTGAACACCGTTGATCTCAGTAATCTGATTCTAAAAGAGTGGAAGAAAAAGAAACAAGCACAGTTTGTACTCTTAAACTCTTTTTTATTTTCTTTCTCTTTTAGGTATTGTTACTAATTGAAATTCTTATAGTTGGAAGTACAAAAACGCACGTAGGGAATTGATGACACATGACATATCTCACATTAAACAAACTTGGAGAAAGGTTCTGCGTGTTAGGTATTCAACACCATCTATTCAAGATCTATTTATTTGTTATTTTTATTGCATGCATCTTCAACATTCACACAAGTTTTCTTGACTTTTATTTTCATGCTCACCAACTGGATAAATATGTTTACAGGAAGCAAAAACACAATGAGCAATACTCCTTTTTAGTTAAGGTATTGTAATTTCACTTAGAATACTTAACATTAAACCTTGATACATAAGCATGCATTATGACATCTCCTCTCCATATTGATAAGCCTAAAATAGACTTATAAAATTACCTTGCAATCACAATCAAGTTATCGATGGTAGTATAGAGAAGTAGGGTGTCTCCCGCAGAGGATTGTGACTTAACAATTGCAAATATGATTCTGAAAAACTGAACAGACACTAGACAAAG
>NC_020496.1:9492231-9573958 GCF_000184155.1 Fragaria vesca subsp. vesca
AAGAAAGCTTCTACAAAATCCAGCCCAAACACTGCCTCGAACTTGACTGCTGCACAGCTTTCCCGGAACTACTGTATTTTCTGTCCAACTTCGACGCTTCATAACTCCTAGATGCCATCACCGATTTGGATGATTCTTGACTCTAAATTGATCTACAAACGCACCTCTACAAATCTGGGTGGTCATCTTGGTGAAACCATTCTCGGAACCTCATGGAAATAGGCCTTGAAAACCGGAGAAAATAGGTAGAAACCAGTTTTCAGCTTTTTGTGTTTGTAGCTTCTGTTTTGGTGAAGCGGTTCCATCGCCTTTTCTTGATATTTTTGACCATGTGAATGATCAAACTCCATCCTTGACATCTCTACTTCGTATTGGAAGCCTTGCTTGCATCACTTGAACACATATTTGCATTATCTTGCTCCACGAAGTACCTAAGAAAATAACAAAGTTAAAACGATCTTTTTAAAGGAAAATAACTAAGTTAAATGCAAAGGTTAAACTATAAAATCATCGCATTTTATGCTCCTATCAAATATTTACAAGTTTTTCTTTACAGTTTGACAACCAACATCTTGAGAAGTTGAAGCGTAATATTGAAGTGATAATATACATAATGAGTTGTTTCGTATGATCTATATACTTAGTTGAATGAATTTAACGCTTTCTTTTACAACAGACCTCTTTTGATAATTGGAGCAGGGGTATTGCAACAAGTGAATTATCTAAATTCATGGTAAGTTGCTCAGTGTACCAATATCTTACTGTTTAAAGTGAAAACTTTAAGATTCACTGTCTTATTGATTTTTTTCCTACTCTGAATTTATAGTTTAACCAACGATGGTTGACAAATGGATGGTTGAGATGGAGTTGATCGGAGCATGTGGACTTGATTAGTCTTTCTTTAAAATTCATTTTCAAAAACAGTTTTATAACTGTTGTTATTAAAATAAACTTTAATAAGTAGACAGCCATCAAAATTTTCGGCGTTCTGTAATTTGCTACATTTTTAAAAAATGCACCCCTTTCATCTTCAACAAATTTCATAATTTATTTTAATAGACAATTTCAATGCCTTTTTTTCACTGTAAATGAATGTTAATAAAAAAGACTATTACATGTCAAATGATACAATAATGTAGTGTGAATTATATGAAGCAAAATATAAAAAGACGAACATTGCATGCATTGATAAAAGAAATTGTTAACTAATGTTAAAAATGTTAAAAAAATTAAACGCACGCGCGAGCGCGGCCCTTTCGTGCAGAAAGGCTAGTGTATTATTATAGTAAGAGCCTGCATGTTGAGCCCAATACGTTAATAAAACTAATTATCAAGTTTGGATTGAAATGGAGCCTAGTTAATTGCGACTATGTGAGTAAAACATACATTTTTTGCTCCAAGCGTACGCCCATGTATGTTACGGTCACCCTCCGCTAATGATATGGAACAAATGATCTAACCCAAGTCTTTTACTCTTTGGTTTGGTGGGTGTGAGTGTTGGGAAGAGATGCTGGAAAATTTTAGGATTTTTTGCACCAATGGTGTATGAAAACTTAGGTGACTAACAATATGGTACCAAACTTACAAAGTTATCAAAATGGTATCCAGATCGACTTAATTTTTAGTATCAGTGTGGTACCTATGGTTAATCTTCGTCACTTGACTCTTTAAATAAGGCAAAAAGATTGATTTGCCCTTCATTCATTTAAACTATCTTTATCTGTCGTCAATCTACCTTGTAGATGCTGGTTGTTAAATACGAAGAAGACGACGACGAGGTATCTCTTTCAAAAGATTGAATCCTCCATCTCCACGTGTAGGACGAGGATGACGCCTCGACGCCTACGCCCATAACTAATTAGTGTCGGTGTGATTTGAGATGGGGAAATAGAATATTTGAGATGGGGAAAGAGAGCCAGAACTAGATGAGGTCGATTATGGAGTCCGACAATTAAAAGGCGAACACCTCTGATCAATTTTCATTTGGTTCAATTTATGATTAATGGCTAAAATGGTTTCCCTTCAAATTGATTGGTTTCTTCCCAATTGAAACTCAATTCCATCACCAATCTCTTTCCTCTCAAATGGCTTCCTTTCAAATGGATTATTTGTTGTTGATGTAGCATCAACCTTTATTGGAATCATAGTAGGCTTGAACGATTTATGAGAATTCATTATATGGTTCTATTTTCTTGTTGTTTGTTTGTTGGGTTCAAGGCGCACTTGAAAGTGGTTAAGGGCTTGTTTGGGATTGTTGTGACGTTTTGTAAAAACTGTTTCTGCTGTATTGTGAATATAATCAGCTGTGAATTAAAATAATTTTCCGTTTGATAAATATTACTTTTAAAACTGCTGTCAAGACATAAAATATTATTTTTCAGTGTTTTTATCAACAACAGCTTCTAAAAACAACCTTAAAACTGCTTCTAAAATCTGCTTCCACTGACCTGTAATTTTGAAAAAAAAAAAAACTGTTTTTCTTCAATTTACCAAACACAATAAAATCTAAAAGTTAAGATAAAACCTGAATTTTTTAAATGCGAAACTGTACCAAACTAAGCCTAAGATAGATTTAGAGATGGAATACGGGAGGAGAGATTACCTAACTAGTAGTGGGGATACAAATCCAAATAAATTTTGAGCTTTGATTTAATTCTAGATAACCTAGATCGAAAATGATGAATCTGATTAGATTTCTTTCAATTGAATTGTGAGATAGATTTTCAGATATTATGAGTTTTAAGAACGTATTATATACCTTTTTTTCTTTTTGTTTTTTTGTTTTCTGAATTCTGAATATGTTTATTTTAGGGTTTGATAGAATGAAAAAAAATCTCTTGTGCCCTCATTTTTTAACTCACATGCGTCACAAATGGTCAGCATTAACGTTGATGTGCCGAAAATCAACCGTAGCTACTAGACATACTAAAAATTGAGTATGAGTATCATTTTGATAATTTTGTAAGTTCGAGTGTCATATTGTCAATCATCCAAGTCTTCAGTATTGGTGCCAAAAATCCAAAATTTTATTCAACTCCCTCCATTTGATATCAACCTTGAGGTAATTTCTAAAGTTCTATCCAATGTTTTGCGAAATGCTCTACTCCCAGTGAGAATGCCCAATGAATCATCTAATAATAGGTAGTCCTCCCACAGACGCAGCCTAATGATCTATGCAGCAAGAGACCATGTTAATACTAGATGCGTCACATACTGTATATACGATGCATTATGTATTTATATTGTCCACTGACATTATTACGGCGATTGGATGAACGATAACATTTTAATCATTGATGTTTTTTTTATAAACTGAAATTATTTTATTAAACGAAGATCGAAGGCCAGAATATCAACATACATGAACCACAAGGGTTCTATAGTACCATTACATTAAAAAACGCCACTATTGTGAGCGAAGCAGAGAATAGAAAAAACTAGGTACAAAAAGATACTAGGGTAGCACACTACCAGAGCCAAAGCACTCAATTGCGGTACTCTAAATAATGTATACCATCTACCTGTAGCTAGTTTCCATAATCTGCTCGCTCTAACAAACTCCAAAACATCACTACATTTTAGCTTTGCCCTTAGGATCAGGGCTTGGAGGGTGTCAGCAAGGAGAATGCTCAACACATCCTTACCAGCAACACTCGACCTCTGAGATGGTGTTTTGTTTTTGGATCCAATAGGGCGACCCCTCTTCTTCTTTGGCTTTATAAGAGAAGCCGGTTTCGAGATCAAACTACCATTTGGACCTTGAATCAGTCCTAGCACACTAGGTGGAAAATGAATGTTGGCTCTATATTTCTTCCCACTGGCCATAATAGACACAACATTTTCATATTGCTCGTTTAGAGGAGAGCGAGGGCGCTGGACCACTTCCTCAACTAAAACTAAGTTGCTAGTCGCAAGCATCAAATTCTTTTGCTCCACCTTTCCCACATTTTCAACTGCTGCCAGTTTTGGGAGAATCACAAGTTTCGAGCTCAGGATTGGCTCTTTAGAGCTAGCTTTAGCAGAGGATATGTTCACTAGAGATTGTTCAATCATAATTGGCCCACTAGATGTAGGAGTTGAGTTCGATTTTCCAATTGAGAGTTTTGACATATTGACATTTAGAAACGCATTCGCACCAGTAGTGTTTTCAATATCTGGTACAGCTGCAGTACCAGTGAAGGTGACTGTCTTTGGCCCTTCAACTTGTGACCTTCTCGGCACTTGCTCTGAGTTCCCATTTCTATCAATTTCATGTAGCACAATTCTTGTCTCTACAGAATCATTTGTAACTGAATCAAGAGAAGCTTTCTTAAGGACAACTGACTTGCGCTTCGGGGCTGGTTTAGGAGCAGCTAGAGGCAATAAAGGTTTCAAGAACGAAGACAATGCCTTTCCAAGAGGAGTTCATGTGAATTTCAATGAGCCTTTTGAGAAATTTGGGTTTGCCATATTTGCCAAGGACTCAACTCTGTTCTCCTTCTACACTGTGATCAGCTTGGAGCTAGCAGCTTGAAGCTTACAACTTCCCTCACTATGAACCAAGAATTTACAGGCTAAAGACATACCAACCAAATTTTCATAGTTAGAGAGAACATTCTTAACTATACTAGGAGCAAGTTTAAGTACTTTCTCAAAGATGAACAGTTGATCAAGTGTGTGCGAGATACCTAAACTCGCACTTCACCGGTAGAATTGAGAAGCGGCAGATCCTCATGAAGGGGTTATCTCCAGCAACAATAGCAGCATCTTGGATTGTTTTAGGCACCTCCAATTTTGGGGGAATCTTTTTAATTCGAACCAAGAAGAAGAGCGAGTTCATAGCAATGGAGTCGAAATCAACCAGGCCATCATATTCCTGCACAACCATAGGTGCACGAAGATAATACCATGGTCCTCCCCATAGAACTCTATTTCGGTCTCGCCGAAGATCAAAAGAGAAGAGGAACAGCAGGTCTCGCCTGAACCTTGAATTTTAATAATTGATTTGATGACCTTAACTTTTAATTATTATGCGGGTTAGAGAGCTGACAAAAACTGAGAGCATCAGATATTAACCACATTTAGGGCTAGTTTGAGATTGTTGTGTGTTTGAAAAAAAAATTCTAACTTTCAGATTACTTCTATAATTTGTTGGCATTACCCATAATTTTAAAATAAATTACTTATATAATTTACTAAACATATGCATTTTTTAAAAAAAATTGTTGTTTATAAAAATAAAGTAATCTCATCATCCCTTGTTCATGTTTGCTAATCGAAAAAAATGCTTAGATTACACCTAATTTTATCCATAAGTGCGCTCAATAACCTTAGATTTCTAAAGACTCCTCAAAATTGTTGACCTCAAATTGATATGATATGAATGTTACATGTTAAGCTGCTCAACCAAATTTACCGTAACGGGTAATGTTTGCCCTGCTATACCAAATGTTACAACTTGTTTTTCTTAAGTGGAACTCATAATCTCTCATTTATTAAGAGAGACATATCGTTAGATCAAATGGTACTGGACAACCACTCTATTTTTCTTTATAAATGAAATTTTTAATTTTACAACCTCTTTTGATTTATTATCTTTTTAGATCCACACTGCCACACACTATTGCAGCTCTATAACAATCCTACGGTTGGAAACTCATCTCCCATAACATCAAAACTCGGACACACGGTATACTAAACTACACCCAACAACTTCCTCTCTATTAAACCCCAAAAAAAAAAAAACAAAATGAAAGGCCGACCGGTGGTGAGTCGTGCTGACGTAGGAGAGACTATTCTGCTTCCCTCCTCTTTTCTCTCATCTGCTCCTAGATCTCACTCTCCTCCTCTTCCTCCTCCCTGATCTGGTATTTCTCCTTCCTCAATTTTCCTTATTTTCTCTCTCTGTTTTTTTTTTCTTTTTAGATTTTTTATTTAAATTACACCTCCCTCTATTTGAAATCGCTTCTCTCCTAGGGTTTATTGCGATCAGTTATTTTTCCTATTTCGGTGGCTTTGGGATTCTTGTCGCCATGGCTGCACCACCTGCCCGAGCTCGAGCTGATTACGATTACCTCATTAAGCTCCTCCTCATCGGCGACAGCGGTACGTTTTTACGTTTCTGCCCCCAGTCCCTGAAATTTGTGATCTGACGCACTCATACGTCATGTGTTGACATTGTTGGATCGTATTGTTTGCGAATTTGGGGCTTTAATTAGGGTTTCAGTTCTCTTACTCGTTGATTAATCTGTTTCGATTGCTGTAAATTCTGGATGTGATTTTTATGCGTAAAGTAAAAATGGAAGTTATGAGCTGTGATTGGGGTAGAATTGCTGGTTTGGTATAAGATGAGTTAAGTAAATTCTAAGTGAAGCTTCGTTCCAATTAGTTTGAAGAAGTAGCAGTTTGTGGTGTTATCTGTAGTTCAGGTTTATATCCTGCGCATTTTCGAATGAATTGTCTTCTGTTCAGTACTGAAGTATTGAGCTAACTGGGGAATGCTGCTTTTCTAGGTCTTGGCGTAACAGTTTCGTAATGTTCGTTTTTAATTCTGTGAGCCAATTTTTTGTAGTAGCAGTTTTTAGCTAGTGTTGCTGGGTTGCTGTTTACTGATTATTGACTTACGTAGGCAACTCTTTCTGTGTGATAACTCTAGTTCAGGTGTCATGTGCATTTTCAGCATAATCCCCTTCTGTTCAGTATCAAAGTTTGAACCCTATGTTTGAGCTACAACAAATTGCTTTGTTTCTAGGACTCAGCCTAATAAAACATACTACCTGCGTTAAATCTGTATGCTGATTTTAAGTTAGAACAATTTCTTATGCCGTTTCCACTTCACCAATCAGTGAATTATATAGAGGACAGTCCCTTGTGAAGTCCCCAAGGGGCCAGCATACTGAGACACCATTTCATTGTAATACATAAAATTGTGGTTTGATTTCAACTGCTATTTCATGGGGGGTAGACTCTTACACTAAAATGGCAGAAGATTGTCGCATATCACATGTGAGCAGGAGGGTGCACCATTGTGTGTTAAACAAGTATATTTTGGTATCCTTGGATATATATTCCACGAACTTATTTTTTGTATTGTAAATAATTGAAGTATGTCATTTATTCCGTTCGCGTAATTCTACTTGCTATCATCAGGCTACTAGTAACATCATTTTACTGAATTCCTTCTTTCAAGTGTTATAGGTGTCAAGTTGAGTTCTTTGTTGGTTGTGTTAAAGCATGTTGAATTTTTTCTTATGCTGCTTTAACTGCTTGTGTGTATTACAGCCATTGGCATTGAGTTGATTCCTTTTCCTCCTTTGTTATGTGACCCTTCAGGTGTTGGTAAGAGTTGCCTTCTTCTGCGTTTCTCTGATGGGTCCTTTACAACTAGTTTTATTACAACCATCGGGTATGTATTTTCTATGCATGAAGATATCGGGGTGTTGTTTTCTCTTCCTTCTACAACTGCTTCTGAATCTTTCTAGGGTACCATTTGTTTGACAGTATTGATTTCAAGATAAGGACCATAGAGCTTGATGGAAAAAGAATTAAATTGCAAATTTGGGATACTGCTGGTCAAGAACGATTTCGAACAATTACAACTGGTTAGTTCTGTTGCATTAAAGTGTTTTAGTTAAAGTGGAGTGCATGTCCCTCCTTTCTCTTAAATTCAAGTTTGATCATATGCGCAGCTGTGAGCGTGTATTGGCCATACATGTCTTAAGCTTTTTTAATTTACAGAAACCTGTTATCTTCGAGCTAAAATTGGATTTGTGTAAATAGTTTGAAAATTCAAATTGGATGGGCCCTCTGTAGATATTATGAATTTGAGTTTTTAAGAGCAGGCTGAAGCATTTGCTAGTGTCTGTCTCCTGTTAAAGATTGGGGAACATGTCCCGCCAGGTCATGTAAACATCTTTTTTGAGAGTGCTTTACCTTTTCAGTATCACTATGTTTGGCTTTTCTATGATGGGATCAGTTTTTTCCCTACATCAATCTACCAGTAACACCTCGCGCAAAAATAAAAATAAAAAGGTAATACTCTGTTACAGAAGTTGTCTAGTCCAAGTGTCTAACTCATTATAATGCGAAATTTCATATGGCTGGCTTATGGCCTTTCTCGGATGTGGTGGGTCTCATATGATCCCAGGGTTTCTCTGTTACGTTATCGCTTCAGTTGTTGGGAGACAGACACAGAAGAACTGTGTAGACCTTACACTTAAAACCTCTCTTATATCCTTTTTGGTTACTAGCCATTGTTTAAGTTTTTAGTTTTATTGTGTATGGGCTCATTTACTTGCCAGAATAGACCCATTTTTCAGCTTTGCAGTAACATCCACTTTGTCGAATCGGTCTTAATTCTTAAATGATTCTCATTTCTGCTGTAACTTTACGATATTACAATCTTGGTTAAACGATCAAGTTAACTTTTTATATCATATCATAGATTCAATAGTGTTTGGAGTCTGACTTGATGTCCTTTTTTTAATTTCAAAACTTTCTTAATTCTCTCTTGACTGTGCAGCTTACTATCGTGGAGCCATGGGTATTTTGCTCGTGTATGATGTCACTGATGAGTCATCATTTAACAGTAACTTCTTAATCACTTCCATTACTTAATATTTCTTTCCACCGTTAGTTCGTTATATTTTTGGAGGATCGAAACACAGGGTTTTATTGCTCATGTAGAATCTATTTACTACTTTCTTTTGTTTCTTACATACATAAGCTAATTTCCTATCTGCATCCAGACATTAGGAATTGGATTCGTAACATAGAACAACATGCTTCTGATAATGTCAACAAGATCCTTGTTGGTAACAAGGCTGACATGGATGAAAGCAAAAGGGTTTGTTCCGCATCCCTTCTCCGTGTATTTGTTTTGTTGAGTGTGGTTGTTTCTGTTCTGTGGAGTCAAGTGACTTGGTGATTTTCAATTGGGTCTTGACTAGTAACTTCTTTCAGGCTGTACCGACTTCAAAGGGTCAAGCACTTGCTGATGAATATGGCATCAAATTCTTTGAGACAGTAAGTTTCTGATGATATATTCTACCTTACAACTTGGTTGGCTTTTTGGGCATTTGCTGAAGATACTGTGTTTACAGAGTGCAAAGACAAATCTGAATGTGGAGGAGGTCTTCTTTTCAATAGCTCGGGATATTAAGCAAAGACTTGCTGATACTGACTCGAAGGCTGAGGTATGATTGCTGCCTAATCCGCCTGAATTCTACATTGCAACTTGGTCTCCTGTGTATTTATAAATTAACATTGATATGATCCTTTTGAGTTACCATCATACAGTGTCGGTTATATCTCTTTTGTTGAGTTCCTTGATATGCACTAATTGCCTCTCTTAGATGAGAAAGAGTGATACTGTTGTTTATTGGCTGTTGTTCAATTGGTACATCAAAGTATGTGGTGGGGCATAGCCCAGCTGATAGCAATGCCGTAATTTAAATAGAAGATGAGATGATATTTTTTTGGAACTTATCGAATAGTTAGTCTTTACATGTCAACATCAGTTGATAGCAATGTTGTAATTTAAATGGAAGATGAAATGATGTTTATTTGGAAGTTATCAAATTATTTGTCTTTACATGTCAACTTCAGTTGGTTGTTTGATTAAATGCAGTTCAATGCCTTGTGATATTAATGGAGCTAAATTTACCTTTGTTGAATTTATGCAGCCTCAGACAATCAGGATTAACCAACCAGACCAGGGAGCCGGGGCTGCTCAAGCTGCCCAAAAATCAGCCTGCTGTGGTTCTTAAACAAATCTGGTTGAACTTGATATGATGGGTAAATTTTAAAGGCAAAGCAATCACTCTGCTAGGAAAGAAACTGATTTGTTACAACTGTGTAACTGGTGCTTGTATTGTTTCCTTTATCATTATTTTATAAATACTGATTTGGGTGTGAATGGTAGTTTATACTTTGGGAAGTCGATTATATATTAGTTGATTTTCATGAAATAGCTGATAAGTTTATTTCCATGGTCATTTATATATGGATGAGACTTGAAATAGCTGTCTCAACCCTCATGGGCTCCTCTGTGTGTGATCTACTGAAATTTGAGGTGAGAAACCCAGGAAATGACTGTTTTCTGTACAGATTATGTATGTGATGGATAAAGTCGCTAACATCAGCCACTTATGCTCGACCGAGTCTGAATCATGCGCTCCACTGTTACAGTAACATAGCGATTGACTGGGAGTTGCTTGATCTGTAAACGAGGTACATCATCTTGTAAAGTTTATGAAAATCTAAAGCTGTTGCATCGCCTAATCGGCTAATCCTATCCCTTATGTCTGCATCTATGCTTTCTTGTCTCACAAAGACTGGTGTAATGCGATAGCCATACTGTTGCTTGTGGTTTTGGCTTGGTGGGTTCGGCATGAATCTTATGCCCCAGCAATGCCATGATGCTCCTTTTCCTTTCGCCAATGCGTATTGACGATATAAATGTACTCTTTTGACTGTTCGGCTAAAATTCTTGTCCAGAAACTGGTATCATATATCAACTTTCTGGATATGGAGGATTGCAGGACGTGGGGGCTGCTCCTGATGTGTAGCCCAATAGAGCTAAATCAGCTAATCGACCCTCCACTAACCAAAAGCTTACGCTAATAATTCATGGTGCCAGAGCTATTGAAAGGAAGAAAAAACAAATACAAGAAAGCTAAATGGGACAATACCTCATATTATTGATTCAGTGATTGCTCCCAGAGAAAATGATTCGTGAAAGTTTTGAGACTCGTTGCTTTCATTAAAGTTGGTGATGAAAGTTGGTGATTATAGTTGATTAAAAATCGATGGTACGATCCCCACCAATATCATCTGTTGAGTACTTCATATTGTTATGATATTGGGAACTTCATATTCGTTCAGGACACGCAGTCTTGTTCATCCGGTCACTAGCTGAGCCTTGATCTAATGACAGTTGTGCAAATTCTCATAGTCAGCTAGTGAGCGGTTGAACGAGACTGCAGATCACGAGCTTTTGTTCTAGGGTGAACATCATTCTTGCTGCGTTAGTTTTCTAATGTTCCCAATCGTGGCGATCGGTCTGAGACCAAATTCTGTCAAATCATCGTTAAAAATTGCACCAGAATTTGAATATGTAGGAGCAGTGGGACAAGTGTACTTTATCCTAAAATTGGAACAATCTTTATCGTAATATTGTTCCCCTTAAGGTGAAGGACTGAAGGTTTGGAAGTGTTTGGAAAAACGGTGACTGAAAATGTCAAACCACAAGTCCATTACCAATATTGGATATTAAAATTGCATATTTAACAACAAAAGCCATGATCAAAGTTTATTTAAACCCTAGTTGATGCTATATTTTACTCGCATCATGAGTTGAAACTGGACTACAACTCACTCATTCCTATCTGATATTAGTGTTAACTCTGCAGGAGGACTGAAGTCACTGAACCTTTTATTGTTTTTCTTCAGTGGGAGATTAATTTTGGGCAATGATATGAGCCAGATTTCAAGTTGGTGGTTGCTTACTCTTACTCAGACTCCACTGCCACTGCTGTCATTTCCCCTTTTGCCAATATATGATTCTGAATGTTACCATAGTGGCAATTCTGATTAATTAAAGCTGTTTCCTGGTCTGGTCTCACAAGCACCTGGCACCTGGGGATGAATGTCTAGTGCTTCCTCCCAGTTCTTGTTGCTTACTCAGATGCCACTGCCATCAAGCTCATCTCTATTTTGCAACCTCAAACATACCATCATGATGAAATTGCTTTCGAAATTATCAAAGCCACGAACTATATATGCCTACACAGTTAAGGAGCCGTGTTGCCCGAATAGGTTATGCATCGAATACCAATTCGTTGTTTGCTTTGCTCATGTCTCCTTGTGTCGATTTTCTGCACACGTTAGTTTGGCAAGAGTTTCATGCACATAGATACAACATAGATTAGCTACGTGCGCCTTGCGTGTGTGTAACGTGTATGTTTTGAGGAAAAAGTGTCATGAAGGAGAGCAATACTTTTGCTTCAATGAAATTCATAAGTTTTGATTGCCAAGACTAGTCAAAGACAACGATGATTTCCCCAGGCTTTGAGTGTGTGGTGGAACCTGTGATGTGGAATCCATAACTGCAGCACCAAATCTAAACCAGCAACTTTCTCAATTGGAACAAAATATGTAAATCACTTGTTTGAGAATCCCCATGTGGGTAGGCAAAGAGTGTGCATAGTTAAAAGTATACGAACCCTAGATCTGCTCAAGTAGGGGTGAATCTATGTCAAAATTTATGTTACCAGGCACTATAAGCAGTCGCCTACTGCTATACTGCTGATCTAGTTCCCTTAAGGGTGGGAGAGCCAAATGTTTGTTAAAATGCACAAGTTAAGTGTGTGTTGAAATGAAATGCATAAGTTTAAGCATGGGCGGGCGGGAAAAATTTACAATGTGTTAATGCTCAAATCAATAGTGAGGAGCATGTAAAGAGTTTAATGTAAAGGGTTCTGTGAAGCAAAAGGCCCCAATGAGAATAAGGTTTGTGCTAGGAGACCAGCAAAAACAAGTTGGTATGTAAGAAATTCTACGATGTGTTGGTGTATTATGTGCAAAGCCGCAAACAATAACCTTAAAGTGGTAAAATGAATATTCAAAATAGTAATATTAGTGCTTAAAATGGTTACATCCCTATAATGATAAATTGTCTTAATTATTAGAAGTATTTAAAGAAATGTTTTGAGGCTCAAAAGATGTGAGGCGATGAGTAAACTGAGTCTACCTTGATGCCTTGCGCATGGTAAGGCGTCTAAGGCTTACGCCTAATTTTTTTTTTGGTTTTTTTTTCCTGTAGTTGTAGTTTGAAAGGTGAAGTCCTTCGAGATCGTGTTTCTTTTGGCAGTTAGGATGGAGAGTTGGAGACTAAGGAAGATATATAAACTACTTTCTAGTAAAAAAAAAAAACAGAGAGAGAAAAGAGGAACCTTTACCTTCAAAGTTGAAAATGCCATTCCGATCAGATGGCCTGGATCCAACTCTATGCTACTTCCTTCTCCTTCTCTTTTTAGAAATGGCGAGGAGACTTGATTAACCAAACAAAGCCTTTCTATAGTTTATAGGAGACCTGGATATTAGTTAGCTCGCTTGCTTTTATCTTCCCCTTCGTGCAATAAGCTAGAATTCAAATAACACCCCGGCCCTTATCTAGTAGAAGGATCCTAGTAGAAGTAGGATTGTTCTTCTCTTAACTAGAAAAAAACAGAAAAATATGAAAGATATAGATTAGAGATTAAGTCTATCAATGATGACTAAAAAATGGGATAGAGATTAATTTTTGTTAGTTAATAAATTTATTTTCTTATATTGTTTATGTCTTATGGTTATATATTTTAATATATAAGGTTTACGTCTTTCGCCTCAAGACGAGCGTTTTGTTGAGACTCTCCCGGCACAGCTTCAGGTGCGTCTTAGTCTTTTAAAACATTGATTTAGAGTAATAAAATGAGTTTTTAAAATGATAGAAATAGCTTATGTATGAGATACGTTAACATCTCATGATATATAATAGCCTTTGTATTTAATTTCTAAAGCTTTTGAACTTTTGAATTTGCAGTATCATATTTTTTTTGTTATTGCTATTAACACATCTATTTTTGTTAGTAACACACCACATCTATTTTCCTATCCACATATTTTTATTTTATTTACAAACTTGTCACTTGAATTTGATTGATGATTGGTTCTCACCATATAGGAGGTGTGTTAATAGCAAAAATAGGTGTGTTAATAGCACCACCCATTTTTTTTTTAATAATTACTTTTATTTATTCATATCTTATATTATTGAACCTACCACGGACGATTAATATCTCTTCCAATTTTCTGAAAAATCTTTAATACCCAATCTTTAAATTCCTTCATATAGTGTAGACCAACGTAAGCAGAAAGCTGCAGAAGATTTGAGCTCAGAATGCTGTCCAGAGTCCAAACTGCATATTCTACCATCAGCCACAGTATTCCCCATAGTTCTTCAGTGGGTGCCATTTAGCCAAAAACTAACATCTAATCACTCTAATGGGTTCCAGATCAGATTCTGATTATCCAATTTAACCTAAGTAGTGCCTATATAGATGAATCATGTTTAAAGCACAAGGAAACAAACCATTAAAGCCTAAGACTAATAGTGGATATTGGGTGCTCATAATTTTGACTGCAAAACTGGCTTTTACTCCATTTACCAGAATCAATACATGTATTCAACTAGGAAAGCATTGCTGCAATGCTGTTGAGTGTTATGTGTCACATTCAACAAATGCATTATGGTATAGGATTCTATTAGTGAATAAACCCTCTAATCAAATTCTGGGAATGCATATGCATATGAGAATCGATCTCTTTGTTTAGGCCTTGTAGGGGAATCTTCAAATGAAATGTGTTATACTTTTGTGTCATTTTTAAAAGCAAAAGCAGCACAGTAGTGCTTCAAGTGGGCAACAATATGTCACTCTTCTCTCCTTTCTGATCTAATAATTATTGTGCAGATAGGGGGGATTTGCGTACACGAGTCTAAAAGGAAAGAGGTTCATGGAATTATCTAAAACAGCTTTGGGAGACATCAACAAAAGCCTAAAGGCACTAACAACCCCATGCAGAGGATACGCTATACTTAATTAGAGGCACTAACAGACTTTAAACCATGGTTTATTAGGATCATTTAGTAGTTCTAATTTCATTAATCGAATGTTTGGTGAAAAGCATTTTCGGCTAGTGGTTTCCTTCTAATTTTAAGTACTGATTTGCATGTATGCTTAATTGTCTGGTGAATGGTGATGTTACAGTTTGTGAGTAGCAAACTTCTATAAAAGGGTTATAGCTATAGACATTCTCACTAGGGCATTTGCTTCCTTATATATGTTTGAGAAGTGTTTGCATTTTTAATAGTTCAAGTAACGCTTTAAAGAGCCTTAGTTTCCTGTACAAGATGAGCGGCCATGAATTGGTTGAGAGATTCAAGGCTGCAAAGCCTTTCTTAGCTGTTGTTTTCTTGCAATTTGGGCTTGCAGGGATGGATATTCTTTGCAAGGCTGCACTTAACGAGGGGGTGAGCAACTATGTGCTCGTCGTCTACCGTCACGCAGTTGCCACTCTAGTTGTTGGTCCTTTTGCAGTGGTTCTGGACAAGTCTGTGACTGGAACTCTTAATTTTATGCACACACCCAAACACATATCAGGTAGAGCGGTAGAGATTAAACCGGTGTTTGATTTTGTTGTGCAGAAAAGTAAGGCCAAAGATGACACTTGCAATCTTCACCAAGATAATGGTGCTCGGCTTGCTAGAGTAATTTTCTGAATTTAACTTGCTGTACAAGGTTTCTCTTACTTTCAATAGTTCAAGATAATGTGTAATCATCTTTCTTAATTTCTTCTTCTATGATCTCCTTGCAGGCCAGTGCTTGACCAAAATTTATATTACCTGGGAATGAAGTACACAACAGCAACCTTTGCAGCAGCTATGTCCAATATTCTTCCTGCCCTTACTTTTGTAATGGCTTGGATTCTTAGGTATCAACATGCTTCTTTCTGAACAAGAAAGACACACTAATTATTCACCAACAAATTTTTTAAAAAGAAACAATAACCCAATTCCTTAATGTCTTTCAATTTTCCTCTTTCTTTTTGCTGATTATCACCCAAAGCTGACATGTTTTCAAGGTGCTTAAAGCTTCTGCTAGCTTTGATAAATGGTATAAACTCATTTTCTGATCGTTTAAAGTTTTTCAAGTTTAGTGCTTGTTTAACATGGTATTAAAATTTTGGTTCCAACTTCCAACATGTTAGATCGAAACCTCCCAACTCTCATTTCTCTGCCCTGGTAGTTATCATGCCTATGTTTGTCTTCAGGCTCGAGAAAGTAAAATTGACATGCATCCGAAGCCAGTGTAAGCTGCTCGGAACTGCAGCAACAGTTGCAGGTGCCATGATCATGACACTGGTAAAAGGACCACTTTTGAAGCTGTTTTGGACCAGAGCAACTACAAGTAACCAACAGCAAACAAATGGGGTAGATATTCATAGTTCAATTAAGGGTGCCCTAATGATCACAGCTGGTTGCTTCTGCTGGGCTTGTTTCATGATTCTGCAGGTGATTATGTCATAAGTTTATATCTGCATGCTATCTGTGTGGTTAAGGGGTTGATAATCGATGGTCCTAATCATAACTGATCCATTTGGTATGCCTTTGTAGTCGATGACACTAAGAACATACCCTGCTGAGCTCTCCCTTTCAGCTTGGATATGCCTGATGGGCACATTGGAAGGAACTGCTGTAGCATTAGTCATGGAAAGGGGAAACGCCGCAGTTTGGGCCATACATTGGGATGGAAAATTATTGGCAGCAGTTTACAGTGTAAGAATATCGAATCATTAGCGTGCAAAGCTAAATCGGAGTGTGAATAACAATGCCCTATACTCACACATGAACTCTGTACAGGGCATATTCTGTTCAGGACTAGCTTATTACATTCAGGGAGTGGTAATGAAACACAGAGGCCCTGTGTTTGTGACAGCATTTAGTCCCCTAAGCATGGTTATTGTTGCTGTCATGAGCTCCTTCATTTTGCGAGAGCAATTGTTTCTTGGAAGGTAATTCTATAAGATGTGGAATCTATAACAAAAACAAACATGTATACAGGTTACTTGGAAGCTAACTCGATCCTTTTACAGGTTACTTGGTGCTTTTGTCATAATCATCGGCCTGTATCTTGTTGTTTGGGGTAAGAGCAAAGAGAAGTCCCCAGAAGAGGAACTAGCAACAACTAAACAAGTAGGAGAGGAAAAGGATAGGGCCAATCTTCAGGTCATCACAATTGCGTCATCTTGCAAGTGAATTTGTAGCGAGAGAAGAGGCGTAACCTGACTGAATGAATCTAATATCTATACAACTTTTTGACGTTCTTCAATGCTTTCAGAAAGCATCATTCACAATCTGAAAGAAACCAACAATAATGAAATACCCAGTTGTGGTCTAGTTGGATAAACATGATCTGAGAGACTAAATTTCCCCAAAAAAAACTGCAAAGGAAACTGAATGAGTAGTACGACCGATTACTATGTTACACTACATGACTTGGTATCCATGATACTAGTGCCAAACTCATAATTCATGATCAGCAATAATGAGCATTTATGGATTAACTGCAGCACTGAATTCAATAACCTTAAGAATAAAGAAAGTCGTCCATCATTTCAGAAAGTAACAAAATTCTTAAATTTCATTTGTGCAAGAGTTATGCTACAAACTACACCATTGCATCAGGAATCGAAGGACCAACAACAGGGGTTACATACCAAGGTACATTATACAGATTAATGATAATAGTTTGTCCATTCACATGATAACCCCGAGCCCTTGCGAAGGTGGTGTACTCACCATCAACGAGTACATGTTAGAGCCAAAAAAAGGTTACTTGTATGCACAAAATGAAAGAGACCCTGCCTTAACATTGAGGTGCTTGCTTCATGACAATTGTTTCACCTCATCCTTCCCGTATATACGCTGAAGTTCACGTGTTGCTGCCAAAAATGATTCTGGAAAGTAAAAGAAGACATCCATATCATGTATCAGGAAAGAACAAAAGAAAAGGAACAGGAAATGCAGCAAATGCTCGAGTGCCAATATCTATGGGCAAGCAAGGCAGCAGTAATAAGGAGACAACTTCACCTTTCCAAAGACGGTAAGATTTCTGATTGATTTGTGAACCAGTAATAGTCTGAATAACGTCAAACAGCATACTCTGAGGGGTGCTCCTGAGCTCTTGCACAATCCCGTAGATGGTCTTCCCATTCTCAAAATATATATGGTTATTGGGGTGTTTTGTTTTGCAACTAGCATGACGCTCAAATTCATATGCATTGATTACCTAATAAGAAAATTTGAGTCCAATTAGTAGTCAAATTGAGCTCACACTGAACTTTACATGTTAGAAGCAGTGGTGAAAGCCTCACTTTAGAGAAGTTACATGATGGACAGCCACATAGATAACCAGAACCTTTAATTACAGCCTGCAGCTCCTTCTAACATGCACATGAAATATACAGGTCACCAAAGATGATGTAATCTGAAATGTGAATGCATGAGAACTAGAATTTACCTCCCGGGACCAGGCAATATACTTCACAGGAACTCCATCCAGCATACCAGTTGATAGCAAACTCCGCACATTTGAAGGGAAGTTGTTTGAAGGAGCCTTCTTAGACGTCTTCTGGTCATCTTTCTTTCTGGAAACGGTTCCAGCTCCAGAAACTATATGAGGTTGATTTACAAATGCACCAGCTTTTAATTTGCCAAAGTCTGTCTCATTCATAGCTTCAGTTTTTGGAAAAGGTTGACCCATAAGAAGTTCATAACCAGAAAGTGTTGAGGTATTTACATCATCATCATCATCATCACACCCGCCAAAGGATATGATAGTACTCTCTCCCTTATTGTAAGAGTGACCAATTGACAACATACTATTGTTGACCTTACTATAGTCATGACCCATTGATATGTCTTCCCCTTTATTATATATATGACTGGTTGAAATGGTGCTTTCATCTGCCTTGTTGTAGGTTTCACCGATCGAGATGATAGTACTGTCACCCTTGTTCAGTGTTCGACCCGTCAGTAGAGTATTGTTATTCTCCTTGTATGTCTGACCAATTCCAATGTACTCATCCCCTTTAGTAAAGGGTTGTCCCATTGATCTGAAATTGTTATCTGCCCTGTTATAGGAATCACTCATAGATATGAAGTTCTCATCCTCTTTCTTATAAGAGACACCCATTGATCCTGAGTTGTCATCCGTCTTGTAAACATGAGGTGCCAACATGGCATCGTTATCTCCCTGATTATAAGCATGTCTGGCAGAAACACGCGTGACATTCTCACAGTCCTTGACCTCACTAACTTTGACTTTTCTAAAACCACCATAGTTAGGACTCAATCTAGGATCTTCCAGTGAATGAGACATAGATAAACCAAATGAGGAATCATTCCCAAATAGATCCTCATTAACTTTTCTCAATTTTTCTGAGCCAACTGATGACATGTTTCTGTCCTCAAAATTCACCGCTCTGTCTGCTTCAGAATCAAATAACCTTTCAGTGAACTGGCCAGAGAACGACTGAAAACTGGGAACATTTCCCCATGGAGAAACATTTGCATTTAACAAGCCTGAAAATAGATTGGTGCTTGGAACTTCAAGAGCTTGTCTCTTATTGGGGAATGACTCTACCACAGGACCATCCATGAACCATTGATGAGAACGCTTGGGCTCAGTTGTAGAAGAATTATCATAAAGCCTCTCACCATCATTAACACCACTGGTACCCTTTGCCATCCAAAAGCCCTGATTCTGAAAAGACTGTTACAAATGACATTTCAATAACATGTCTTCACCAGATCTTTAGCCTTTTTACAGATATAAGGAAGTTTCATATCCCAGTTGAGTAAATTACCAAACTAAAGTCAATGTGTAAATAACTCAGTTTGAGTATACCCAAATGTCTTAACCAGTTATAACTACTGTTCATTAAAACTAAGATAATAATTATACAAAATGCCCCACTGCTTGCTGATTTTTGCTATGAGTGCACTACATTATACTTTCACTAAGAGCTTTCATCACAAAGATTTCAATACTAATCACAACTGACTGAAATGCATCAGCAGACATATAGTAAACAGAAGTAAATGCACAAATTAAAACATTTCCATACACATCCTAAGTTCCTAACATCAGAGCCCAAAATTTCAAGATACACACAATGTCATTATTTTTTAGTGCTAAATGATGCATGCAGTGAAAGCAAAAGCAAAACATACCATTCTTGTTGCTTCACTTCAAACTCCTCACCGCTGAAAAAGCTATCACACTTACTTATCCGGTCCAGCACTCCGATTACTCTACTCTCAACACACTCCAATGCAAATATCTTTCCACCAACAATGCACATTGATGTCACCTGCAAACCGATAACAAACATTATACAAACATTCACCATAAACATATCATCATGATCTCTTTGACAACCGAGAAAATGTAGTACATTAATGTCAAATTTGAACCCTCATAATCGAAAACCACAGAGATAAACTCAATGCAACCATGCATCCAAGTGTAAATGAGTAAAGCACGAAAACGAAAACAAAACAAAAAGATCCAAAATTTAATTATATTAGCAAAAAAGATCACTTCTTTACTTGTTCACTTCTCGATTTCTCAGAACCCAAACCATCTCATGTATCAAAGTGAAGATACTGTTAACTAGTTCACACTGTGTAACGAATCGAAACAACGTTGCTTAATGCGAACCTGAAGCAGAAGCTCTCGGCGGCGATCGCAGGGGATCTGTAAGTAGGAACTGATGAACTTCCAGGCGTAAGAATCACCGGAAAACGCGCCGGCGAGTGTAAATGGAGATCGTGGGAGAGATCTATGTAACACAGTGAGCACTTTGGTTTAGTTTTGTTTTGTTTTGTTTGGGGTTGTGTTTTAGTGTGGAAAGGAGAGAGAGAGATGGAAAGTGGGTTGCACGATCACAAGGCCTGAAGGGTCGCTTGAGGCCGTACACGTGGCGCCGGAGCTTCGGTTCTAGCGTGCGGTGCGTCAGGGACGTCGAGGCTAACGTAGCGGCGAAGGTGGCTCGCGTCATGGGACACGTGGCGCGAGTTGGTGGGCAAGACAGATTGAAATGGGCCACCAATTCTCATCTTTATTGGCAAAAACCAGGAGAGAGGGAAATGGTGAGGAGTAGGAGTAGGAGTAGTAGTAGTAGTAGGGCTATCAGCAAAGCACCTGAAAATTGACTATGGAGCTTTTTGATTTGTTGGGATTTTTGTTCGTGTCCATCTTCATTTGTGTTCTTGGAAATGTTTCTCTAAGTAGCAGGTTAGTTATAAATCCATATTAGTCCATTGCTCAATCTTTCAGTTCTTAACTTGCAAATATGTCATAAATAGGTGTTTGAAGAAGTCTCAATTTGACTCTAATCAAATGTTGGAGTAGCACAAGGAGTCAAAGACTGCTCAACCTGATTTATTTTGAGGCCATGGTAGTCTATAATCTATAGCTAAGCAAAACAGTTAACTTGGATAGAAAATATACCCTATGTCAAGCACAGAATGTGGTATGAGGAGTAACAAAGAATTCTGCAAGGGATAGTATACTAGCCAATAGATGAGTCTTTAGCCTAGACCAAGGACTAAAATTTCGATGATTTGGAAATATCGACACTCTGAAAAATGGAGATTTCGATGTAATATATAGCTAAGCAAAACAGTTAACTTCGATAGAAAATATACACTATGCCAAGCAATGTGGTTTGATGAGTAACAAAGAATTTTTCAAGGGATAGTATACTAGCCAATAGATGAGTCTTTAGCCTAGACCAAGGACTAAAATTTCGATGATTTGGAAATATCGACACTCTGAAAAATAGAGATTTCAATGGAAATTTTAGAAAGTATCTGTTGATACCCGAAAAATCACACTTCGTCACATGACAATTTGCTATGCAATTCTTATAGTCTTGGGTTAAATCCGTGATTTTAACCCGCTAAGCAAACATGTTCATTGATGTGGACCCAAGCCACATCCACGCATCTTTGGGGCTTGCAGATGTGGGTGTGGTGTGGAAGGTTACGAGAACACATAATGCTCATCTGCCGATTCAATATCGTTGATGATTTTGGTCTTGGGCCCGAAATCCAAGCTCAACGATTTAAATAGGCAATGAAATGGTGAACATGAGAATTGGGCCAGCTAGACTTTCACTTGAAACCCAATACACATATAAGAAAGCCCAACTTCCCTTCTTTCTTCTTCTTTGTTTCTAACACGTCTTCTCTTCCCTGTAGCTACCAAATACCTCATCTCTTCTTCCCAGCAGCACATGAATACCCAGTCCAAAATCTAAATCATAGCCTCATTCTGTTAGAAGAAGCCACGAGACCAGTCAAAAGTATATACTCCTTCTCCCTCAAACCTGAGCTCATCGCTCCTAATCCTTCTAGTCAATCTCTTTCCCTGTTTTCTGTCACTGCGGTGACTTTCTTCTATTGTACATGTCAACTACTGCTGCAGCAACCTTTTCCTTCTCCCGAAACCCTTATCTCTTAAGCAAACACCTCTTTTCCGGATTTTCGGGAAGAAATTGAGAGTATGGTTTGAGGTGGAAAGGTTCTATCCAAAAGGTTGAGCCTATAAAAAATGTGATCCCTGCAGTAGAAAGGATTATCAAGCGTTATCAAGCAAAAACACCAAACAAACTCAGAAACAGCCTTTCCTCAAGCTTCTAAACCTTCAAGCCTCCTAGTTAACCATCTTCCCAAACAGCCATCCCTAACTCTTATTTTCCAGAAATCAATTACTCAGCAAAACCCCCAATTCTCTCACCGCAGTGTGTTTCTAGCTCCCACACCAAGCTCACGCTGTCAAGCTCCCTTTGATTTCTACTTGATCTGAATCACATACCAAGTATTCCCAATAATCGGATTATTCGGTTGATTTTGGCCTAGGCACAATTTAATTCAAAAAAGACCCTCATAGTATCGTTATCATTGAAGTTTCGGAAAAAAAATAATGAAAAGATAGTTACATTTATTAGTTTATTAATATGTTTAATTGTTGATTTATGACATATGTGCATGTTGACAGTGATGGTTATGGCGTTTTCCTTCTTTCAAAGGGACCACGGTTCAAATCCCAATTTATTTACTTTTTGTTTTACTCAAAACTTTTGAATTTGGGCCCTGATCGGCAACTTCTGGATAAATTATCGAGAATTTCGATGATAAGTCGAAAAAAATAGCAAAATATCGCAAAATTTCCAAAATGTCACACGATAAGTTGCTGGTACATGCTATAAGTTTCCACATTTGAAAAAAAGAAGAAGATAATATTGGTGATAAAATCGATTTGCAGTCCTTGGCCTAGACTCATAAATTGGAGAAATAATGCGTCTTCTCCACAACTAAATTTGAATCCATAGGCAATAAAGTACAATTGAGTAAATAATCGATTAAACTTGTCATTATTGTGCAGAAAAATCGCAAGCGAAATGGATCCTATGAGGATTAGGACTTATTCTTTCATTCCAGGCTGAAAAAATTCAAGAAATCAGGATTTCAAAAAATATTATTTGTTATAGCACACGATTTTTTCGTTAAGCCCAAAAGCATACTTCATGAATTCCAAAAAAAGAAACCAATGTAAGATTGTAGTTCAAAGACCACATTACTCACAAACCATGTTTACATGTTCCAAAGGATAACAAAGTCACCAACCAAGAAGGGACAAGTAAATTGAACGCTTCTTTTTATCCAACACAACAAGAGAAAGGATTTCAAATGACAAAGAAATCGTAAAAGTGGAAGTAATGCCTTGTACGACGACGCGCCCTACCTAGAGGAGAGGATGCACGGTGACGGTGTCCCTCCGGGGATCTAGGAAGGCTTGACAAGTTTGAGTAGCGACGATTGAGTGGCATAACTCAGAGTTTGGGTCACCCCATCTTGGAAATGGATGGTAGCCGGTTGGATCAAGGAGATCTGATATGGTTTGGGAGGTTGGACTTCAATTTGGAGAGGAGCGAGCGAGCGGCAAGTGGTGTAGATTAAAGGTGGGAAGGATTCGACTGGTTCGTTTTTAGGCCTGGGCTTTGGGATTGAACCCATGTTGCTTTTTGGTTTTCAATTTTGACTAATTACGGCTTTAGCCCATAATAATTCCCTACCGATATGTGGTAGTACGACGTTGTCTTTGCCCCGGTATGCACACCCAGTGTACCTTGACTGCCCTAACGAGGAGGCAAGCTATTTGCCAGATCAAATAAACGCAACATCCACTGGAATGATGAAACTAAGTGTCGTCAAATTTAATTTTGGACGACAACTTATTGATAAAACTGAGCTATTTGTAATGATGCTTCTTCTAGATAGAATTATCTTTACAGTGTATTACCGTTTTGTAAAACCAAATTGAGTATCCAGGTGTGCACTCTTTGCTGTTAAAATAATTTTCGTGTATCATAATTTGACGGCTTAAGTGTAACAAAAAAACATAAAACAAAATTGACGGCTTAAGGGTGTTTAAGGTCGGATTATCCTAATGAGTGACGGGTCATCTTTACAAAATTAGTGACACTTGCCATGAGCTCAACTTTATCCGATACAGATAGCATACATAGGCAATGAAGAACACCAGGGATTGAAATAATTTTAATTTCATTAAAAATTTGTAAAGACGACCAAAATGACGAACAAGGAGATTAAATCATCCGAGTTCCTCTTAAACCCGGCCTTCACTTCATAGTTAATACTGTCGTATCCCTTCCTCTATTTAATTCAAAGGGAAGAGATCAAAATTCCTCTGCCAAAAGCTGAACCATTTACAGTTAATCACCAGCACCAAAATCAACTTGTATCAAAAGCAGGTTTTCAAAATAGCTTATAAACTCACGCTTCCACGCATGTCCAATATGCCCAGAGCTGCAGCCACTTTACTCTCCATACCAACTTCTCAGTAGTCTTAAGAAGCTTTTAATTTGCTTGTACTCTATATATATCTATATATAATCAGCCACCGTCCCACTGTTGAAAATGTCGGGAACACGCGTCAGAAACCCAACTGCTGCTTCTGTCTGTCTTAACAGTTTCAGAGATCCATTACACAATGTGCTGCACTCTCTAAGTTCTGCATTGGTCTTCAAAAGGTAAGCTTAGCTTGTGTGATTCAGAACCTGGTGGAGCCTGTGTTTAAGCAGCTTTTTGCTCTTGTGAGTACCAAAAGCTCTTCGGCTTGCACTTTGGCCAAGCATGTCACTGGCAACCGAGAATTCGGACCAACTCTGTTACTTGCTGTGTTTGTGGGAACAGCAGGTTTGGGTTTTTTCTTGCTGGCCAAGTCTATTTGGACTGCAAACAAAGAATAGACCGGTCTGTGGTCCGAGAACTTTGATTCCCCTCTTAAATACCACATCTGTTCAAGTCCTTCTCCTTTCCATAGAATCCTGTCACACCTGCAATATGCATCAAGACCCACATTAGCTTCCCAACAATATACTTAGAACTATCTGTAACACATTTACATCCGAGTGTAAACGTAATCCGGTTTTGGAAAGAGTGGATTGCGTGCGCCCAATCCATATGTGATCCGGTTTGATAGAAACTTGAAGTCTCGATGAATGCAAATTTTATGAATACTATTAGGTATTCCTACTTGGTTTGGGTTGGTTTATAGAAAAATAGTACCAAGAGACTATAAAATAAGGCAAGTTGTTTTGAGAGTGACAATGTTTCATAGAAGATAATGATACTGTTGAAATAAGATATATTGCAGACATGGCCGATCTGTACATGTCACTTGTATTATTTTTTTTAGCAGATGAAGGAAACAGGTCTCACCTGCCAAACTCTACCACTTATATTAAACTGTACTTATCACAATGCTTCAATTAATGTGCAATGCAAATGATGATGATGTTGAATAAGAATCTTGATTTCATGAGGTCTACAGCAGAAACACTAATTGGAAAGTGATATATTAATCCCCACCCTCTGTGCTTATTTTAAAGATTAATGCTTTAAGTGAAATCAGCTTAACAGAAATGTGAAGAGTGAGTAGCAGAAAAACAATTGAAACATCTTTTCAACAAATCAAGAACCTGCAGCCTGGAGTCGATACATGTTCAACAAAAGTGATAGAACTGGTCCAGAAAGATTCTGGAGGTGCTCAATTACATTAAGCTAACCATGCCAATTACATCAATTGGTGCGTATTCAATTATGTATAATACACACACATATGTATGGAACTATGCAGCAAAGGTTTAGGTTGAGGCATAGTTTTAAAAAGATTATCAACGAAGTATTGCTACATGTACCGCATTTTTCAACCACATTGTGGTGGAGATCTCACTCAAAGAGAGATGAAACTCACTGGTGAAATGCGTATATAATTAACAAATTATTCTAAAACATTATGAGACATAAGATTACATGTGTTTGTGTGTGTGATGATGGTGATCACTACTTGGTCCTCATTTCAATAAACTAAATGAATGGAATATTCTACATTGTATGCAATAATTCATGTACAGCTCAAATAATAGGGAAACAGGAAACTTGTTGGAATTCTTACCAGGCAGGAGTGCGTCTCTTCTCTCTAGAATTCGAAGTTTGGGCAACATAATGATTAGAATTTGCAAGGTATTTGTAAGTTGGAGCAAAATATATCCTCCCTTCTTCCCACCCCTTAAATACTCTACCAGCTTGTTGCTCTATTCTTAGCTGCCAAAAGCAATCAAATCTACGCATAAGATTGAAACTGCCTTCCTCTATAAATGAAGTTAAAAAAAAATTAAAAAAATAAAAAATTCTTTCAGTAATTACAATCTTACCTGATCTTTCTCTAAAAGTGCTTGCCAATTTTGCTTCTGCAGAAGCTCATGTGTGTCGGCGCAAGCAGCTGCTAGCCGGTAATTTAAATCCCCAAGCCAAATAATCTTGCTGAACAGGAAAGTAGATTTGTAAGATAATTGACGCATAACAATAAACTTTTGTTGTGAGATGAAGAAAAATCAATAATATTCAGAAACGCTAATTCTGTTTTGCCAGTTATATGTGTCTAATGGTCTGATTTTCAATAAAAAATATTTAGTTATACAGGAGAGGAAAGACTTACTCATGGTCTAATATGCTATCAGGAGGAAGTGGTCGTGTTCTACAAGAGTGAGAAAACTTTGTTTTCTTTAAAATTTCAATGACATCTGAATTCCTTCTCATCTCATCCCCTTCTTTCTCACCAGAAGTTAAGTGAGCACAGACAAAGCAAAACGTTGTTTTATGCAATGTCATGCTTATCGATATGGAACCCTGTGAAAAAAAATAAAAATTACAACATTATAAAGCTTAATCTCAATGTAGCCATGCACCAACAGTCCAACACAATGTAGCCAGTAGCTAACCTTATTTCCAAGATATCCCATTATGCCTCGACCAACACACGAGACCTTCATGTTGCTAATGTGTCTGCAAAGATCAGCACGAACCCACACACACAAGAAAATTCCCACCATCTGCTTGCTCGCTGCTAAACAATAACGATGTCTTTGCATTAGACTACTATCCTGCATCCCCTGCCCCAATGGGGAGCTTGGTGAGCTTTCTCCACTAGTTGATGCGGGATTAAAATTCAGCAGTCTCTCGAAATCTGCAGTACTGAGCTCATCTTCTAAGGAAAGCAAGTCCGAGAAGCTGAGCCTTGGCATCATGTTGCCTTGCTGATCAAGATGATCATTATGGTTGGCATTATTGGAATTAGGAAGTCCAGGGTCATTCTTGTTAAGAGCATCTCGAATAAGGGAAAGCCACTTGTCAGCCGGCCCCTTGTCTTCCGCACCCAATACATTACCCGCGTTTAAAGGAACAATTTCTTGGAACCTATTAAGAACGATACGGCAAATTACAAATCAAATAGTCAGATACATTATGTTTTTTAAAACGTTGATGTCGCGTTACTAGAAAATACGCAGAATACCCGGTGCCCAAACATATAAGGAATGTTAGATTGGATCTAATAGTGTCATTATAGGCTGGACCACTATTAGTAGAGACTATTAAAGTATTAAACAGACTAAGTAAAAAACAGGAAAGCAGTCTAATTTGGGATACAAATGGGGAAAGACCATTACCCTAGAACGTAGATATCTGCAGGAGTTGGGGACCTAAGCCATTCCCTCAAATTCAAGTCCTTGTGTGGTGACTTGCCTCCAACATTCCATGTCCCCACGAACATCCTAAAACCAAACAAACAGATCCAAAAAAACACCATTTTGTTAGTTAAACTCCAAAAACTAAAAACTTGTCAAAAGAACCAATTTCAAAGCGAAACCGTGGAAAACTAGAACATAGATAGATACAAGTCATACAACTCGATCTCCAATTTCGGAAAGTGTTTTCGGAACAATCACAACACACATCAACAACTAGCAAGCCTTCACATTACGCGAACATAAACAAAAATTACCAATCAAGAAAGCTACATCGAGTATATATACGGGTATATATACTCCATCTATGAAACGTTAGGGTTTGGTTACCTGAGGTTGAGATTGTCGGTGACAGCTGCTGCCTCCGGTGCAAAACTTGGGCCGTAAGTTTCCTCCATCAACCACCCATCTTGAAAAACATTAAACAAAATAAAATTTGATCAATACCCTAATAACACTCAAAGCTCAAACCCCAAAACTGGAAAAAGCCTATCAACTTTCACAGAAAGGAAGGGGCAAGTGACTCCTAGTTAGAGTTCATGTTACTGCACCACATGAAACTCACACCCCCAGTTCCTCCACCGTTCACGTGGCAGACCCACAACCATTCTGGGTTCGAGTTGGGACAGTTCTCGAGAAAGAAAAAGAAACACAACCCACACACTCCACCGTACACGTGGCACACAACCACTCCCTCCCGGAGCCAAAGACCCAACTGGACGCAACTCACACCCAGACGGACTCATCTTCCGTCCAACTGGATCATCGCCGGCGGGGTAGTGAAATTACTGGGCATTTGCCACGTGGATGAACCGTGAAGTTTTACAGTGACCCTACACAGTTAGAATTCGTACCTGCAACATCGTCCGGTACGACGACGTACTGGTCCTGGTCCGAGCAACTCTTCCTCCTACTCTCAGTTGCATCTGACACAGTTCACAACAAACACCAAGTTCAGCAAACCAGTTATACCAGGCAAAAAACAACAGAAAACATTCCAAACAAAAAACCCGGTGACCGGAAAACTTACTTTTTACAGAGTAATCGGAATGAAACTCGTCGCCTCCGCTTGGTATGTTTAGCCATTTCTTCACTACTGCTCGCGGCCAAGAATTCTGCAAACAAACGTTACAGGTGTTTGGGTTCAGGCAGCTCGATATTCTCGACAGAACAAAAGCTTTAATGGAGATAAATTTCGTACCTTTGGGATATTTCCTCCGTTAGTCCGCATTGCTTTTTGTGGGTTCTGAAATCTGAATGGGATGGAAGAGAGTTTAACAAGTGTTCAAGGTTATCCGAATCTATCACAGAATAATGAGTATTTTGTCTATGAAACTGAGAAGAATATGATTTGTGGAAGTGAAAGTCGTCGAAAAACAAAGTGGGGTGCAAATCAAATACCAAGAGGGGGTTAAAGAAGCAGTATTTGTTAAGAGATTTTTGTTCGGGCAAGAGAAAACGAAATATCTAAGAGAGGGGCTTAAACAAGTGTTAAAATGGATCATTCACGGCAATATAAAAGACCCAGTTGCAGGGGAAGTGGAGACAGCTTAGGAATCAACGTAATCGAGCTGAAAATGGGAAAATTAAAATTGAAAATGTCTTATTTTGTGCTAAAGATATAATTAATGGGAGAAAACTGAATAGGCCAGGTTCATCCTTTTCAGTGAGGAATATTTTCTTTACAAGGCAACGCTGTTATAGCCTTTACAGAAGGGAAGACAGAGTGGAAGACCATGAATTAAACAAAGAACAATGGCAAGCAAAAAAGACTTGATCTTTATCATATCTTTAGCCAGAGATCAAAATCTAATTAACTATGTGAAAAAGGCTCCTTTTTGAGTTTCAGGGATATATTATACCTGTAAAAATGAAGATAGAAGCTTGAAGAACCAAACCCAGAATGGTCCTGGTTTCAGAAACTGAGGATTTGAGTTCTGAAATTGAGGCAGAAGGGTCTCAAGCTCTTGATCATGTGAGAAAACCCAACTGAGCAAATTGTGAAACAGATCAGAAACAGAAAAAGACAGGGCCTCACATAAATAGCGAGGCAATGGAACAGAGGGAATCATAAACACTGTATGACATTGCAGATTGGAAATGGAATGGACTCCTCTGGTCACCAAAACCAATAGTTACATGAAGTAAAACAAATTTGGTTTTCGGTTTTTGTAAGGTAAAACAATAGAGTGAGGGCACTAACCAGAATCGACGAGGGAGTGAAGGGACTGAAAAGAAAGAGAGGCTCAAAATCTCGTGCTTCTCTTTTTGTGGAGCTTTCGTTTTCGTTCAGGTAAAAGAGACAAGGAAGAAGCTCGATGTGGTCTTCTTTGCCTCTTTTGGTTGGCTGGAGAAGATGTTTGAGGAGAGAATGCAGAGGAAATTTTGGGGGCGTTCCTCGGAAAAGCAAAAAGGAACCAGTTTGCTTCTCAAACTTATAAACATTTAGAGAGAGAAAAAGGCAAGTCACAGAGATTTTAGTGAGAGAGAGAAAGAGGGGGGAGGGGTGTTGAACTTTGAAGTCCAACTTTACAGGCACACTTTAGGTCTTTAGTCACTGTAGAGATTTAGAGGAATGGAGTTACCATGCTCGGTGAGATTTGTGTAACTAAATTCCAGTAATGGAGAATTTGACTCTGTTTACCATCCAGGGATTTACTTAGAATCTTTTTTTTGCTATTTTTTCGGGATGAAATTGCCACATGGGGTCTTTTAAGTTACTATTACCTTTGTCATCTTTTGTTCAATATATATGGCAAAATATATATGGTCACTTTGGTACTTGAAACTAGGGAATCTTTGGTAATATCATGTGGGGTGCCAATTAGTCCATGATTTTTCTTAGATTTGCCATTTTTTCAAGATGAAAAGTCAACCCAGTTTGCACTGGAGAGTTGTCATCAAGGCAATTTTCAGATTTCTTTGTTAAAGAAAAGGAAATAAGAAGAAGTTTACGAGAGAGATTCATATTTTATTTTTAAACATATAGCTTCAAGTGTGTTTAGTAATGTCGTTGAGCAAAGAGAGTTCCGTCGATCACCACTTCAACTATCTTTTTGTCTCATCTTCTCTACTGGTAGGTTAAAATATAGTTCATGACCAATCGTTTCGGGTCAAAACTATTTTAAAATTCTCGTGTCTCTTTGTAGCTTAAGAGAACAAAAGTTATAGGTTAAGGACTCATAACTGATTTTAGATTTAAACAAGAGCATCAAGCATAGAGAGTTTATGTCCACCACCGGTCTGATTATCTTAATCAAAGTTTTCTTTTTCTAGTAAGTTAATATTTGAAGTGTATATGTAAATCATTCTAACAAAAAAGTAACTGTAATTAAAAATATAAAATACTAAATAGTAATGAGTTTGATGAACGCATTGGCCAAAGTATTTTGAGCACTCCATCTCTGTTCTGCCCAAGAGATCCATAATTTAGATTCTATATTCACATTCAATGCTTATGTAAATCTGTAATTGATGGGGTAAAAACCTGCATCAGATGCAGCAGAGTTCATATTGAGCAAGATGCATAAACAATTAAAAGAATGGTCAAATTGGTTAAGGGTCTGTGCACCTCTTCCCAGAGCTCAGTCTTGTGCGCTTTGTTTGGGTTGCCTGCAACTATTAACCCTGCTCCAGTAGAGACCGTCGTGTCCTTTTCTGGGTCCACTCGTAACTCTATGTCATGACATACAAACTCGGACTAGGAGCACCATCTGGTAGAACAATCAAGAGAGAAGTTTATGTACTGAATTCTCATATATGGAGTCTGATCGGATAAGCTTTTAGTTTCTGTTGCATTCTTTAACTTCTAACAATTTCATTGAAGATTCAAAATGCGCATAATGGACGTTGTACATGAGTTCTTTTGTTAGAGAAGGTAAACACATTTCCTACTGTTAGAGTTTACTTTTATAACCATACGAGGTCGTGTTCTATGTTAATAAGGAAAATACTTGCGTTGTGTCCGACCCAGTCTGGACGCATTAGTCCGGATTTTCTCTTATTTTCTCTTATTTGCATACTTTTACTATTGTAAATCATAATCTTAATCGTTCAAAAGTTGAATTAACTAATAAAAAGATCACCTCTACAAAAATCAATGTAAACAAAAATCGTTTGCTAAGCCGAATGTATCAAACAAAGGAACGGCTTATCATGAGATTGCTTACTTTCACCAAAATCGTCGATTTGTTTATTGCAATCAGTTAAGCACACAAAATTTTTTAAAATTGATTTCTTGTAAAGGTGATCTTTATTGGTTAATTTAACTTTTAAACGGTTAAAATTATGATTTATATTAACAAAAATATGTAAATAAGAAAGAGTCCGGACAACTGCGTCCAGACTAGGTCGGATGCAAGTTTTTTCCTGTTAATAATAGATTTACAGATGCATAAGTGGAAATCCATGATTTTCTACAACCAGGAAGTCCAACAACCTCTAAACAATAATACATGCACCGCATAAATGATTTTGAACTAATCACAATAACAATTCTATCAATTCGAAATAAATAATGGTTTCTTTCCATTGCCGATTTTAATCTAATTCTTTACAAAAAATTAATTTATTTGTTGTTGTCGTCTTTGTTTTTGTTTTCTCTGCTTTTGGAAATAGTATCTCACATTTGTTAGCACAATAAAGTAAGTAAAAGGTTAATGGGCCAAAAAACAAGACGAGCCATGTAAATATTCTTTTTGATAGAATTCATATCATTTTCTTAAAGGCTTTTTATGTTGACAGATTAATTTGTGTATGGAGATCATAAACCGTTTCCTCATCTCTGACCACTAAGAATATATTAGGATTTAACTGTAATTAGCCTCGATAGGATATGAACCTGGGTATAGGAGTTTCACATTTAACTTGACCGCATGTGATACTTGACATGTTTATATCCTACAAAAGATTGAAAGCTCAATCGTATCAACAAAAAAAAGATTGAAAGCTCAATCTAAACCTCTCATTGATGAGGAATTAAACAACCAGGTATGTTACAAAAGATCGAAAGCTCAATCTTAACGTCACATTGATGAACATCCACATGGATGTGTTGTTTCAGTGTTATGTCAATTATCCTTGAAGTAGAGCAAATACTTATTTAATGGCTAGGAGAAGAAGCAGTACACCTCATCCTGATCTTTGTAAAAGTCTAATTTGTCGAAAATCGAGTTTTTCTCCATCTCCAAAACAAGTTCCGACCGAATTGGACCCAGAGATATAAGGGGTGCAATAAACGTGCTAATATAAATCGAGGATTAAGAGGATAGGGATCGAGAGACAGCTAGAAATGACCCAAGTCCAAATTTTGATATGATATTTGAAATTTCTATATATATACAGTACATATGTATGAGTACGTATTCGATGTATATATACACATACACACGTACACGGACACAATACAACATGGATCAAGCACTCGATGTTCTTCTTTCTCATTCACTTTCTGGTTTCTAATCTTTTTATGCATGTAGACAGTTGGATGACGGAAGCATCGATCTGCAAGAACAGAGGCTCGAGCAGCAACTGGTTAATTAGCAGTTTGAGGTAATTAAATCCATATAAGAAAAGAAAGAGGAATCAAATTGTTTCCTAAATGAAAAGAAGTTTTTGGTAATTTGATTCCAAATAGAAGAAAAAACAACAACAGTAATATGTAACTTGCAGCTCAAGAATCGAGAGGGAGTAGAAATGTAGAATGATTACAGACTGACATCCAATAAATAAAATGGTGGCTACAACTACAAGCGGTAAAAGTCTAATAACTAGCTGATGTGACAAAAATATATAGTAAGAACCAGAGAGCAGTGAATACTGATAGTGATAATAACTTAATAAGTACTTCCATTTCATAACGAGGTGCAGCAGCTACGCCAATCTAACAACTAATCTTGTTTGTTAGTACAAGAAGTATAACGTTGCCAGGTTTCATACATGGTAGTAGTCCACCAACCTGGTCTTAATTTGTTCGTTTTCTGAAACATACACCAGCAGCAACAATATTAATTCAGGAGCACAACGCAAGCGAAACAGCTACGCAATTGATCAGTTACGTTAAACTTTTCATCTTGGATTTTCAAGTCGATCGAGGCATAAATGAATCACATTTGGTTGCTGGTGTTTGTCAATGGAGAGGCGTCATCTTCGAACTTCTTTGCAGTAACGTACTGCTGAGGACATATCCAACTGTATTACTGTACTGTAGTAAACTTCGAACTTCTCCCGTCGAGTTAATTGAACTTGGGACTAAATACGCCATTCCAGAATTTCAATCAAAAAAAAATTTCAATGCCTAATTACAACACACGGCAGCACAGCAGCAGTGTCAAAATGGTCCTCGACTAAACTATATATGAGAGCCCAAAAAGTTGTATAGGCAGCTTGTATTAACCCAACACTCGGCCAGATCCTTTTGTTGCCAAGTGAATCACGTCCCACTTTTCCACTTAATCGGTAAATTACCCCAAGTAAAACCCTTACTAATTATCTACGTAATCGGGTATTAGTGCACGTTTTAGGGCGTTTTCCGTACAGCTTGCTACTAATTACCCACAATGACAAGAGCTTCATTAGTAAAATCGACCAAATTAATTTGTGTTTAAACACGTGCCGGTGCCTTAATGCACAAGTCAAGGTTAGCTTGACAACATTGATCATCCAAGATTAGGCAAAAATCCGTAGTAATCCAAATGAAAATTATATAATTAGAGGTGGATTAAGGGCCCTAATCTAGCCTGTGCCCCGGATATAAACAAACAGAAGCTAATACCGTATGGAATAGTTTAAGCTCTATAATTATAATTAACTTTGTAGCCAATGCCTTTGAGCAAGGTGTCCCGGAAGAGTTAAAAGTTGGGGCTCTGTGGCCTTCACACAGTGGCTGAGAAAAGATTCGATAATCAAGCCTAGAAACCTAACCCAATATGCTGCTGGAATGGAATTCAGTTTTAAAATGATATTGGCTTGGTCAAGTTCACCTTAAGCGAGGCATAGATGGGTGCTCTCTTGATGTCATCAGCTTGAACTTTTTCTTCTACATTACATTGTTTTTCTTTTGGAACTTGTTTTTACAGGAAGAATAATCTGATCCAAATTGGAAGATAATGAATGAAGCTAGCTAGCCAGTTTAGTTTGTTTCGATTCCCATGTATAATTAGATATGACTTATTGGACAATCCTTATGGTTAATCATAGTTTGTATATTTTCAATAAAGATCAAACTGTACATATCGTATTGTTAAAGAAATCAAATGGCAAATACATACATACTTCACCGTCGTACGTATTTATTTTGTGGCAAATATTACTACCACATTTGTGAAACTATTATCATCAACATCAATAATAAGAATTAATTATATCAAGGCCGCTATACACTGAAGAAATTCGCCTCCCGAAACACATATATACTCTTTATTGTGATCGGACATATAATTTGACGAACTAATTACAAGCATATACATTGTGCATTGTGACAAAGCACTAAGCCATATAAGTCCATATATATGAATTGATCTTTGTAAATGCTGACCTTTGTATTGTCTTATTAACGAGATTTTCTTGTGCATGACAGTAACTTAAATCTGTATTTCTACGTAATAAAACAGTAGTCCTATACGTCGCCATCCATTTCTGATGTGAAGAAATCTTTGAGATCTAAATTACAATATTTCAGCCGAAAAAGAGGAATTAAATATAATACTGAGGGAGTGAGGGCCTCTGTATATATATATACAGTTTGATTTACTGGACACGTAGTCTAAATTTTACACACGACGAACACCTTTTTGACGAGCGCAATAGCAGCAAAGCCCTCAGCATTATTCAGAAGCAGGCAGGCAGAGTCGTATATAATCTGAGATGGAGATCGAGTACAGCCAATTAGTTAGTCCCGGTGTTTATCCTTAATTAGAACCTTCCATATGATCGATCTCTGTTGTGATTGTATGAAGCAACTTTCGGGGATTTGGGGACAAATGCCTCCAAATTACGCGATGTTAACAAACAATAATTACCAAGATAAGCATGCATGATGATAAGAAAGCTTAGGTCATGAGGTTTACATTTTACTTTAATTTGCTTTTACTTCTATTGGTAACTAGCTGGTATATAGCTTAGTTATATATGTATGCTTACGTTATTAGACTCAGCCAGCTGTTTACATATATTACTATGAATTTTGTTTTATACCAGAACTATGAAAAATTAGTGTACATTAACTAATTCACGAAATATTTTTTTTGAAGAACTTAAGAAATGAATCACTAAAATTACAAGTAGAAAGAGAAAAACGAACGATCAATAAGTCGCTTTGTTAGCTTACGCGCGCCTAAACATGATAAGAAGAACTACCGAAAGAAGCAAAGGTTTAAGCCGACGTGGTACCACTAAGTGTGTGTTTAATAGAATTAATCTGATGATTAGAAGGTTCTAATTAAGTTGAGACTAACCATACTTAGGTTGCAGTAGCCAAAAAAGTGGTGTCGATCAATTGAGGGTACCCAAAATCCCAAACGGTCAAGACGTTAGTTTATTAGGGTTTTGCTTTCTTAATGGAGGAATCACAAGGGTACGGTCTAGAGTTTTCTAGATGTCCCAAGTTTCTATTTCGTCTCTCCTACTTGGGGACTCGAAATAGTTGGATGGATGAGGAAAACTTCAAAGCTTTTTTTTTTTGATAGGAAACTTCAAAGCTTTACTACCATCGATCTGCATGCTTACGGACGTTGATATGTACGAGTAGTACCCTTTTTGTTTCCCATTTTGGGTTCTAACAAAGAAAGAGGTAAAATTAGAAAATGGATGACAATGATCGACTAGCTAGATTTTGTAGTCGAGATATGATCCATTGAATATTTGATCGAAAATTGGAATTGGAGTACCCGAACACCTTGTGTCCGATTGACTTGTCAAAAAGACATTCCTAAACATTGATGTTTAACTAGCTACAATGATAGATTAAAGATGACATAATATCAACCCCTCATGAACGATCGTACATAAAGTTCTTGTAACAGCTCGTACCCATAATTTTGATGGTTAATTAGGTTAATTGGTATTATTTAAAGACAAATTGAGAAAAGTGGGCACAATAACCAAACACCTGGTATGAAAATTAGTGAGAAATTTGTTTTCCTATGTATATAAGAAAATACATTAAAAAGACTAAAGAACCAATTTTCTTCCCATCAACTAGACGAGATCTTAGTTTAGGTGAAGCTAGTTTCTTGGCCATGGAGAGGATCGTATCGATCACAATGCAACGGAAAGTGGATTAGTTAATAATCAGCACAACTAGAAATAATAAGCCGACCAAATTAACATAATGGCTCAGTGCTCGCATTATTAGAGTTCAGTGCTCTAATCATTAGCCTCACGAGCTAATTATACACATTCGGGGTCAGCTAACTAACATGCATGCATGTAGTTTATATCAATCTCAACTAGCTAGTCACGTCTAAATTAGTGTACTTTGAGCTCGATTACCATATATATATATATATGGGCAAAAGATGGAATACGCCCCCAGTCCCCATACGCCAAAATTGATCCAGCCATGTGGCTTCAGCATATCCACCCTTCGTCAGTAGTAAAAAATTTCTGTTAAGGACATATATGACAAATCCCACAATTACATCATGAAAAATATTCAATATTTCTGGCTTTTTGCGTCCTGTCTCCAACTAAGCTTGCAACAATTATATATAGAATCCCAGCTGCAATGAACTCAAGTACTTTGAGTGATTCAATCTCTTTTTGTCTGTTCCTTTCTAACAGCCTCAATAATCACTGAAGAAATGAAGGGAATAAGTTATTGGTTTGTTATATAGCTCTTCAAGTCATGATTGTGTTTTTGCAACAGACTTCTTTCGCCGCATAGAGACGCCTTCTAACCTTTAAGCCATGCTCCTCCTCTTATTTCCTCCAAACTTCCTCCTCGGAGGGGAATGATTCTCTTTGGCTAACGGTGTTGGCTTTCGGAGCTCTTCGCCGCGCTTCACGATTTTGACCGGGCCGATGAGGAGGATTTGAGGAACAGGAGCCTTCTGCAATGGGGAGGCGGAGGCTGTGGTGTTGTTGACTTGTTGGGACGGGCCGGCTTGTGTTGTTGTCGGTCTGGGGACTGGCGGCCGAAGAGAGAGAGAGAGAGAGAGAGAGGCTAGAGAGGAGGTCTGGGTTAGGGGTTAAGTACGTGAGAGAGAGAGAGAGGCAGAGAGGCTGTTAAGAGTCTGAGAGAGAGAGAGAGAGAGGCTGTGGGGTTAAGGGTCTAAGAGAAGAGAGAGAGGGGTTGTGGGGTGAGGATTTTTTGCGATCTGACATAAATGACCTTAAAATTTAACTGTAAAAATGATATTTACTGTAATCGTAGTTAATTATTAATTTTACTTATTTACCCTTTAGTTTTAAATTAGATGGCTGATATAATGCCACGTGGCAAGGCCCTACTTCGTTGTACACTACGCCCGTGTATTTCAGCGCTTTCCATATATATGGGCCACTATCATAACATGCAAATCCGGATCCCCGTCATGATTCATATATATATATATATATACACGATCTTTAAATTTGATAAATTTTGTAAAATGATCTATGCATTAGGTTCTACAAACTGAACGGTAAAGATGTGAAAATATGACAAAAAAATGAGTCAAATATGAAACTTCACACTTTAATTTCAAAACGAAAGTTTACTATTCTGAATAGAACCCTGCTCTGTGTGTGTATATATATATATATATATATTTATATATATCCATAGTTAAGTGTTCATATGGGGCTCATTAGATGTTCGTAATAGAGATTATTAGTAGCAACTTACAAATAATATAGAAGCCGGATGCATTATTGACTTTATACAACAATATCATTACTCTCATCAACAAATTCATTACTCTTGTGTTATTGTATATCACACATTCAGTACGTATGTAGTAGTTAGTAGACCTAGAATCTGAATACAACTACTTAATTGTGATAGCATAAATAGAGAATTCATTTAAGAATTCATTTATCGTTTTGAGTTTATGGTTTAGTCTTCAAACCGCGGTGTTCTTCATCCCACCCTTCTGACTTAAACTACTCCATAAAACAGACTCAAGTATATACGCAAAAGTTCTTATTTGTATACCAGATATATACGTACGTACAATGGCGAAAATATCTGCTGGCTTCAAATTTCAATTATGCTAGGAATGCTTAAGCAGGTGGCTTTATAATTAATCGCATGGTTTTTAAGCTGAAATCAACAGATCATTCCATTTGAAACTAGCTACTTTCAACAACTATCGCATTAGCTTGAATAATTGTCCCTTAAGCAACTTAACTAATCAGGATTATTGTTTCGTACGATCTCTTATAATCATATAAAGAATTGCGCCGACCACTTTACGATGAAATTCCAAAGTCCCTTCCATTTGTTAACGTCGATCTCTTGCTCTGATACAGCTAGCCTAGCCTCTTCTTCTTCTTCCTCATTTCTTTTTTCTCAGCTGGTTGCTTTAGGTTGCTGTTGAAGCTAGAATGGACAGCAAAAACATGATTCACGTCGTCGCAATACGATTCATAACTTGGAGGCATGCATTAGTAAATTAGACCACTAATTAAAGTAGCTCTCATGAATTAATCATCACTTCAAATTCAAGGGTCCTGCGCCTCCTGCCAATATGCTAGAAGAAGAAAGAAGAAGACGATTAAGTTAGTCGGTTCATATTATTTAGTTGACGACATTATAAGCAACACTCGAAGGAGTCGAAGCACTAGAAAGTTTATGCATATCATAAGCAACGATTCTGTCACGCATGAAAGATTCAGATATTGGACCATTGAACAGAGTAGTGAATATTATTGTTCTGGACAATCTATTCGTTTCAAGTATATAATTTACTCAGAGATCATGTAATCTGAAATGAGACCTATGAAGTCAGTCTTCGATCATGAGTAATGTTCATGATTAGAATCAGTGCTGATGTTTGATAATTTCTCCTTCAATAACATATTTTCATGATTGATCAACAGCGATGGCACAAATAGACTGATGGCCCTAATAATAGAGAAAAATATCGATCGTTTAAAACAGTTTTTAAAAAAATTGGCTGCTATTTCAGTGGTTGAAGTGCATCACAACATTTTGCTTTTGAATTAGGTTTTATATATATAAAATTCCCAAGAACATGGAGTCCATTGCATTTGAATTGAAAACTTAAAACAGCGTTGTTCGTTGCATTTGAATTGACAATTCTCATCCCCAATTTAAACTACTCCATAACACTGTCGTGAAGCTGCAAAACTTTTCTGTTTCTATTATGTACGTACTCTAATGGAGATTAATATATAAGGGCTTCAAAGTGATCGACGATCCATTATAGAAGGCCTGCTCTAATGAACGTTAATTTCACATGGTTTGTAAGCTGAATTGGATCGTTTTCTTTGGAACTTCTTTCAACAACAAGCGCATTAGCGTAAACAATTGGTTTAAGCATGTTAATTAATCAGGATTGTGGCTTCCTACGATTTCTTACAATCTCATTAAGGAATTTTCTGTAGCATCACCGACCAGTACTAGTACTTTACGAAGAAACTGATATGTCCCTTCCATTTGTAAACATCTGTGTTGCAATCAAACACAATCATAGATCTATTCTCTATTGATTCTCAGGTTACTTTTTGTTGGTGTTCAGAAGAGAACGGACAGCAGAAACATGATTCACGTAGTCGCAATATGACTAGTTAAGAACTTGGAGGCAATGCATTAGTAAATTCGACCACTGATTAAAGTACTTCTCATAAATTGTTTATCACTTCAGATTCAGTGGTCGTGCCAGTATTCTATAAGCAGAAGAAGATTAAGTTAAGTCAGATCATATTTTAATCGACGATTGAGTAACTCAGAACGCTAGAAACTTCCTATGTATCATGAGCAATATTGATAAAGCCCTCAATAATTTTGCATTCAAATATATTTGGACTGTATGCAGTACGTTGTGAAGTCATGGCTGACCAAACCTCAACTATATATAGTAAACCTGTTGCATCGATCTTAATAGTAACGTCTTCTGTCAATCATCAATAGAATAGTGATTTCTCATTGGTTTGGACCACCTTAATTATCGTTTTAATTTTGTAGTCGAGATATGTCATTCGAATAGAAACTTGCTTATGATTCTCGTTATCTCATGGAAATGCTTATTAAGTCATTCCGTATATCCGAGTTCTGATCACAACGGATGCTGAATTCCTGTTGTAACTTGTTAGTGTAGCTCAGTAGCTGAGAATTTCACCTCCACTCACCGACGAGGTTCACTTTGGCAATCTGCCGGTGTAACCCCATTATGGTTAATTAGTTTAGCTGAAAAAGTTTTGAGAATGCTTGAAGAGTTCCAAATTAGAGGCAAATGTGGTGGTTATTAAGCAGAGAATTATATACCAACAAGTAAAATGGATCCCATCCACCCTGCAGGAGGAAAACTATACTTTCAAAAAGAATACTGATGCTGCCACTGATGATATTAGCATTGAGGTTTGGAATTTTAAAGGTGAACTAATGAGGTCTAGTCTAGTACATAATTTTTTTTTGGGGGTATAACTATGCAAAAATGTAGTACGGGATGAGCTGAATAAGTATTACATAGCAAATTACCATCAAACTTGTGCTGCTGTGCAATGAAATGGTTAAAAAAGGAGAGCCAAATTAACACTTCAAAACTTCAGTTATCCAAAGCTCGGGTGGACTTAACGAAGTCAAACATATACATTTGCAAGAACAAAAACAACATATACTTGGTTTTTTTTTTTTTTTTTAAATCATTCCAAGGCTTGAGCCAACCAAGCTTGCACTTGGCTCCGCGCTGGGTCTTGGGAATATAGAAAGGGGATGGGATCGAGTTTTAGAACTGGGGAATATAGAAATGGGAAATCCTCATTCATCTAGAGAGTGAACTTAAGGGTAGTAGGGTACCTAGCTATGATGGTATTAACGTTACCATTCTTTCATCATTGAAACCGACTCTTTTCAGCCAGTGCACTTGATCGATGATGCTGCGCAGCCAGCAAGTCATGGCAGCAGAGGTTGCACGGTGAGCCGTGGCTTTGGGTCTTGATGTTTTGGGCCTTGGGCGTCTAGTTTATTTTTAGTTTGCCTTTGCTAATCTAAGATTGGAAGAGGGCCGGCCAACTATACAGGTTCCTTTCACTATTCTGATCATTTCTGTTTGGTAATATTTAAGTATCATTTCTTTACTTTTCACTTTACTGAAAAGTGAAAATGCTCAATTTAAACCACGGTGAGATACTATATAAGCAACGTAACTCAAGTCGATCTCAATGAATTTTGGGTACGTAGCGAGTAATGTACCAAAGGAATAGGTGAGATTGGATTCGCCTCCACTTGGAAAAATGAAAAATATGAAATCCACTCGTTTCGTGGAAGGCGGGAAGGGGTTTCTGTTTCATTGTACAAATTTGAATGGCCTTATATTTGAAAGAAAAAAAAACAACAATTTTCAAAGACGGACTTGCCCACACAAACTCACAGTTTCTATTGTTTTTTTTTTTGGGAACATAATTAAACACACAGTTTAGTAGTTAAAAGTTTGAGACTTGTAGAAGAGTAGTCAAATTAACACGCCAAACACAAGCTCCTAGCTTAGTTAGCTAAGCTACTTCGAAAGGCTGCTTGAATTGAATGATACATTCTTTTCAAAGATGTCTAATTTCTTTTGGTCATTGGGAAAAATGGGACTTCTCATGTTATTTTTCTGTAAACAATTCCTTAGATAAACATATGGTCATCTCTATATACTACTTTTTTGTACTCTAAAGATTTCATAGGAACTTTAGTTTAGTTGTTTTCGCATACTTCCAGAGTTCCAGTTCTTATAGATCTGTGTTTTCAGACTGTTAATAAGAAGATATCAACCGCAAAGTAAAGATTTAAAACACTAATCACTATGTTCATTGTTGAGAAAATATTAATCTATCTTGAAAGGATTACTGTAGATTTCCCATAGTATTGGGCAAAAAGTAACTTGAGAGATTGTACGTAAAGAGTTTTTGCAATAAGGTTATAAATGTATCAATCAATACAAAGGGTATGCAAAGGCCAAAGAAACACCCTAAACTTTGTACATAGCCTGGAAAAGTTCTAGAAAAAATCATTAGTGGTTTCCCTACTTTTTTTTTTTTTTTTTCTCATATGAACTCCACTGCAACCACAATGTGAAGAAGAAATGAAAATTGTGAAATACTTCAATAAAACGGGAATTCAAATACAAACCATATGTATGGTGAAGAAGTTTGTCATTCTTTGTATATGATATATGTTCATCACGTACGGTGTCCATGTTTTGCAGTTGTTGGAGCAAAATACCCATGCATTTTGGGTTGTAATAGAACTTATAACAGAACAGGCTGTAGTCTTATAACGAATGATTAATTGCAATGAGAAAAAAAGGTTGAGTTAGTCGGGGGATCGAGTTAAAGTTGATATGATAATAAGCAAATTTGCTAGTTGAGGAAACAAGGTTAAGAAATTTTGTTTTGGTTTGCAACGAAAAACAAAGTTATCTATTGAGTTATTGGGGGAAAGCTGAAGTAGAACTGTAAGCAAAATTTTCTAAGCAAGGAGGAATGATAAAATAGCAACTATAAGCAAGATCTTTTTGCTAGTCAAAGAGATAAAACTAAGAAAATGTGATTTGAGCTAACAGAATGGGTGAAATTGTGGAGAATTATTTAGGTTTATTTGGAGGTATTAATTAATGAGTTAAGAGGAACTTAGGGTGAAAGTATAAGCAAAACTATTACAAGCCAAAGTTACCTGAGAAAATGATGCCGTGTAAATTTTGGCACAATTAGAAGAGAAGATTCATAGCAAAAGTATATCAATGTTATACTTGCTACAACGTTTGTAGGTTCTTCAATCACCCAATAGGCCAATATGCTTGTGCTAACATAAATCATTACAGGAAGAAAAAGAAAGGATGAGGAAGATCCAACATGTATCAAATCAATGCAACCTATTTAAGTTAAATAACAGAATCATGGTTACAGCGATGATCATTTGGTCCTATGATAATATGATAATCATTTTGTGACCACTGGCAACAAAGTAAGAAATCAGAGAATCAGATTTTGGTGCCATACTCCCAAACAACAACTTCAATTCGTTATTCTCTATAGGCGTCAGGTTGAGATGAGATCCATGTCCAATTACATCATTCTGATCATACTATTTGACCTCATCATAACACCGGAATCTTGGAAGCACCAGCAACTGCCGCAGCTACATGAACGTACTGGAGAACTAAACTCAGCATTCGTGATCATCGATCATCATATGCCTTCTCATAAGAGTGATCAGACCCCCCAACGCTTGTCCCTGACTAAACTCCAGCCTGCATATGGAACACTTGTGCTTATTCGTCTTGCTTTTGCCCAGTTCGGTCTCACTTTGAGGGTCTTGATCGATCACTACTCGTTAACGATTTAACTTTCTCGGCCGCTAGCTTGTCGCATGCAGCTTGCTTTGTGCCCCCCCTAAGAGCTTGAAACGACGTCAATTGGCGTGTGCAGGTTTTACACTCGAACAGGTGGTTTGGGGAGGATGATCAGCATCTCTTGAAGTTGGTCTCAAACCTGCATGATATATAGCAGCATAAGAGTTTTTGCCATGTCTATGCCAACAACCTCTTCTCTCATTCTCTTCATGATTAATAGGCAGATTGAGCAAAGAAATAATATGCAGAATGAAAGCCGGTCTTCAGGTTCAACTGTTCAAATGACTTGGTGATCATATGTTCTAATGACTACTGTATTATCTTTCTCTTCTCTTGTCCAGTCCTCGATCAGCAGCTAGCCTTTAAATTTCATCCTGGCAAGTAACCGGAAGCAAGGAAGTTGTATATATATACGTTTTTTTTTTTTGAAAAGGAGTATATATACGTTGGATTTTAGCTTATTAGCTTATTAGGTTTCAAAGAGGTAAGCAAGTATTAGGCTATTAGCTATTCTTTTCTTATATTTTACCTCGTCTTTTATCTCTTTCTTAATATAAGATTTAAGAAACCCAATCTAAGTTCTTATAACGTGTTTTCCGTGTGCCCTATGGTGATTTCAAAGTTCTAATTTCTAAGATTATATTGTTCACACAGGGGCGCAGTTATGTACCAAAAGGGCTATTTAATTTGGATCTAATCCCCCAACTAAAAACACTAAAAGCTTTGGAATTCATGAAAAAATTATGCAACCAAATCAATTTTATAGACCATTACAATGTTGATAGACTGGTTCCACTACTGTGTTCACATATTTTGATATATAATACTATAATGCCTACCAGCCAGTTATACTACCATGCATGATAATTAATTTATTTTCAGAATTAATTCTACCCAACTTGATTGTGATCATAAGTAAGTACGTTGTTTGTATATGATCACGAAAGATAGGTCGGGCACTCGGGCATGTTATTTTGACTTGATATTTTGATTACTGCATTGGTGATCCATCATGTTGTGCATCGAGCTAGCGTGAATATGTGAAATCTAATAATTTGAAAGGAAGTGATCGATGAATGAAATATGAGGGTTGTATATGTTGATTTCTTGTCATATTAGTTACCACATAAATTGAGAAACAAAAAATGGTTCACATACATAATTTTATTCTGAAATATAAAATATAATTTAGTAGTTGGAGTTGTTTTTTTTATGTCTTTGCAGATCTAGATCTGGAAAACGTTGGAAGAAGGCTGATTAAAAAGGTTTTAGGTGTTCAGTATTTATTTGAATGGACTTCTTACCTGAAACATCTAGAATACAATCAAACACACACTGCACTAGTGTACTTCGAGCTGCATATAATATGCCACAGTTCTATGGCAAACAAAAGCTTAATCAACTGTATGTATATATCTGTATGTATATATCTTTGTGGTAATTATATTTTATATTCCTTAATAACTTGTACGTTTTCTATGTGCTTTTTGCAAGATTTCAAAGTTCCATGCATCCATGTTTCATACCATTTGATATCACCATGTCACTTTGTTCTCATACGGTCTAATACCTAGGGCTGGGTATTTAGTACCGGAATTCTGATCCCATCTCAAAAGTTAGCGGGACGGGACGGGATGGGATGGGTTTTGAAAATGGCAATCCCGTCCCATTATGGTAATGTTGAAACGGGACAGGACAAGATCATGATTATCCCAAAAAATCCCTTCTCGTCCTGTAATATTAGAATACTTGATTTTATTCATTTTATACTTGATTTTTTAGGTTGCATGGTGTTACAATACACTCAACCACACTCAATTTGGTCTAAAACAATACTTTTAATTTCATTCATGTTTTTTTTTTGCTTGTGTGATTTTGGATATTTTTAGTTGTTGTTTGAGGGTTAATTTTTAATGTGGGATGTTTAGTACTTTTAAAGTGGGATGTAATTTAGCACCTATGCACCTATGTTCTTGTTGATTTTAGTACTTTTAATTTCATCAATGTTCTTTTTTTTGCTTGTGTGATTTTGGATATTTTTTTTTCATTAATTTCATTAATGTTGTTTGAGGGTTAATTTGTCAAGATCGGGACGTACGAGACAGATTTTTAAAAACGTCTTCCCGTCCCGTCCCATTCTTTTATTTTCGGGACGGGACGGGATTCACCAAATCCCGGCCCATCCCGTCTCGTGCCCAGCCCTACTAATACCATCAATATCATGAACTTACTTATGGAAAAAGCTCATCCTACGTCAGGTAGATCATGTTAAACATACTGATACTAGTAATATTTAAATTATAGAAAATTTCACTAAAGTCACTTTCGCAACATTTTTTGTAACACAAGTCCACCTTATTATTTTTACCCATATAAGTCCATTTTTAAACCTAAACCTGTCATTTTATATTTACGATGTTCCTAAAATACCCTATTTCCCTGCAAATCAATTTTTCTCTCTTCTTCTCTCTCTCTCTCTCTCTCTCTCTCTCTCTCTCTCTCTCTCTCTCTCTCTCTTCGTGTTCCTCCACCCTCTCTTCTCCCGTCTCGAATATCCGGCCATGGCAGCGTCTCAAGCCAACACCAGCTCGACGACGATGGGTCGGCACCGCTTGATAGATAACGAGGAAGCAGGCTCAACCTCGACGTCGCCAGATCGATGACAAAGCCTTGACCTCGACCTCGACGCTGCTGGCTCGACGACGACGCCTCGACCTCGATGTCGCCAGATCGACGACGACGCCTTGACCTCGACCTCGACGCTGCCGGCTCGACGACGACGCCTCGACCTCAACGTCGCTCCTTGACCTCGACGTCTATTGCGTCCAATTCCATCGATGACAACTTCTGATTTGACCTCGATGGGATCTCTGAAACCAGATGGCTCGCCGGCTCATCCCGTGGCTCGTCTAGTCGTTGACGGCTATGATCGCCTTCCGTCGGTGATTCGAGATCCGTACTGCTTGGACGCCGCTGCTGACTCGATGACAAGTCCTGGACGACGCCGCTTCAAAGATGTCGCCTGGAGGTGACTGTTCTGGTAAAATTCTGAGTGTAAATTTGCTACAATTCGTTTCTTTGGTTTTGAGAAAATATAAACAAAGATTAGGATGATGTTTTCTGTTAATTTGATAGTGAGTGTGAGAAATCATGCACAGAATCATGTTCTAATAATGTAGGAGATGAATCAAATGAGATTCATAAGTATGTTTCGGCCTCATTGTATGATAATATATTTTGAACAATGCGATAGTACATTTTCATCATTGTGATAGTATATTTTCCCCACTGTGGTTGTCTATTTTTGACACATTGGTAATAGCTTTCATTATGCTTGGTAGTAGATTTTGTTGCCGAAAACATTAGCTATTGGTTTTGTTTGGAGGTAATAGTTTTTGTTGATTGTGGTAGTAGTTTTTGTTGATGGTGGTAGTAGCTTTTGTTACTTGCGGTAGTAGTTTTTGTTGCTGACGACAGTATCTTTTATGACTTCGTTAGAGCTCATTGGAAATCTCTTTGTAGTAACTTTTGTAACTAGGGGTAGTAGCTTTTATAGTTGGTGATAGTAGCTTTTTTTGTTGGTGACAGTAGCTTTTGTTCTGGTTGGTAGTAGTTTTTCATATGTTCGGTAATATCTTTTATAGGTGGTGGCAGTAGCTTTTGTTCTACCTTGTAGTAGTTTTTCATTTGCTCGGTAGTATCTTTTATAGCTAGAAATAGAAGCTTTTTTTGTTGGTGACAGTAGCTTTTGTTCTGGTTGGTAGTAGTTTTTCATATGTTCGGTAATATCTTTTATTGGTGGTGGCAGTAGCTTTTGTTCTACCTTGTAATAGTTTTTCATTTGCTCGGTAGTATCTTTTATAGCTAGAAATAGAAGCTTTTTTTGTTGGTGACAGTAACTTTTCATATACTCGGTAGTATCTTTTATAGCCGGTGACAATATCTTTTGTGACCTCGCCGAAGGTCGTCGGTGGTGGCAGTAGGCTTTTGTTCTACCTTGTAATAGTTTTTCTATTTAGCTTCGGTAGTATCTTTTTATTAGCTTAGTAAATAGTAAGGCTTTTTTTTGTTTTTGGTTCGACAGTAAACTTTTTACTATATTTACGTTCCGGGTACGTTATCCTTTTTAGTTAAGGCCCGGGTTCGGAACAATTATCCTTTTGTTGACCTCGTCCGAAAGGGTCGTCGGAAGTCTTCAGTCATACGTAGCGTTTTGTTAGTCTGGTGGTAGTAGTTTTTGTTATAGTTCGGTTTAGGTTATTTTTTGTTTACCAGCGGATAATTTATCTTTGTGGACCTTGCTTGTAGGTGCCGGAAATACTTCCACCCAAGTAGTTAACGGCCTTTTTTACTTTTATAGGCGGATGGTAGTAGTCTTTTATAGCCTGTGGTAGTAGTTTTTGTTGCTGGTGACAGTATCTTTTGTTGTCAGTGGTAGTAGCTTTTTTTGCTGGCGGTAGTAGCTTTTGTTGCTATCGGTAGTATCTTTCTTTGTTGGTGCCAGTAGCCTCTTTTGCTATCGGTAGTATATTTTGTTGTTAGTGGTAGTAGTTTTTGTTGCTATCGGTGGTAGCTTTCTTTGCTGGTGGTAGTAGTTTTTTTTTTCTATCGGTAGTATCTTTTGTTGTCAGTGGTAGTAGCTTTTTTTGTCGGTGGTAGTATCTTTTGTTGTCAGTGGTAGTAACTTTTGTGGTCGCTAGAATCCTCACAGATGGTCGGCCGGAGACCTCGCCAGAGGTCAACCGGAGACCATTTGTGGTTATTGACTTTTTACATTAGTGGTATTTTTGTAAATATAAGAGAGATAATCTAATTTTTTTGGTTGGATGGCAGTCTGTAATTTTGTTGAACTTTAATACCTAATATAAGACTCTATTTATGCTTGGGTGGACTTATATAGGTAAAAATGTTTAGGTGGACCTATATGGGAGAAAATGTCTCCAAGTGGACTTATATGTAATTGACCCTTAAATTTACTAGTATCTGTATCAAATACTAGTAAAATATAGATTTATAAACTTCAAAATATAAACCTATATAACTAATTAATTAATTAAAAGAGTGCTATTAACACACCTCTTTTTGATATTAATACACCTCATCTATAATGATAGTCAATCATGAAATAAATACAAGTGACAAGTTTGTAAATAAATTTAAAATGTGTGGATATAAAAATATATAGGATGTGTTAATAACAAAAAGAGGTGTGTTAATAACAACATCCTTAATTAATTGATATATCACAGCTGATGCGCGAATAGTGATTTATATACTAGATACTACCACAATTAAGATTGAACATATCATTTAGTTTACTGAAAACGTACTAATGTGAACTCATAACCTTCATAGCGTTAGTTAATTAAGCTACGTAACATGTTAGTTATTAAGCTACGTAACCAACAAACCCACGACTCAATGCATGGTGTTTAACCATGTAACTCAATTTGTGTTTTATAGTTTGATATCAATTTCAATTGTATATCTAGTATATGTGATGGGGGTTCGCATGAATACATATCGTGATATTGAGCACGAAATCATTCTCGTCAAAATTCCTATATGAAACAAGCCGAGGTCTTCTATATTAGGCAAGGGTGGATTGTTTTGTTGTTTTTTTAATCTAGATATAATTGTGGTTGGCCAAGGATTCACTTAGTTGGTGAGAACACCACTGATCGGGAGAACACTGATCAAGAAGGTTTAAGGTGTTCTTATATTTGAAATGGACCCTCTGACCTGAAACATCTAGAGAGTCAAACATATATATCAAACACAAACTGTACGTACCTAGCTACATCAAACATATCAATTATGGGAAACATGCGGGCATTAATTTACTGTAGTATTAGGATCAAGTAGCTAGATCAGCAAAACTTTACACAACATGCTGACGTGCAGAGCTTAATTGTACCTTGTACGTGGATAATTATTAAAAAGGAAGAAAAAATGTCAAGTACATTTATCTAATGATAATTTACATCAAATAAATAGATGAAAGAATGAATGATTCAACGATGAACAGCACGTTAGTGACAATTACAGCAATCTATGAAAACAAAGTATCAACTTTTGGAGCCATATTCCCAAACAACAGCTTCAAGTCATTCTCTAAAGGCGTCAAGTTCAGGTCCATGTCCAAACGCATTACCCTCTTACTATTCGACCTCATTAGTACCGGAGTCTTCATCTTTGAAGCACTGCTAGCCGGAATGGTAGCAGAAAACCGAGAATTCACTATGCTATGCCTTCTCATATGACCCCCCAAAGCTTGTCCTGAACTGAACACCAGCCCACATATGGAGCACTCGTGCTTTTTCAGCTTGCTTTGCATCAATTTGGTCTCACTTTTCGGGTCTTGATCGGTGTCCATTACCGTCGACCTTGGCTTGTGGCTTGCTCTGTGGCCACCAAGAGCTTGGAACGATGGGAATTTCCGGTTGCAAGTTTTGCACTCGAATACATCATTTGGGGAAGACGAACATCTTTTGAACTTGGTTTCTAACCTATATGATAGCAGCATAAGAACTTTATCCATGTCTACACCAACAACCTCTTCTCTCGTTCTCTTCATGGCTATAATTGAGCAGATTAAGCAGAGAAATGATATGCAGAATGATCGAAGATATACAAGAAATGAAGTCTTCAGTTGTCTTATTTATAGGGGATTCAAGCTGGGTTTGACTTTGACTAAACCAAAGTGACTATTATATTATCCTTACTCGCAGCAATGTTGAAAAGTAATGAATTGGGCTTTTGGGGAATCAATTGTTTGACCTCGAATTGGTCCATACGTTGGAATGTTGGATACACGTGCAGGGAGAGTGTCGCCTTCGATCAGCAGCCATTCTTGTCGTAGCGCAATGCAAGTTGTTCTAGTTTTGAATCACCTGCAGCTTAAAGCCTTAAACACATGCGGTAAGTTTGTGCATGCAGTTAATACGGCTAAACAAAACCAAGTATTAATTCACTCTCTCTGTGTAAATTCAGGAACCAAAACAAAGCAAGAGGGATCTAAATATGGATCCGTTTCTAATGCTCAACATTGATTTTTAAATTAGTTATTGTTTTCCTAAAGAGTACGAAAAAGGGTGTTTGAATTGTCTAATTATTTGCTGTTTCTTGTGCTATTTCAAATTTTCAATGAACTTTGGGTGTTGAAGTCAAATTCAGGGACGGAACCAGGATTCCGAAATAGACTGGGCTAAATTTTGGTTGATAAAACTTCTAAAATATATAAATAAAAATATGTTAGTGTTTGTACAAGAATCGAGATCTAACTCGATCATTAGAACAAGATCTAATTTGATCATGTAGAGAAAAGAAATAATATGAATTAAGGATCAGAGGTTCCAATCATTTAGAACTAGATGGAGACTTTATTAATTGAGTTAACTAAATCAACTCTAGCTAGAGAATAAAAATAAACAACCAGAAAAGAAAGAAAGAAATATGGGGATTTTAATTCAATTATTTATTAAGATTTTGTTTATTATTCATGTGGGTGCATGAAGTCTGATTTCATCAAATAATCTTTTTGATATCTATTTAGCATATTGACAAGAGGGACTCTCACTACTAGAAGATCTTTTGACAATTTGACTGGGCTAATTATACATAATTATGTGAGATTTTAGAAATTAAGCCTATTTGATTATACATAATAAAAAAGTCACCTGGGCTAGAGTGCTACACTAAGCTCCGTCCCTGGTCAAATTTGTTCGGAAACGCCAAGAATATGGTGAAAATCAATTAGTCACTCTGTTTAAACTAGGTTCATTGGACGCTTGATCTATTTGGCTCATACCAAACCGGATGTTACGTATACAATGAGTGTGGTGAGTTAAATTCATGCACCACCAAAGTGAGAATCTTAGATGTTGTTATGAGAATTTTAAGGTACTTGAAGTCAGGTCTAGAAAGTGTGATGTTTTCTAAACACAACAACATTAATTCTTGAGATTAGTGGTTTTACATATGCACCTATTGGGCTGAGAATATCACAGACATGAGGTCCACATCCGGTAACTTTACCTTTTTGACAGGCAATTTGGTTACATAGAAGAGTAAGAAGCAAAAAGTTGTGACACAATCTAGTATTAACGCCGAGTATAGAAATACGTATGACACATGAAGAGTGCGCATTGTTGTGGCATATGGTGCTAAGAAATCTTTTATGGGATTTGGGTTTCAAACTCAAGTGCTTTGTTAGTTGTAGAATTTTGACAATAAGGCAGCTATATTTTGATATATCATAGAATTTGGTAAAAAAAAATAAAAATACTGTTAAGAGGTTGATCGTCATTTTATAAAAAAATTAAAGAAGCTAGCTAGATTTCAAAATCGTTGGCTTTTTCTTTTGTTCCTACTAAAGAGCAACTTGCATATATACTTATAAAATGAGTTTCTAGCTATAAAATGAGTTTCCAGCTGTTAGCTGTTTTATGACTCACTAAGGAAGTTAAGCATGATTGATGTGTATGATTAAACTTGAGGGATAGTTTTAAGGTGATTCATGGTGTTACATTATGAATTAATGTAATTAGTAAGAATATATATATTGTAGTTAGTACTTACCTCTGTGTATGGTAGTACATAATGCTTAGATTTGTAGTACAATTGAACCTCTTCTATTCTCTTTATTGACTTCATTTGAGATGAACAGATCATAAAAATAAAATTCATTTTCTCAATACTTCCTAAAGTTGTGTTCTATACTTCTATTTGACTATGTCACTTGTCGCGCCGCTTTTCAAATTACTTGAATTGAGTACGTTAAGAACATACTTAATCATTTCAAAATTAAAGAAACTCGATTAATTAATTGTTCAGTTTTTGCACTCACGTTTTGGTTCTAGCTCCATCAAATACAGTATAGACAAAGCCAATTACAAAGCGCAAAAGGCCTGATAGATAGTGATTATGATGAATTGATCATGTTTCTGGATTCAAATGAATAAGGTAAACAAGGAGACAAGGAGTGCCTGTAAACAACTGATAAATAAATGAATTATGATATACGATCGAGAAGTTGTACAAAAGAATAATCAAGTTAATTAAAAAAGAATCGGTTAGTACATCAAATGGTATGTTACAGAAAATAATCTGAGACCTAATAAAAGAATGATTACAATAGCGATCGGATGAAAAGAATTAAGAAACCAAAGTATCAACTTTTGGAGCCATGTTCCCAAACAAGACCTTGAGGTCATTTTCCAGAGGCGTCAAGTTCAAGTCCATGTCCAAACACATCACCCTCTTACTATTCGACCTCATCAGCACAGGAATCTTCGAAGCAACAACAACCGCAGAAGGAGCTGAAGAAGAAAACCCGGCGTTCATCATCCTGTGCCTTCTCATATGACCCCCAAGAGCTTGCCCCAAACTAAACTCCAGCCCACATATGGAGCACTCGTGCTTTTTCGGCTTGCCTTGCGCCAATTTGGCCTCACTTTTCAGGTCATCATCGCCGCCCGGTAACGTTCTCGGCTTCTTGTGACTAGCTCTGTGGCCACCAAGAGCTTGGAACGATGAGAATTGGCGGTTGCAGGTTTTGCACTCGTAGACATGGTTTGGCGACGATGAACACTTCTTGAACTTGGTCTCTAACCTACAAGAGAGTAGCATCAGACATTTCGCCATGTCCAATCCCATAACCTCTTGATTTCTCATTGTCTTCATGACTAAGTTAACAAAGCAAAGGGATGAGTAAACTGGTGAAGAAGAAGAAGATATACAGCGACAGCAAAGGAAGGCTTATATGTTGCAGTGAAGAAAGAAGGAGATCGATATGACAGAAATGAACCCTCAATGGAGCTATTTATAGGAATTGGAAGTCATACAGTTTGACTTTTTATCGAAATTACCATATGGCCCTTCTTGTCAACGTTTAGGAACATAAAAGGTAAGTGCAAAACTGGGGGTTTAAGGGGAATCAAAGAGTTTGACCCTTCTTCTTTGACTTGACTTGGCGAAGGATGACGTCCCTCCTTGTGTAATGATGAATGGAATAATGGATTGGATATTCTTTCTCCACGTGATAAATTTCACTTGGAGTCTTAATACTAATATTTATAAAGAGATAAGAAGTTAGACCGTGTGAGGAGTTGGCCAGTCTTTGATTCTAAACGAAGGGGGGACCTGTAAAGCAGCTGTGGCGAGTCGTGGGTGGCGACTGAGCTAAGGAAGCTCCTCCGCAGCTTCGAAGCTTTTTCCAGGAGTTCCAAAAGTGCAGTCTGAAAGCTCTCAACTCTTAACAATGAAGAATGAATAGTCCCAAAAAAAGAATAGGCAGCTGAAGTATTGGTGCACCTAATAAGTTTCTCTGTTTTGTCCCCATACTAGTGTCGGTTACTTGCTTGCACCAAAACACGGTTGAGCAACTTCCCGGTGCTTTTCGACATTGTTGTTGCTTAATCAGTTGGAGAAGAAGAGATGGATAAACTTGTGAAATGTTATTCAATTTATGGATTGACATTAAACTAGAAAATATGATAATGCTGTGCTCTGAACTTCTAAGGAATCAATGGGAACAAGATGCCCGGTCATCGATTGCTGTCTAAATGAGCAGCACAGAATAGATGGACTTGTTCTCATAACTCATCAGTTGATGAGCTTGTTTTGACAAATGGAACAGCTAGCATACAACTTGTAGTGTAAATTCTTGACTTGCAAATCAGTTGACATCTGAGAAGGGAGTTCGAGGACCCGGGATCTTGCTTTCGGTTAGGCTCCGCTTCAATTTGTTATCAAAAACATTCACATTCTCTTCTTTGACATCAAGGGAGCTTCTCATTTCCTCAATAGATGCCAAGCTGGGGACTTCTATCACTCGTTTCTTCAAAGTTCCAGCATTATCCACCTATTTTTTTTAGTACCAGAATGCATATGGATTAGAAAAATACTAATCTTCACGCAATAATGCCACCCTATTGAAACCATCATATCATTGACTATTTTGAACATCATTTAACCCTACCACATAATCTTGCACGAGACACTTTTCTGCTTTGTTACGTATGGTTGATACGCTTTCACTGTGATTGTCTTGTACTGATTTGAGTTGATCCAAGCACAGGGTAGTGAAGGAATCCATCTCCTTTGTCTTTTCATGGTCTTGCATTAGTGAAGCTGCCAATTAGAAAGAACAAATTACAAGGGATGATAGGGGGAACTGTCATTACCTCATAGGAGTGAAAGTATTTAGTTCAGCATAAGTAAATTCAGTTTACCATTAACGCATGCTAGCGTGTCAGATGTTATAGCATCAAAATCTGCATCGACATGGGATGATGTAGACACAAACTCTTCATGTGCCAAGCGATTTGCAGAGATGTTTTCCCTGTTTGAACATGGAATGAAATTTTCATAAGCAGTACATACTAAGAATACTGCAAAACTTGACAAGCCAAGGAATGAAAACTCACTTCACAGTGGACTCAATCTTTGAAACACTGTTCTTATTGATACGCTTTACGGTTGACTTGGTATTTTCCCACTGTCTACTAGAATAACCAACTCTCTCTGAGCTGCATATACCCATACAATGAAGAATGTTATGAATCGAAATAACCAATTCTATTAGGATATAATTGCTTTACCTATGAATCATAGAAATGAATCAACATACCACTCTTGAAGGCAGTTTTCCATGATTGCTTGAGATTCAGCTGCTGAGAACATGTCTTCCATAAAATGACTGTCCACCTTTTCCAAATGTTCACTCAACGCCTTCCTAGCATCTGTTGCCACTTGTTTCATGGTTAACACCTCTTTTTGCAATATGCTATGCTCTTGTGTATCTGTGTGTTTGATGTTGGTTGATGCCTTCGATACCTAAATATTATTTCTTAGTGTCAATCACAAATTACCAAATAAACCATTTTAACTCAACTGACTATAGTAAGAATACTTACCATAGAAACTTTCTTAGATGTCAAAGTTTCTAATATTGATGCAATTTTATCAAAAGCCTGTTTTTCCTCTCGAGCAGCCTCTTCCTGTTTCAAGGCAGCAACAATCATCAGCCATTATTCTACTCGTTGTTAACATCGATCTGCTTGGTGGCCTTACCTTAAACATCTTCTCAAAGTTCACTAACTGTTGGAATCGTCTGACTTGACTAGATTCAAGAACTTTCATAACTTCTGAAGCACGGTCATGGAGATCATCGAAAAAATTAACAGTGGCCTTTGAAATAACATGTGCTGAATGCAAACTTCGTTGTAGTCCCTACAGTTTAACAGTAAGGTTAAGATATATGTTCATCCTTTTCAAGTTTAGATTATAACAAGAATAAACTTACCAGCTCGTGTTGTTGGGTGGAGAAAGCCAATAGCTGTTTCTGCTCAACAAGAGACTGCTGTATATCCTGGATGACCTCATTGGCCTCCGTAACCGCAGTTCCGAGAAACTAGAAGACATGATCATTCAATACTCAGCTATAAATTAAAAACATCCTATAAATAATAATATGGATGATGTATGTATATATAACATTATTGACACAATACCTTCTCAACAACCTCTGTCTGTGATAACGTTTTACTATTTATCTGCTCCAGGTCAGATGATGCCTTCATCTGCAGCATGTTGGCTAGCTCCTTCAAGGCTGATACTCCAGAACTGTATGTCTCTGATATTTTCTTAATCCTTGATTCCAGAACCTTCGTTGCCTGGTAATTTTAATTGTGTTCATCAGGTTAATAATAAAGCCAAGCCAAGCGTTACTAAAGTAGATGAGAAACAAAATCTCCCTTACATCACATTTACTTGCAAGGGATGAATGAACATGTTCCTCCAAGCATCTTAGTTGGTTCTGCTGTTGAGAAACAGACCCTAAGATGGTCTTATGCAGATCTTTCAGACTCTGGTCAAGCTGAGAACCAAATGTCAAAACCAAGCTTTGATTTTCTTCTTCCATTCTGTCTTTCTGATCTATAGAAAGCAAAGACCAGTTACTTGTGTCCAGATATAATAATGCAATAGCTCATGTAGCATGCTTAAGATCTAGCCAGCAATCACAACAACCACTAAGCATTTTCAAATCATGAAGTATACAAGCGGGTATTTACGTTTCTATACGAGAGTTGCTTATAAGCTTGAATACTGAAGTTTTTACCTAATTTTTCATGTAGTGAATCTATATCCTCTGATGCCGTCTGTAGATCACCGCGTAACTCTTTTGCTCGTCCAATTAAAAGATTTTCTGTTTTCATAAGAACAAAAATATTTGTCACAACTTTTTCATTATCAAACATACAAAAAGATATATTTAATAAACAAATAACAACAACAAACACAATCTCCTCAACGATATCTCAATTGCCTTGCCTGAGTATAGCAGTTTAGAGATGATATGCTCCTTCTGTTTTAGGGCTGAGATGGCTACTCGGTGATTCTCTTGAAGTTCAAGCAATGCCTTGTTACGATTCTCCAGATTTATCTGAACAAACGCATTTCAATTCTTTATCAGATGCATGAACTTAAAAGACAAGAAAATAAACAATAAATTCACGTCCATGATACATACCATACAGTCCTTGAGCTCACTTTGGAGATCCAATTTCTGTTCTTGCTCGCAGAGATAGAGCTCTCGACACTTGTCCACTTGCTGTAAGAAGAAAGGACTTTGATGACATAAATAATGTAGAAGATATTTTAGATTTTAAACAAGGGGCAAAAAAATGAACCTTTCTTGTGAGGTTGAGGTCATTCTCCAATTTATCTATTCTCTCAACGTTAGCCTGCAGGGTTTCCAAATTTTAAACAGATGAAACCACATTATATAAAAGCAAAAAAAGAACTATATACATGATGCAAATAAGTTGAGCACCCCCTGGATTTTATATATACCGGATAGTCAACTAATCTATTAATTTAAAGGCTTCAAGTTTCAATTTTCCTTCAGTAAATATGAAATCAAGAGTTCAGTGTGATTAGTAAACAACCTAATTTAAAGAAATCTCTGACCAAGCTATGGTTAATATGTTTAAATCCAATGGGGAAAACAAACGTGATTCACCTTCTTTTCAGCTTCTTCCTGGACATATCTTTCACGTGGAATATAAACACCATTCTTTTCACGTGCTGCCCGAATATCTGCATTGGTATGAAAAAATACACATAATTTAGACCTCTTCCTTTCGGATTTAATCCAAGTATGCAAGTGTCATCTAACCTTCTTTCATTCTCTCAATCTCAGTATATAAATCCTTGAGCAGCACAGTTTTTGACATTTTCTGGTTTGCCTGCCAAAAGAAAATGAAACATTAATCATCGTGAAGCAACACTTGGAAGAAAAATGTGGAGGCATAGCATCATCCAAACAAACCTCAGGTTTGTTTTTAATGTTCTTGGCACGATGGGCATAATCTAGTGTGCTTAGTGTCTCATCCACAAAATGATAACATGGAGAAATTGTGGCAATGATGCAAGTTTTTGTTTTGCCTCCAAGTGATTCTCTTAGAAGTCTTGTAAGCTTACTATCCCTGCAGACAAAATCCAGGTATTGGGTAAGACTATTCAAATAAGAAAAGAAAAAGATTTTAGATATTTTAAGTACCTGTAAGGTATATGAGTGGAATGCTCCACTAGTGCATTTATGACACGGCCTAAGGTGAGTAAGCTCTTATTTATCTCCCCTGCTTCTCTTGCACGAGCCTACAATTTATACATAAATGTCTTATGTAAACTTGATATACACAGCAATGCTAAACTTAAGAAACTGTTTCAAACTCATAGACTTTTGCATGCCTTTACATAACATAAGATAGGAATTATTCAATCATTACAGTCATGAAGAGCTTAGCTATGTCAAAGTAACAATCATATGTTACTATTTGGGATTGTCACTGGGTGCAATTTCAGTCACTAAGAAGATAACTTTGCCAATCCAGCAATAAAAAAAGAATTTAATATAATACCTCACGTGCTCCTGAACGAGATATGTTTTCTGATCCGGCCAGATCAACAAGATTAAGTTTGCCACATTTAATTAGCTCCTCATCACCAACTGTTGCTTCTTTTACATGGACAGTAATGGAAAAGACAGAATGGGAGCGACTGCAAAAGAGGATAAAAAATTGATAAGACACCATATCTTCAAGAGTCAACATCTTTTTGTAAATGAAAAAAACAGACCTGCTGCGCTTGTTCAGAAGAGTGTCTGCTGTACGCCTTTTGGCAGCCCCCCTTTCCAACAGAGAGTAAATTTCATTTACAGTATACACAGGTTCTTCTTCGAGGCCTCTCACAATCACACAACCCTTTCCATCCTCCATCAAAGAAATAGGTTTCTTTTGCCTGTCTTCAGAATTTCTTGAGTAGTCATCGGGAGCTAGTAAATCAGTTATTTCTTCGTTATATAGTTCCAAGAATGTAACTCTCAGGCTGTAGTCAGCCTTTTGTGCTTCAAGTGTATCAAATATCTGACGAACAGCCCGTGGAATAACACCAGCCTCAGCAGGTAAATTGCCATTCTACAAGATATGTTATGTACACATTATAATAGCTGTGAGAGAGAAGACCTTACTCATGTTATCATTTAAATAAGTTGAGCGTTACTGATCCATACCTTATTTCTCATCCCACCTTCCATTGTATAAGTTTTACCGGTGCCTGTCTGCCCATATGCAAATACAGTGCAGTTGAAACCATCAAGAACTTCATTCACAATGGGAGAAATGGCTTGTTCATATATTGATTTTTGCTGTGCTTTTGGCCCGAAAACCTGAAAAATATTTAAGAGTAAGAGTAAATGAGCTGATAATCACCACATGGATCCAAGACGACATTAGAGATTCACCGCAGAAGCGTTTAGGGGTATATACCTTGTCAAAAGTGAAAACTTTATCTACTGGCTTGTTATTTAGACTGTGCACAACAGTGACTTCTCTTTTTTGTTCATTACACGATACCACTGTCTGAACATTCGACTTTTGCTCATCATCACTTAGAGGCCTGAAATTATTAACAACAATAATCTAACAAGATATTTCTGAACTTTTTGTTTAGATAACTCGACACTCATCTCAATCAACCATTCAAGCATATTTCACATATCAGCTTAAAACATAAATTGAAGCTACAATACTTCAATGCCAAGACAAGTACAAACAAACAAATGGTCCACAAGTCGAAAAACTAATCCAATGATCACACACTAAAACTTCATTCGTGACAATGAACTGAAAGTACCTTCCTACTTCATTAACAACACAGAAAGTTGAAAATAAATTAGCAACCAACAAAGATAGTAAGCAAATTGGTTATAACTATAATCCAATTCAAATAGCAAACAAACCAAAATATGAATCTAACCCGACAAATAAACACCATTTAAATTCAATTGAGATTTCAAGTCAGTGTCAAATGGTAACAAGAAAGAGATAAAAATCAACTGACCTGCATCTGAGCACAACTTGCACATTAACTTCCTTATCCTTATCCTTGTGATTCGAATTCAAATCAAGAGTTCCACGCCGCTTTTCGGGGCGAGGCGTGAGGAAAGGAGACGGGGATGCAGCCATCCCCGTCCCAGCTTTCCTAGCATCAGGCGTCACTGACGTCATCTTTTAGTCCTCCCAAAACCTAACAGGAAACACCAACACAGTTCCAAATCAAAATACTCTTTTCCAGCTGATAATTAACTGCGATAATTAAACCCTAACATCAGCGAAGGGAACCAAAATCGGAGGAATTAAATTTGGGAGCTGAGATTACCTGTGCAACGCAATTAAGAATCTGAACCTCGAAATCGTTGGGGGACAGAGAGTTAGGGTTTCGAAGATTTGGGGTGGAGAGGAATTGAGATGTTTGGGGGATTTTGGGGACAGAAGGGAGAAGAGTGGATTTGAAATGAGGATGCAAACGGCTACTATGCGATTTGTAATGGGGAAAAGAAGTGGAGCGGGTGGGACCCAGATTCATTCCAGGCGTTTTTCAAAATGGTAGGGTCGGTCGGTAGCTTATACAATTTCAAATCAGGCGCTCAGACGTTTGGTTAAAAGAACTTGAAACCGGAAGCGCCGTTTTTACTTTTTACCAATAAAATAAATAAATAACTTAGGTAGCATTTGGTAACGTTTTCAAAAGAAAATGACTTGAAAACGTGTTCATTAGCATATTTTCAAAAATATAGAAATTTTTTTTTTTGAAAATAGTTTTCAATTTTACACGTAAAATACGAAAACGTCAAATTGACATTTTCACATTTTCATTTTCTAGAAGACAAGGGAAAATATTTTTTAAAACTGAGACTCAATATAAAAAAGAGTACGTACTCTCTCTTCCATCTCCTCACGCCGCGCCTCTCTCTTTTAGGTCTAGTCAATTTCTTATCTCATCAATCTCCTCTTCCATCACCCGTAACTTCCATCAAAATTCTTTTTTATTAATTTCTTGTGCATTCTTTTGTCCTTTTTAATATATACAAATGCTTTATCGCACAAGGATCATAGCTCTCATGTATGTATAGTAGTTGATATTCATTCAATTTGGTGAGACTTGATTCTTGAAATCTTGTGTAAGAATTGGTTTATTTTTCCTCTGTGGTTTGTTCTGTTGTATTTGTTTGAACTATAATATGAATGTTTCTATATTATGAAGTGGGGTTAATAATATCAAGCTTGATCTCTATATATGTAAAAGATCTGAATCCAAAAGTGGCGAACGGGCCTGTCTCTCTAGCCTCTAAGGTTTCAAACAATTCCCATCGTCTCCGTCTGGCGGCGCGCCCTAGAGGCACCGTCGTTTGATGGACTGTGTTTCTGTCAGGACCCACCTCGAATTTCACCCTGAAACCCGAAGTAAATCCTGCGGGGACCACCTTCAAGGAAAGTTTATCAAAAATTCGACAAAACCTCCCTTGAAAATGGACAACCCTTTCTAATAATACCAGCATACACTTCTGAAAATCCAAATTCAACCTTAAACTCCTGGAGCCTTCGTGCTCCCCAAAACACAACATCTCCCAATTTATTTACTAACTCTAACAATTTAATCTCATAACCAACAATCACAGTTCAAAGCAACTGTATTTGAAAGGAGATGAACTAGAAATATAATGAGCGGAAGCTATACTATTGACTATGCCTCTTCTCCATGTACGCCCAACCTCAACTATGCAATCCTGCAAACTGGGCATTTTTAAAACGAAGAGCCCAGGGGAAAACATTTAAAACACGTTAGAGTGAGTGGACAAAAATAAATTAACGAATAAAATATTTATGTTTCCCCAAATCAATTTCCAAGGAAAATCGAATGCATGCTGCAAGCGATAAAACTTTTATCTCATAAATATCGAGCCTCTCAGGCTCTATAATATATGTATGTATTTACACACGTCCATACTCCCTATATAAATTCATGGGTCTATATAGGGCTACTACGTTCGCGTCCAACGCTCACGTCACGCCTTAATGCGGTGCTACACTACGCCATTAAGATGGACAGACGGGTGTATAAATATGTGCCCATACCCCCTATATGAATTAAACACTCATATAGAGCTACTACGCTCGCGTCCAACGCTCACGTCACACCATAATGCGGCTATATGCTACGCCATTAAGGTGGACAGACACATAGGGCTAGCTAGCTGTTATATACATACTCTCTCATAATTACATATTTATATCCACCGAAAATCCCATTTTCGGTAACTCTCCAAGAGAAATAAAATCGTCAAAATTAAAATGACGTCAAAATGCTCCACAACATTAATTGTTCATTCATGAACCGTAGCATGCATATTATTTAAAACAAAAGTCCACTCACAACTCTAGGCATAAGCCCGACGAAATCCAAATCGCCGCTCCAGTGAGGTTTCCTCGAACCCTGGTACAAATATATAATTAATTTCCCAACTAAAAATCCAATATTTAAACAAAATATGCAAAATTAACCGAGAGCCATACTCACGCTCATCATTGTCTAACTTCGATACGGTCCACACCTCAACACTAAAACCAGCAGCCTTAACTATACCATTCCACAGATTATACGACTTTAATCCAACGGCCGGATTCTACCTTATTAATCCGCCAAAATTACCAAACTTAAAAAATTCACAAACCTATCCAAAACTCATCCAAAAATTCCATAATTCATATCAATAAACTCCCCTAAATATTCAACATTTAAAACCATAAAAAATCTCCCAAACAGCGGCGGTGGCGGCGCCAGCTCCGCCGGCAGCGGCGGCCGGAGGCCGACTCCGGCGACCTCTAATGCCTACCAAATTTCAACAGCAGCTTCCTCTCAACCCCCTCTACAACTTTCCTAACTAGGTCAATCGAACAAAAACATCACAAAAAGCCCTAGAACTTCTACTCACCGGTTCTCCTTACCTACACCAAGAGAGGTTGAACCCTTTGGAGGAATTGATGCACGGGAGGAGAGCTTTCAAAAGAGCTAAGCTGGTCCGGCTATGGCGGCCGGAGGAGAAAGTTCCGGCGAATAGAGCAATCGGCTCCTAGGGGGGTTTCCTCCCCGTTCGACGGCGTAACCGGCCCAGTCACCAGCCCAGGTGAGGAGAGGAGGCGGTGGCGGTCCAAACGGGACCGGTGCGGCGGCTTGGCTTGGCAGGAAGGCGTCGGTCAGAGCTGGAGCAAATCCGGCAGAGTGAGGGAGAGAGAGAACGTCGGGAGAGAAGAGAGAAGGAAGAGGGAGAATGGGTTTTGGGCTTATAATCCCAACCGGTCCAACACCACCAAATAAAACCCAATTCCAAAAATTAACACCCCAAAAATAATACCCCAATAAAAATTATCTTTTACTAGCTAAAATTTACCCATTTTACCGTCGTTACAATTTCCTCCTACAAATATTTCCTCTGAAATAATCGTCCATCAAAACCCCTCTAAGGACTATTTAAATTATAAACTCATTAACGAAGACGGTAAAACTCTTATTATTACCAAGCTAGTAAATGAGGTAAAAATTTAAGGGTCGAGATGTGACAGTTTCTCTTAGATGATTGTGGTGGATGCCTGAAATAAGAAGATCGAGTTGGGAGTTGAGGTTTGGTTGTAGCCTTGCGGTGGATGACTTGCTTTGGCACAGTTCGGGTTGGATTGGATCCAATCTCCACGGCTTAATCTGGGGAGAGATCAGAGATTGCTTGGCGGCACCGTGATTGGGATGACGGGGGTCAGATCAGATCGGAACTACTCGATTTGGTTGGCTCCTTGTAGTTATGAGTTGGTGTACACTGTGCAAGGATGCGTCATCTCTTGCCTTTGGCACGATCTTGTTGTCGGCCTGACGACAATGGCGGTTCGACAAAGGTGTAGTGGCGGCGCATGGAGAGATTATAGAGGGTGGAGTGTCAACGCAAGAGACAGTCTGTAAACGACGACTGTGGTGAGGCCGACAACGGCTTGGTTTGCAACTAGGCTTCTCCCGAAGCGTTGGGTTCATATTTGAGCCTGGATTCCTCTTTTGGGCCCTGATAGGTCTATTTACTCTATTTTTGCTTTTAAGTTTATTTTGATGGAGTATAAAGTATACAGACAAAGAGATAGCAAGATAATCATCATCTTATTTATTGATATGAGCCATTTATATAAGGAATTACACAATACCAATATGGTAAGGATATGAATACATAGATCTAGTCTAACTACATATCCTATTGGCATAAGGCCAATGCACACATAAAGAATATCATGAAAGATATAGAATATCCTAAAACACTCCCCCTTGTGCCGCGCGCTGATATGCCGATGGTGCTGATCTGTTGCCTCGTCAAAAATCTCGTCAAGTCACAAAAACCCTGTGGGAGAAAAACTGAACCTTGATCGTAAGAGAAAAAGAGTACAACACACCTTTCACATTTGATAGTGACATGTATGTATGTGCTAGACTCCCCCTGAAGTTTGCACATCCCCTTGATCTTTACATTAATCATAGGGCTCTTCTTGATTCTTACTAATCACGGAAATTTCAACAACTTAGCATGTCAATGCTCTTTAACATGTCTTCAAATATGGCATTAGGCAATGATTAACTAAATCATGCCGTATTGTCCTCAAATGATCTTTTACACTTAGATCTTGAGGAGAAGGCCGCTTGTGAACTCAAAACATAAGTTCATGCAGGAAATTAGATTTCCGCGCAGCATGACCTTCAGTTACTAGAACAGTCGTAACTTCCTCTAGGAAATACATATGAACGAACCGTAAACGGTTTTGGAAACTAGACTCATAGAGCTTTCCAACCGTATATTACACACGTTCTGGTTCGTCAGGAGCTATTCACAACATCCCGTCGAAGTTGACTGTTTTGCCAAAATTAGATATTCGGACTGATTCGTCCTACTTTACGAAAATGGCCATAACTCACTCAATATGACAGCTATGATCAAATGGTTGGTGTCCCTGAAAAGTAGACACATAGACCTTTCCAATGGTACCAATTTCACCATTTTCCAGTGAGTGAGATTTCCTGTAGATCCCATAGAAGTTGACCTACAAAACTTGGCATATTCTGATTTCGCTTTTGATGTGTCTTTCTTATGTAGGGATAGAATAAGCCTCAACCTTTCATACCATTAAGTATTGAAAAAGGAGTTACTACCATTACATTGGCGTTGCGTGGGCGCATAGCTACACTTAGCTTTACAACTTTTCATAGCGAATGAGATGTCAAGTCTTTCGTATTGTATTGAGTACATTGATGCGTCTTATTGTACTTAGATGGGAACTCCATCTCTTAACACATATTTGTCATCTTGCTTTAGACAAAACAACGGATCTCTCTTTAGATCAAAGACCTTGACTAATCATGGGAGTATATGTAGGCCTCACTAGATATAAAGTGCCTAAGCCGATTGATGGAAAATCATCATCAATACAGTCATCGAGTGCCTTATCGAGACCGTGTCTTCCCAAGATCTCTTTTTCTTTTTTTCTGGATGTTGATACATATTGGCATCTCTTGATCCATCAAGAGTCCATGTAAATCCGGAATGAACACGCAAAGGCATAATCCACCATATCCCTTCCAAATCAAGTAGAGTCCATCTGTGTTTCAATACATTTAGCAAATGCATGCTCCTGTGGTTTGGAGCCACTTGATTCGGATGAATGAAGTCCGTTTAAGACCTTCATGTATATCTCTGATCCCATAGAGATGTTATTATGACCACATTCATAGGCTGCATATTCAGTTATTCGGAAACTACCAAACTGACAAAGTAGTGGAGTTTGATGACATCCATTAAGAGAGCATATCTCATCATAGTCGATTTCAGTGCGTATAAGTGAGAGACCTTACGCCATAAGGTGAGTCTAAGCTCTTGTTCTCACTACGATATCTAACAAAGGTATAGTTGATGGGGTTTAGCTTGTGGTGTCGGCATCACCTACCCAAGGACCTATCTCTTTGTTAAAGCTGGATCACATCTTTCCATTAGACCAATCAACTACGTTGATATCCATCAACGAAGGGTGGTTTGATAGTAGACTCATTATCTCACGTCCTCATGTACACTAGTGTAATACTTGTAGAGATCTCTATATGGATTTGATTTGACATTGAGGCGTCCCCCAACGATAATCACAATTCGAACTTCATGAGACGGATTTGTGTATCACTGATCAATGGATCAGGTTGTGCCAAGCTTGCTTTCTTCTTAGGGCGAGAATATATCGAACCTAAGGGCCTCCCTTCTTTTAGGGAGCCACACGGCTTTGTGACACCAATTTTGCCACTATATGGTGTCACCATATCACCATCCATGGTGATGGTGTCAAGACCAACACCTTTTAGTCGCGCCATGTCCTTTTGTAGGACATCAATCCTTGCAGACATATTTGCAGCATGCGATCTCATCACTTTAACACTTTAAGCATTTAGGATCAAGATGAGACTTAGTGGGGACAAACAACGATAATTCACGTGTTCTTATCTCCCCCTAACGGCGGGAATATTGTCTCATCAAAGTGACAATCTACAATTTTAGCGGTGAATGAGATCGCCTGACAAGGTTTCTATATATGCGGATTATAGGTGGAGGTTCATATCCAACCTAAATACTTCTTCATCTCAAATGACCCATCATTGTACGCAATGACAATACGATTTGGCACCTAGAAATAACATCTAGTCGAGCTCAAGGATTGGAGATCCGTTTCAATCTTGTTTGAGCTCAAGGATTGCAATCCTGGTACACAGTCACGAGCTGTAATACAAAAATATTCAATGATGGTGGGTCGTAGATGAATAGTAAAGCTGCATGCAAATATTGCATAGCCCTAAGACGCAATAGAAAGATTGGTGCGCATCAATAATGTTCGAGTGATAAGCTAAAGTTGCTTAGTCGTAGCCTCAGTGAGACCGTATTGCATGTGAACATGGGGTACATGACATTTCAACTTATACAATAAACTTTTTTAAATAATGGGTAGTAAGCCCGTAGAAGTATAAGCAACATAAGCAGTAGATAATAGTACGCGTAACACGTGACCAATGTCTTAACACTTCAACCAACACCATAAAGCATAAAAAGGTGTCCGCAAGTTGGTTGTATTTATCTACATAGTTTGATGTAAGAATAGAATGTTCACTTTTGTGTTATTTAGCGTAGGAGGGTCTCACTCCTAATTTAGCTAAAGTATAGGCTTTCAAAACGAGTAATGAGCATTGTAGGGGGCCAATGCGACACCGAGGGAAGGCCGGTGCACCTCAATTGCTTGAGGAATTGACCGGACGACCTCCAAGAAGTTGGAGTCATGTTCGGGTGACGTCAATGTCCCCCGGGTCACCACCATGCTTCATGGTGATGTTAGATCTCGAATGTCTTCGTTTTGAGCGAAAGAATGGATGTCCATGAGAATTTCTCAAAATTTGGACCATTATATCTCTTCTAGGGTGTACTACCAGGACAAGCACTTTAGCCGACGAAAAAACTTTTTCATCGCCCTGTTAGCTTAATTCGTCGGCTAAGATCTGGCTCGTCGGCTAAGATTTCGTCGGGAAAAGGTCGTCGGCGATGACTTTAGCCGACGAAAAACATGTTGTCGGTTCGGTTTTTTTCCCAGACTTTAGCCGACGAAACAATTAAGATATTCGTCGGCTAAAGTCTGTAATAAAATTTTTTTTCCCATACTATAGCCGACGAAATATAGTCTGTTTTGTTGGCTAAACCTTATAAAAAATTAAAAAAATAACTATAGCCGACGAAATATAGTCTGTTTCGTCGGCTAAACCTTATAAAAATTTAAAAATACTATAGCCGACGAATAAACCTTTAAATATCGTCGGCTAAAGTTGCTAGTTTTTGAATAAAAAAACTGCAGAAACTTTCAGCCACCTCCAATCACCACCAAAATTTGACAGAATCTTCCTCTCAACATTTCGAACAACTTTCTAGAAGAAGTCGAAGCCCAATTCTAAGCCAAAACAGGTCAATTGAATCAAAATATAAACATCCCCAATTTTAAACCCTAAAAACTTCAAATCTTCGATTCTCCTCACACACACCGAATCGAGCTACCAAATTCTAGGGGAATGTAGTACTAATCAAACTCAACTTATCCATATATAGAACTCACCAAATGGTAACCTGAGGAAGGAGAAATTCGATTGACACCGAATCCGAACCGACGAAGTTTTGGAGCTCGATTTATCCCTCACGGCGGCGCCACTCGATGCACCACATGTCCAGCAATGAAGTAGAGACGACAGCGAAGCTTTTGGGACAAGTGTGGCGGTCTCCGGTGGCTTGACGGCTGAGCTAGGCCGAGAAAAAAATCCGAAACTTTTTCTGATTTTCTGACTTCTTACCATCCACCTCCGGTAAAACTCCTATATAAAGAACTTTACCCGACGAAATCGTTGGCTAAACTCTTTTGAAAATTTTGGTTGACCGCCAAAAAATTTTGGTTGAAAATTTTGAAAATTTTTCGACTTTAGCCGACGACTTTTCATATATTTTCGTCAGCTAAAGTCATTTGAAAATTTTCCTCCAGATTTGGTTTACCCCCAAAAAAATTTTGACCTTAGCCGACGACTTTTTTAATATCTCGTCGGCTAAAGTCTATAAATTCACGAAAACGCTCATATCTCCCTCTATATTACGTAGTTTGGTCAAACCTTCCACACGAAAAACTTTCACGTAGATGAGACGCAACCGCCTATATAAAAATTTTGAGACATTTACCTTCCGATGATAGGGCTCCCCATAAGGAATAATAACTGTAAATAGGGTTGACCGCTACTATCGGCACCAAGACGTTACTCGATTTACGTGATTTTTGAACCATAGCCGTATTTCACCATTCTGAACACATCTTATTTCACGAGATTTTTGATAATTTTGCATCCTATGTAGAGTTGGTTCACAAAGTTGTATAACCTATTAAACAAGTTATACAACATTAGTAGACACGTTGTGATTCCGATGACTAAAATTCACAAACCAAAATTTGACCATCAGATATGATCATTATGACGAAAGATGTCTATGATAAAAAATTCAACTGGATCCGACAAAGTTAAGGGCTTGATCGAAACGGTCAACCCTAATCAATCGTCACTTATCACACGAAAGCTCTCATATCTCCCTCTATATTACGTAGTTTGGTCAAACCTTCTACACGAAAAACTCTCACATAGATGAGACGCAACTGCCCATATAAAAATTTTGAGACATTTACCTTCCGATGATAGGGCTCCCCATAGGGAATAATAACGGTAAATAGTAGACATGTTGTGATTCCGATGACTAAAATTCACAAACCAAAATTCGACCGTCAAATATGATCATTATGACGAAAGATGTCTATGGTAAAAAATTCAACTAGATTCGACAACGTTAAGGGCTCGATCGAAACGGTCAACTCTAATCAGAAATAAGAAAACTGCATTTGGAAGCCCTAAACGGACTCGGATGGCCAAAAAGGCCCATATGTCATGGCAAATGCCATGAGTTTGACTCGTAGGGCAGTTATGCTTCCGGAAAGGTATCACAATAGTCAATCGGACACCAAACACCAAATCTGCAGCATAGTGAATAATAAGGGTAAATTACATTGACCGCAACTATCGGCACCGAGACTTTACCGGAATACTATGATTTTTCAATCGTAGACGTATTTCACCATTCTGGTCATATCTTATTTCACGACTTTTTTGCGTTTGAAGGTTCTACGTATAGTTTTTTTTTCCCAGATGAGTTGTTGTCTAGATCTGCAAATATAAGGCACTTTAGCCGACGAAATTATATTTTTCGTCGGCTAAACTTTTAAAAATTTCGTCGGCTAAAGTTCACAGACTATAGCCGACGAAAAAAATTATTTAGACGACGAAATTTTAATTTCGTCGGCTAAAGTTGACCATAGCCGACGAAAATTTTAAATTAGCCGACGAAGGGAAATTTCATCGGCTAAAGTGGACTTTTGTCGACGAAAAAATAATTTGTCGGCCTGGTTTTTTATTTTTGTCGGCTAAAACCTTTCTTCTGGTAGTGTTGACCAATTTGGTCAAACCAAAGCTTATATGAGTCGATGTCTCAAATATCATGTTTAGCGACAACATGAGATTCGATATTCGAATCGTAGTGACATACAGTCCACTAGATTGACTCATGAATTTCTCCAAGATGCGCTTCAGTCCGCCTTCATGAGAAGGTATACACAAAAGAATTATTGTTCGTTCTCACAATGTGTTTTCAAATGAAAACTATTCGCAGGAATGTCTTTAAAGCTCAATATAGTTCGATTGCCTCTCAATGCATAGACGGTATCTGTGACATTGATCATGGTGCCATGAGACATCAAGATTTAAGCTAAACCGCGTCCCTGAATGACCGGTATGATTCAATCATTGTAGTCACAGAAGATTTACAAATGCACAAAATCCAACGATAGTTACCGGTTCCTTAGAATGTTGTGGATAGTTCCACTATCTGCGAGGCACTCAATGTCACAACCCACCCCGAAATTCACCCTGAAACCCGAAGTAAGTCGTGCGGGGACACTTCCAAGGAAAGATTTACCGAAAAATTGGCAAAACCTTTCTTGAAATTAAACAACCCTTACCTGAAAAATTTCAAAGTTACACTTCTACTAACACACATCCAACCTTAACTCCTGGAGCCATCCGCTCCCCGCAAACACAACCATCACAATATCAACAGCACAACATCATTCAAACATCAAATAAATACCCAACTTAGACAGTATCTTATCCTTCAGATATTCTAAACAGAAATCAACAGATCGAGCACACTACCGAAATAATTTTCATTAATCCTAAGTATTCAGAGCTACTAGACACTAGTGGAAGTAAGAAAACACGGGTAGGTTAAACAGGTAACCTACTGGTGAAAAGTGATGGAAATGCGGGTGACTATGCCTCGCCTCCTACTAGATTCAACCCGAACTCTGCAGATTGGGCATTTTAAAACGAAAGGCCCAAGGGAAAACATTTAATAACGTTAGAGTGAGTGGACAAAAATAAATTAATAAAAAATATTTATGCATTCCCATTTTAGTTTACAAAGAAATTATACTACATGCGACCGCTCAAAAGCGCTCAACTCATAAACTGGCAATTTCATGACTAGCTACGGCTAGTCACCAACTCAAATAAAATGGAGCTTCTTAGGCTAAACTATATATAAACATATATGTGTATGTATTTACACTCGTCAGACTCCTTGTATGAATTCTATGAACAAAATAGAAGAATAGAAATTTATGCAGGTTATGACGCTTGCGTCTAACGCTCACGTTGCGCCATAATGGAATTTTTCCTCATTATGACCGAAGAGGACGGTGTATATATACGTGTGGACTCCCTATATGAAAACCTAAATAAATCAGAAAAGAAAGTAGTTTTCATATAGGGCTATGATGCTTGTGTCTAACACTCACGTCACGCCATAATGGTATTTTACCTCATTATGATGGACCAAGCACGTATGACTAGCTAGCATTTATATACATACTATACTCATAACATCCAATAAACATATCCACCGAAAATCTCATTTTCGGGAATTCTCCAAATGAGGAAAAATTGCCAAATAACCGAGAAATTAATAAGTCTCATCAGAAGAAATAAATGATCAACAAAATAATTCATCGCATGCTTCTCAATTAAAACAAAGGTCCACTCACAAATTAGGCCTAAGCCTGATGTCGCTTCAAGGCTTCTTCTGCGGGCCTCCTCTCGTCCTGATCTAAATATATAATTAATTTCCCAACTAAAAAATCCAATATTTATACAAAATAGGCAAAAATAACCGAGAGCCATAAACACGCTCATCATTGCCTAACTTCGATATTCTTAAAACGAAATGACCCAAACTTTAATACCATACTTGGCAGCCGCAAATACAACTTCCCCTGGAAAATGGCTTAAATCCTACGGCCAGGTTCTACATTAATCAACCGTCAAAAATACCAAACTTCGGAAAATCACAAACCTATCCAAAACTCATCCGAAAATTCCATAATTCACATCAATAAACTCCTCTTAATATTCCACACTTAAAACTATACAAAACTCCCAAACAGCGGCGGCGACCGGAGGCCGACTCTGGTGACCTCCAAAGCCTATGAAATTTTGACAGCATCTTCCTCTCAACTTACTCTACAACTTCTTTAACTAGCACAACACCCAATTCCAAGCCCAACTAGGTCAATCGAGCAAAAACAACACAAAAAAACCCTAGAGCTTCAATTAAACATCTCTCCTTATCAAGACCGAATTAAATCAACTCCTTTTGAGGGATCACTAACCTTGATGAGAGCTACAAGATGAGCTAAGAATCACGAGTTATGGTGGCCAGAAATGGGAGCTCTGGCAAAGGACAGTCCGAATTAAATCGACTTCTTTTGAGGGATCACTAACCTTGATGAGAGCTACAAGATGAGCTAACAATCACAAGTTATGGTGGCCGGAAATGGGAGCTCCGACGAAGGACAGTCCGGCGTCTCCGGTGGAAAATCTCTCGATCGACGACTTTACCAGCGGGGACACTATGCCGGGAAGAGAGAGGAGGTGGCGAGGCTCCGAACTGGGCTGGAGCGACTGCCGGTGGCTGGCCGGACGGCGGCAGGCGATGGCTGGAGGTTTGCTGGGGAGAGGGCTCGGGAGAGAGGTCAGGAGGAAGAGAAGAAGAAAGGAGGGAGAAATGGTGTCTGGGCCTCACACCAACCCGGTCCAACACCACAATTATACCCAACTCCACCAATTTAACACCCCAAAACAAAATACCCTGTTAAAAATTACCTTTTACTATTACCATTTTTATCGTCGTCACATTTTTCTCCGACGAATAATCCTCCAAAAATAACCGTCCCCCAATCCCCTCTAGGGACCAATTAAACTATACCTCATTGACGGAGACGGTAAAAATTCTTATTATAACCAAGCTAGTAAATAAGGTAAAAATTTAAGGGTCGGGATGTGACACTCAATGTATCTATGAGACAAATCTACAAAATAGAGTAGATAGGAGAGTAAATAGTTCCACTTGAACCATTTAGAAGGATTAAAAGAAGCTACAAAAAGCTGTAATCCTGAGAGTGCATAAAAATTTCCGCGCAGAATGACCTTTGCGCACTAAAACAGCCATAACTTCTTCTTTAAAATAGATATGGACAAACCGCGAAATGTTCTGAAAACTAGACTCGTAGAGCTTTCCAATGATATAAAGTTCACTGTTTGGTTCGTCCGGAGCTGTTCACAAAGCTTAAACGAAATTGACTGTCCAGAAGGGACAGATTGCTGTTTTTCGCAGAATTGGCATGTGCGAAGCTGTGAAGTTTGCAGGTGGCATGTAGGCTTTTGCCTTAACCAAAAGTGACGTGTGTATGATCAAAACTAAGTCCTTTCGGTCATTCTAAGGTCGTGAACTCCATGACTAGTTAACAAAAGCTCCCTGACATGAACATAAACTAACTCAGAGAACCTAGAGGATTCGATCATGATGATAATTTTCCGGTTTTGATAAGTCTTCAACGTCTTTTGCAAGACGGCAATTGGTTTAATAGCGTAGGGGGATCCAAAATCAAAAGCTTTCGGTAACTCCAAGTTAGTATGACCAGGCATGTCCGTGGAGGGTCGGTAGTGCGAGGCACACTTGAAACCACTATCTCCTTAATTTCGGACAATTCTAAGACATCACACTGAGCTTGGATGAGCCTAGTTGAACAATTGATGATGCAAAATCCGCTATAGGGTAGAAGACTTAACTGGAAACACGTTAGGGATCCTCTTTGAGGATGCAAGGCCGTGTTCACTTGGAAGAGACCAAAACAGCACAATCTAACCATGTAGATTGTAAATATGCCATGCTTCTAAGGATGATGTAAAAATGTACATCTTTTTTGTAAATCAATACGAACCATAAGAGGAGAATAGTTTCATAACTTCAAAAAAATTCTCAAGGCATTCATTATTGCTAATGTGAGTACATCGAGGTCTCAAATAGATGAAGGACGTCGATACAACGCCTTAGTACATATAGTTTGGAACGAAATCAATGTCTAGCCGATGACGTCAAAGTCATGGGTAGCTAGAGTAAGATTCTAATCTTTGAAATTCGTGATCATGAGGATGACGTTCTTGTCCTCATATTGATTTTTCGTACCTTTTTGTATGCATTCACAATTTGAAGGAGCTGGACAATCTTGAACCAGTGATCCGAAAATCCACAACGGTTGCATTGTCATGAGCTGACGTGAGTAGTTTTAACAATATGGTGTCTAGACCGAAATTGTCGCTATTAGAGCCGGCGACACCTCCCCCTCTTTTCTAGACAACGGCAAGACGTTTTCTACCGTTGTCATGACCCATATTGTTGTCCCCACATTAGGGGATAATCGTAAATAAGTTTATCACATTAGCGTATATACAATTCCCGTTTGTATGATTAAAATCAAGTCTCGTTGGTAATTCTAAACCAACTTGGAGGACCTAGAGAACTTGATGATGATTGAATCCGCTAAAGATTATGGATCATGATGCCACAAAAGATCATCGACAATATGTAGTCAATTAAGGTGGTAAGCAATCCACTTGGCTAATAACTCAACAAGTAGAGTTATATGAACGTTTCGAGAAACGCTCCATGAGTGCATTCCACAGTACTTTGTGGTCATTACTTTTTGCACAGATTGCCATTAAAGTCTTTTGTCGATGTGGCGCTTCAAAGACTTTGAGCGCATGAGATGTGAAATCTCGACATCTAGGCTTGTTAGCCTGGGGGTCAAAACATGTGGTTTAATCTTTTCCAATGAAATGTTCCACAGATACCAAGCGAAGATCCGCCTTAAGCATCTAGTACGTCAAAACTCAAAGGAGCAGAATATTACATTGCTCTTGCATACAAAACCAAGTTCTTATGAGACTCGATAGAGGTCACAAACAATGTTTTTAATGGTTTGTCCTTCGGATTGATCACACACAATCCGGAAAAGCCATGAATTGATCAAACACAATCTGGAAAAGGCCTCGGATTGATCAAACACAATCCGGTGATAGGTCGGGGTTGATCATACACAACCCGGACAAGGAAACAAGAGTAATCAAACACACTCTTGACCCGCGAATAAAATTCCGGGATTTTTGGTACCTGCAAATACACCGACCAAAGCATAGAATGGAGTAGAAGAAAGGGAGAAAACACTTTATCTCCCCCGAGGTTATTGAACTTGGAAGAGTTTTAGGGTTGTAAAATAAACATACCGTAAACACTGGATGCTTGATCGGATGAAAAGAAAGCAGCGGAGTGGACGGCCGGGAAGCGACGGCGGCGGCAGCTGCCGAGGCAGGGCCGAGAACCTCCGGTTTTGGTTTTTAGGGTTTGGAAAAAAAATGGTGGGCTATTAGTTCTAGGGTTAGAACAAAGTGCATGATAACGTGATGGAGTATAAAGTGTATAGACAAAGAGATAACAAGAGAATTATCATCTTATTCATTGATATGAGCTTTTTATATAAGGAATTACACAATACCAATATGGTACGGATATGAATACATAGATCTAGTCTAACTACATATCCTATTGGCATAAGACCAATGCACACATAAAGAATATCACGAAAGATATAGAATATCCTAAAACATATTTTATGTCGTTCTTATTTATTTGTTGTTTTTAATAAGAGGTGGACTTTGTCCCGGTTTGCGTTTCTTGCATACCATGTCTGTTCTAGGTAGGCGGCGAGTTCCTTGCTTTGTTAAATGGTCGCAGCCCCTAGTGGCCAATGAAATTTAGTGTCATTGGTACTATCTTCCAGTGACAACATGATAGGAAAGCTGTTAGACATAATAAATTACGGCTTTGCATGAGCATTGTTTTTCCGGTATGTCGCCAAATTTGTAAAGTAAATGGAGTAGCCAATGACGCACTCTTTGTTAAATGATGCTTGTTAGAATGCATATGATTGAAAAATCCTGATAATATTTTGGGATGTTTAGGTAATTTAGGGGTTAAGGCTTTATGTCCTTCCCAAGGAGTAAAATATCCAAATTATCGTCGATATTTCCTTAAAATTTCTGTTTTTTTATAATTATTGATATAATTTTAATATCTTTCCGATATTTTATATTTAGTTTATTTTTGGTCGAATATATAACTTTTAGATCAAATTTGGTAAAATTTCCATCGATATTCGATATTATCTCGATATATCCATCGAGATTTCTTTTTTTTGAACCATCGAAATTTCCATGATCGTCGATATTTTACTCCTTGGCCCTCCCCCCCTTGTATTATGCGGTTTCGTTAATGGTTAAGGCATGAGGGCGGCCGTTTAGCCCTTATTAAAAAAAAATATATATAAACCCGTATATGATATTTTATACATTTTTGTATGGTAGTACCGGACACGTTTTTGCCGTTTTCGTTGTTAGAAATGGTTTTTAGACTAAACTACCAGACACATTTTCGAATCTTGAAAATACAATCTCGTTTTCTCTTTTTCATTTCTAAAAATCATTTTCTAAAAATCGTTTTTGAAAATGTTACCAGAGATGCCCTTATATGACAAAGGTTGGATTTCAAAATTCTACGTTTGGTTCAGTTTCTGGTGATACATGCGGATTATTTTGAACTTTAATACGCACACAACTAATTTCATCTTTATTAATGCAAAGCTGGTGAAGGAATTATCTAAAGACTAATTACCTCTCCAACCATCTTTATTTGGGCTCATATTTGGTTTCTTTTGCCATTGCTGCCACTCTCATAGTCTCATCCTCGAAGGAGCGATTAATATGTATGTTTATTGCTACTTAACCTCCCCTCCCCCCCCCCCCGACCAAGTCCAAGTATTGTTCAGAGAGTTTACACCCCCTCCTACCCATGCATTACCCACGTGATCATCATATATATTATTCAATTTACAACAATAGTGGACAAAAACCAATAGCTAATAACCATAGAAACCCTAAAGAGAGCAGCGGTGGCCTCCCAACAAAACATAAACGGACTCGTTCAACGGCGACCTTGGTCTTGGCTGGTCTCTTGATCATGCAGATGCCTTGGCTTGCAGCTGGACGGGATTGCTATTTTGCCCAAGGCTCCTTGGATGGGTATGTTTTTGCTTAAGGTTCTGCAGGTGATGATGACCATGATTGGTGGACGTCTTGCAACGAATAGGTCGTGTTGCACAGATCCGGTGGAGACGATGGTTGATGCTAGACCGATTGGACGAAGTCAAGGGGAAGTTGGGTGGTGCTTTGGGGCGGCTGGGTTTTGTGTTTTGCTCAGTCAGACAGGAGAAGCTACGCAGTGACGTCAGGCGAGTTAGGTGGTCAATGGTGGACTAGGGCCATGGATCAACAAAGATCGAAGTCGAGATGGGAGCTCTGGCGATATTGTACAGTGCAATGGCTTTGGATCAACGGGTGGGCCTTGAGCTGGACTCTTGTCTGGTGGCTGTTTTGGGTTCTAAGTTGGGCTAGGGTTTTACTTTAGCCCAATTTAAAGTATTTAGCTAGTCTATTTACAGTAAATCCTGGTTTAGGACGTGTGATTTTCCTAAGTATTAGTACTTCAGTATTTCTTTGTTTAGAAATAAGTGAACAAAATCTTTGTAATGAATGATGCTAGCATGCCACGTCATTAGCATGCCACATCATTAACTTGCCCAAACATTTGGCAAGGGAAGATATGTATTCGTGTCATTCTAGCTTGAGTATCAATGAATTTACCGTATGACTTTTACATCAAAAATTTACAACTAAAATAATAATTAGTAATAATTCATCACAATCATTAACATTTGTAGCTTTTCAGTTTTCACAGCTTCGTTCCTATATTGGGATTTGCAGTACTTGGGATACTTTGTGACACATTATTTGTTTTTATTAATATGTAGCAAACGAAAAATATAGAATTTGTATATTTTGAATTCTTTCTTTTTATTGTTTATGTTTTGATTGATTATGTTTGAGTACTCATTACTTATATAAATTTTGATTTAGTTAACCGTTGGTTTATTGATTCTTTTGAATTGGTGTTATATTATTGCGTTTTCATCTTATATTATAGTAATCGGTTGTATGATCCATATTTTATATACGGACCCCTCTTAAGTTTAAATCCTAGTTCCGTTCCTGAATAGAGTGGTGTAGAGATGTTTAAATATTTAATTTGTTTGATTGATATCTTTAGTTTGTTTGGTTTTTTTTTTTTCCTCTAAAAATTGATACTATTATTTATTTTAATTTTTAAAGAAAGATTGATATTTTAGTTAAGAACTTTTGGTTTGGTTTTGGTTTTCTTATTCATTTAGATATTAAGGTCTCAAGGATCTATGTGTAGCCCAAGCAGGACCGAGAAGGACGTACATGTAGCCCAGGCATGGGAGGTAAAAACTAAAACCGAGCATGTCGCAAATCAGACCGATGTAGCGCACGCTGAGAGCCGAAGAACGGAAGTGACCACCACGTCTGCTTCAGTTGTTGCAAGTGTTCCAACCACCAGACTGAAAATTCTGGCTGGTAGAGGAGGTCGGTGCAGTGTATCATCAATTGATTGGTTGCATTTGTGAAGGTCAAGAAGCTACATATTAAGATTGGCAATGTCCACCGAGATTGTTACTATGAAGATACACCTCACAAAAGGCTTCAGACGACATACCATCAGTCCCACAATGCTCTTCTTCAACTTCCTTTCTCCTTCAAGCTCTTCCCTGACCATCTGATTCAACTTTGCTCTGAAAGGGTCTGGTCCCTTGTATGGTATGCTTACAAAGTATAGACAAAAAACATCAACAAATTATTAACCATGGAGACATGGAAAAAGAGACTCAAAACTGTTACTAAATATTACTTCTTGGATTTGATCAACCTGAGAACGCAATACTTCTATTTCCTTCAGCTGTTCCTCCTTTGAACTATAAATTGAAAGAGCTAAAGAAAGTAACAATACCTTGAAAAATAACTACCTACCCAGTTCATTGCATAAACCCCAAAGTGAAAAACCCACCAAGTGTGTTTGAAATGGAAGTACCACATATCCGAAAATTGCATGCTTAATGTTGCCCCCTCCATGGCAGCGCTCGTAATAATGAGAAGTACCGAAGTACCTAATAAGATAGTGACAAGAAAGATTTAAAAAAAAAAAAATCCAAGAAAAGTAGTGTTTAGTGGTAGAATAACAAAACAAGCATCCCTCGAGCTAATATCCTCTGATTATTCAAAAAACAAAGGAGATACAAACCAAAAACCAAAATCCTTTTTTTGATAACATAAAGTTTCAAAACAACGTTGAGAGAAGTCAATGAACCCTAACTTGGTTGACTTCTTCATAACTCTGTATTGCCTTGTCAGACAACGTCGTCACTAGATACGGATGATGCAACATGCCTTTTGTCCATTGATGCGGATATGATGCAACAAACATAATTTATGGTGCGCCTTTAGGCTCTTTAATAAGTTTATGTTTAACAAATCATGTAATCAATTAATACTTTGTTACGCGATAATTTATTAAGAAATTCATGCAATCTTAGGTTAAATCCTCGATTTAACCCGCCAAGAGAACATGTCCATGCATTCATGTGGGCCCAAACCGCATACACGTATCATAGGGGCTTGTAGAAATGGGTATAGTGTGGATGGTTACGGAGGCACATAGCGCTCATCTGTCGATTTAATGTTGTTAAGTAGTTTCGGTCTTGGGCCTGAAACTCAAGCCTGACGACTTAAGTCGGCGACGAATCGGTGAAGAATGTAAGAATTGGACTGCTCATCTTTTAAACCCAAAATATCTTTGAATCCAAAGCCTAACACATTTCCTTTTAGAAAAGCCTAAACTCTCTTTTTTTAGGAAAGACCCAATCCCTTTTCTGCATTCCCATTGTTGAACCAGATACCACTTTATTTTTCTCCCCGCAGCAGTACAACGACAGCTTTGCACAACGGGGAAGTCCTTTTCATTTCCAATCCAAGGAAGAAAAAGGTTAGTGACTGATTCCAAAGCAGCTCTTTCATCCTTGAATGACGAAATCGTGGGATTAAGCTACTTGGTCCGCCTCGTTCCGGGTTTTTCGTCTCCGCAACCGCCCTTGCAGCGCCCCTGCAGTGAGTCATCTCTCCCATCTCTCAAGGCCAGCTTCTCTTTGCCAACTTTTGAGGTTAAGGTCATGTGCTTAAGAAGAACAATCATTTTACACAACGAATTAGACATCGTGACCCATCACAAAACCCACCAATTGACCCTCTATAAAAAGAGAGGTATGGGAGCTGCAAACCGATGAAGCAACCAACCCAGAAAAATCCCAAAACACTCAAGCTTTCATGCCTTCAAACCTTCAAGCCAAAACCCCTTTTTCAGCCATCATTCAATCCCTATCCTTGAAAGCCAGATCCGTCCCAGAAATCTAACCCTGAAAGCTCAGTCCAATTTTCATCACTGCGGTGCGCCTTCAGCTCCCACGCCAGCTCACTCTACAAGCCTTTCCCTAATTTTGAATCACGCACAAGATTAACTCAGTAATTCAATTCTCTGAGTTAAATTTTGCTTAGTTACTTCCAAAGCAAAAAAGGACCCTCACAATAGTGTAACATGTATTTTAACCATTGATATGAAGCAATACAATCTTATTTCACTCAAGATAAAACCATAATTCATTTGTAGTTGTATGTACACAAAGTTTGTGTCACAAACTAATATAGTCAACTTCGCAAATTAATTACATAGTTGAATTACACATAAACTAATTGTTTAACCAGTTTCACGCAGAAATCAAATCCAGCTCAACAAATTCACAAACTCTATCCTGGATGGATCTATATCTCTATGTATAACGTTTCCACAAAATTTATTACAGAATTTTGATGACTTTTAATACTAAGTTGACCAACAATCTTCCTAATAGAGTATCCTCTAGTTCATATTCATATATATAAAGCTAATGTGATGAGCATGGTTTTCCATCAGAAACGAAAGTATAAGCAACTATCCTTGTGAAGAATATGGCAGTTGCTTATGACAA